>NC_060139.1:18895248-19204311 GCF_021461385.2 Schistocerca piceifrons | reverse complement strand
CAGTGCTTGACTTTTCTGAGCTGCCCCCGAAACGTGTCAAAATGATTGATCTTTTTATAGCCGACCAGATCAGTTTTAGGCACTTATTCGGCATAGACATACGTCCTCTAAAATTTATGTGAAGGTCGTAGACTTCCTGGGCGACTTTATTTCTCACTTAAAGACACCATTTAAAGCTCGTTGCACTTCACAAGGGGGTTCATTATGAAACATTGGATGAATGTAGCCCATTTCAAAGTTAAGAGTTAGTTTCTCACTTATAATGATTATGACGTCATATTTCGTGATGTATGTGTCGTCTAATAGTATAATTTTCCAAGTAAATTAAGTGTTACACATATAGATGTCGTCTGCACAATGTGATTTGAAGAGAGTTAGTAACAAAGGAATAGTATATTCGTGCCCGACGCTCAGTTTGGACAGCATGAAGAGCGAAAATGTGCAAATGTGGTAACAAATATTTTTTTTCCTTCTTATCATTTTGAGGAGTGTTTCAACGAGAAAAAGTTTTGAAATTATATGTGAAGTTTGTTGAAAGTTGCTAAGTGCTCTCACTATCAGATACTGGAGAAATGAAGCCCATGCTTGTATTTGTGCGCCTTGTGTAACACTGCCTCAGGACACAGTTTCTAACCGTAGTAGCTGTCTTATTATGTTAAACTATTACCAAACTACTGTATCTGTTAATGAGTGGATTACAATAACCTTTTTAATTTTTTAAATCGGCCAATAAATATGCGCAATAATGAAAACAACGTTTTCGTTTTCCCCGAAGCCGTTAGATAGGAAATATTAATTTTTTAATTTTTTTTCTTTTATACAGTGGAAGGTAACTAGCAACAGGAACACAGTCCCAGAACGTTGATTTAGTAGTTTCAGTAGCAAAAATACAGTCATCGTAATTATTACTCTTCCCCCTACACTTGATGTTTTGTATGATATGAACTTCAGTTAACTTTCATCTTGGCCCATGTTCTTGATACAATTCAGTAGAGAACTGCAAGATATTTCGTGACTTCTAAGACTAGTGACATCTAATGCCCGGAACAGATTAATCAAATCAAGTAGCAACATACGAAGTTCATTACCATCCTAGCCAGACACGATAATTTGCTTATATTTCTCGTAATCCTTTTTATAATGGCTGGCGACTAACTTTAAGTGTTACTCCTCTTTTCGTAATCACAGCAAATTAGTAGACTTCCGAATGTTGAATAATTCATCAGTACGTTATCGGATACATAAAGATCCAACAGAAAGTTATGTGTTTCCATCCACCGAATACTTCTCCCGCTCGTGCTCCGTTTATGAAATTATCTTCACATTGCAATCAGTAACCTTATATTAATACGATAAGGAATTGATGATAACTCGTTACAGGATAATATAGAAGAAGACTGAACATGTTTTACGTACAAACTCATTTCGCTTCAGCATAATAATGTGCATCGATTTTGTTCACGGTGCGATCGCGGACATCTCTCGTGCGCTAGCCGACGTCTGACTCTTTTTAGTGTCATGTACTGCCGCGTGCGTCGTCCTTGGATAAGCAAAGGCCTGTGCACTGTCACTAACTCCTGTGCTCGACACATAGCAAGTAGAAAAATACATATCTCTTTAATACATCGATCAATAATGAAGAACATACGTTCGAAGAACTAACCTGGCGTCGCTCAGGAGGAGAAAGACAGCAGCGATTTGGTTAATACACTCCTGGAAATTGAAATAAGAACACCGTGAATTCATTGTCCCAGGAAGGGGAAACTTTATTGACACATTCCTGGGGTCAGATACATCACATGATCACACTGACAGAACCACAGGCACATAGACACAGGCAACAGAGCATGCACAATGTCGGCACTAGTACAGTGTATATCCACCTTTCGCGGCAATGCAGGCTGCTATTCTCCCATGGAGACGATCGTAGAGATGCTGGATGTAGTCCTGTGGAACGGCTTGCCATGCCATTTCCACCTGGCGTCTCAGTTGGACCAGCGTTCGTGCTGGACGTGCAGACCGCGTGAGACGACGCTTCATCCAGTCCCAAACATGCTCAATGGGGGACAGATCCGGAGATCTTGCTGGCCAGGGTAGTTGACTTACACCTTCTAGAGCACGTTGGGTGGCACGGGATACATGCGGACGTGCATTGTCCTGTTGGAACAGCAAGTTCCCTTGCCGGTCTAGGAATGGTAGAACGATGGGTTCGATGACGGTTTGGATGTACCGTGCACTATTCAGTGTCCCCTCGACGATCACCAGTGGTGTACGGCCAGTGTAGGAGATCGCTCCCCACACCATGATGCCGGGTGTTGGCCCTGTGTGCCTCGGTCGTATGCAGTCCTGATTGTGGCGCTCACCTGCACGGCGCCAAACACGCATACGACCATCATTGGCACCAAGGCAGAAGCGACTCTCATCGCTGAAGACGACACGTCTCCATTCGTCCCTCCATTCACGCCTGTCGCGACACCACTGGAGGCGGGCTGCACGATGTTGGGGCGTGAGCGGAAGACGGCCTAACAGTGTGCGGGACCGTAGCCCAGCGTCATGGAGACGGTTGCGAATGGTCCTCGCCGATACCCCAGGAGCAACAGTGTCCCTAATTTGCTGGGAAGTGGCGGTGCGGTCCCCTACGGCACTGCGTAGGAGCCTACGGTCTTGGCGTGCATCCGTGCGTCGCTGCGGTCCGGCCCCAGGTCGACGGGCACGTGCACCTTCCGCCGACCACTGGCGACAACATCGATGTACTGTGGAGACCTCACGCCCCACGTGTTGAGCAATTCGGCGGTACGTCCACCCGGCCTCCCGCATGCCCACTATACGCCGTCGCTCAAAGTCCGTCAACTGCACATACGGTTCACGTCCACGCTGTCGCGGCATGCTACCAGTGTTAAAGACTGCGATGGAGCTCCGTATGCCACGGCAAACTGGCTGACACTGACGGCGGCGGTGCACAAATGCTGCGCAGCTAGCGCCATTCGACGGCCAACACCGCGGTTCCTGGTGTGTCCACTGTGCCGTGCGTGTGATCATTGCTTGTACAGCCCTCTGGCAGTGTCCGGAGCAAGTATGGTGGGTCTGACACAGCGGTGTCAATGTGTTCTTTTTTCCATTTCCAGGAGTGTATATTGAAATATTAAATTGAGCCGTGTGCGGCTCGCGTGGATGCCGTTCATAGCTTGGCATCTTGTAATAGCGATAGTGTTGTCTCGTTTTCTTAGTGGGTTCACTGGCGCCACTACGTTTGCTCGCTTTGTCTGTCCGTGAGCGGCTGCAGCAGCGCTTATCGATAGCGCCAACTGTGGTACCATCTTTGGAGCGGCCTCTTGTATTCCCGGTCGTCGTGTGTCGAGCTTTGGGGAGCTGGGACGGAGCAGCAGTGAGGTCCGGACAGCCAGGACTCGCCCGACCGCTGGCGACACACGTGCACTGTGCGACGGAAAGATTTGGTCGGCAAAGGTGCATGACCACGTCAAGGATCGGATTCACCAAGATTTAGATGAATGGACCGTGATATTCGAGTTGTGCAACTTTCACCTGTGTGTGTCTGTGTGTGCCTGCCAGTCGAACTGACCTCACAGCAATAAGTTGTCAGTCCACGATGTATACTGGGATGTTTCACGTGCCTGACTTGAGTCGGGACAACCGCTGGTTAGTCGTTATGTCAGTCGTGGCAGCGGACGACGTGCATTTGTTCTTCCGACCGCTTCTGGCTTCTCTGTGTACATGCCGACTTATAATTCGTAATAGACCCGTAGTCTATCACTACAACACCTCGAACGAGAACGAACAGAAGAAAAATAAAAGTCACTTGGTTCCTTATTATTATTTACTTTAACCTTGCTTCCGGAACTTTTTTTTTTGTATGTGTTTAATTGGATTGTATTTAAACTGGTTCATAGTCAAGAAAACTGGTATTAAATATGCTATATTTTTTATTCAATGGACAGTTTACAAATTAAACAGTGAATTCAACTTAGTAGACAAACCCACTGATTGGGTGACAATAATTTGCACCTAGAAGAATCTCAGTTATCTTGAGCAAAGTTTATACTGTAACCACTTTTAAAGTTTGTTTTACCATTATTACTGTATTAGACATATTTAGCATATAAATAGTTTAAAACTGGTTCTTTTTTTTAATGTTGCAAATGGTTTAATCATTAATTGTACTGTTGAATACTTGAAATGTATGTTTTAGTAAAATACAATTAAAAAAAAGGGGTATAGTCTTTGATTCACAATCAGAACGTTTTCGGTCCCGGGTTCGATCCCCGCCACTGCCTAAATTTTGATAAATATTCAGCAATGGCGGCCGAAGACTTCCGACATAAGAAGTCAGCCTCATTCTGCCAACGGCCTTGTCAAAGAGGGCGGAGGAGCGGATAGAGGTTCAGGGCACTCTCTTGTCCTAGGGGTGGGAAATTGCCTCTAAAGGCGGAAGAATCAGCAATGATCAACGACATGAGGATGCAAAAGGCAATGGAAACCACTGCATTAATGACACGTAACGTATATCCACAGGACATGTGGCCTGTAATTGAAGAAGTGTCATAATGATCTCTCCATTGGCAAAAAATTCCGGAATAGTCCCCCATTCGGATCTCCCGGAGGGGAATGCCAAGGGGGAGGTTACCATAAGAAAAAGATTGAATAATCAACGAAAGGATAACGTTCTACGAGTCGTGGCTTGGAATGTCAGAAGCTTGAACGTAGTAGGAAAACTAGAAAATCTGGAAAGGGAAATGCAAATCATTCTAGATATAGTACGTGTCAGTGAAGTGAAGTGGAAGGAAGACAAGGATTTCTGGTCAGATGAGTATCGGGTAATATAAACAGCAGCAGAAAATGCTGTAGGATTCGTTATGAATAGGAAGATAGGGCAGAGGGTGTGTTACTGTGGACAGTTCAGTGACCGGGTTGTTCTAATTAGAATCGACAGCAGACCAACACCGACAAAGATAGTTCAGGTATACATGCCGACGTAGCAAGCTGAAGATGAACAGATAGAGAAAGTGTATGAGGATATTGAAAGGGTAATGCAGTATGTAAAGGGGGACGAAAATCTAATAGTCATGGGCGACTGGAATGCAGTTGTAGGGGAAGGAGTAGAAGAAAAGTTTACAGGAGAATATGGGCTTGGGACAAGGAATGAAAGAGGAAAAAGACTAATTGAGTTCTGTAACAAGTTTCAGCTAGTAATAGCGAATACCCTGTTCAAGAATCACAAGAGGAGGAGGTAT
The DNA here is from genome assembly GCF_021461385.2 of Schistocerca piceifrons. Classification (NCBI taxonomy): domain Eukaryota; kingdom Metazoa; phylum Arthropoda; class Insecta; order Orthoptera; family Acrididae; genus Schistocerca; species Schistocerca piceifrons. The sequence goes on along the minus strand of NC_060139.1, from coordinate 19,199,062 downwards.
ACTTGGAAAAGGCCGGGAGATCCGGGAGATTTCAATTAGATTACATCATGGTCAGACAGAGATTCCGAAATCAGATACTGGATTGTAAGGCGTACCCAGGAGCAGATATAGACTCAGATCACATTATAGTAGTGATGAAGAGTAGGCTGAAGTTCAAGACATTAGTCAGGAAGAATCAATATGCAAAGAAGTGGGATACGGAAATACTAAGGAATAACGAGATACGTTTGAAGTTCTCTAACGCTATAGATTCAGCAATAAGGAATAGCGCAGTAGGCAGTACAGTTGAAGAGGAATGGACATCTCTAAAAAGGGCCATCATAGAAGTTGGGAAGGAAAACATAGGTACAAAGAAGGTAGCTGCAAAGAAACCATGGGTAACAGAAGAAATACTTCAGTTGAGTGACGAAAGGAGGAAGTACAAACATGTTCCGGGAAAATCAGGAATACAGAAATACAAGTCGTTGAGGAATGAAATAAATAGGAAGTGCAGGAAAGCTAAGACGAAATGGCTGCAGGAAAAATGTGAAGACATCGAAAAAGATTGTCGGAAGGACAGACACAGCATACACGAAAGTCAAAACAACCTTTGCTGACATTAAAAGCAACGGTGGTAACATTAAGAGTGCAACGGGAATTCCACTGTTAAATGCAGAGGAGAGAGCAGATAGGTGGAAAGAATACGTTGAAAGCCTCTATGAGGGTGAAGATTTGTCTGATGTGATAGAAGAAGAAACAGGAGTCGATTTAGAAGAGATAGGGGATCCAGTATTAGAATCGGAATTTAAAAGAATTTTGGAAGACTTACGGTCAAATAAGGCAGAAGGGATAGATAACATTCCATCAGACTTTCTAAAATCATTGGGAGAAGTGGCAACAAAACGACTATTCACGTTGGTGTGTAGAATATATGAGTCAGGCTATATACCATCTGACTTTCGGAAAACATCATCCGCAAAATTCCGAAGACGGCAAGAGCTGACAAGTGCGAGAATTGTCGCACAATCAGCTTAGCAGCTCATGCATCGAAGCTGCGTACAAGAATAATAAACAGAAGAATGGAAAAGAACATTGAGAATGCGCTAGTTCACGATAAGTTTGGCTTTAGGAAAAGTAAAGGGACGAGAGAGGCAATACTGTTGTTACAGCTAATAATGTTAGTAAGGCTAAAGGAAAATCAAGACACTTTCATAGGATTTGTCGACCCGGAAAAAGCATTCGACAATATAGAATGGTGCAAGCTGTTCGAGATTCTTAAAAAAGTAGGGGTAAGCTATAGAGAGAGATGGGTCATATACAATAAGTACAACATCCAAGAGGGAATAATAAGAGTGGACGATCAAGAACGAAGTGCGCGTATTAAGAAGGGTGTAAGACAAGGCTGTAGCCTTTCGCCCCTACTCTTCAATATGTACAACGAGGAAGCAATGATGGAAATAAAAGAAAGGTTCAGGAGTGGAATTAAAATACAAGGTGAAAGGATATCAATGATACGATTCGCTGATGACATTGCTATCCTGAGTGAAAGTGAAGAAGAATTAAATGATCTGCTGAACCGAATGAACAGTCTAATGAGTACACAGTATGGTTTGAGAGTAAATCGGAGAAAGTCGAAGGTAATGAGAAGTAGTAGAAATGAGAACAGCGAGAAACTTAACATCAGGATTGATGGTCACGAAGTCAATGAAGTTAAGGAATTCTGCTACCTAGGCAGTAAAATAACCAATGACGGACGGAGCAAGGAGGACATCAAAAGCAGACTCGCTATGGCAAAAAAGGCATTTCTGGCCAAGAGAAGTCTACTAATATCAAATACCGGCCTTAATTTGAGGAAGAAATTTCTGAGGATGTACGTCTGGAGTACAGCATTGTATGGTAGTGAAACATGGACTGTGGGAATACCGGAACAGATGAGAATCGAAGCATTTGAGATGTGGTGCTATAGACGAATGTTGAAAATTAGGTGGACTGATAAGGTAAGGAATGAGGAGGTTCTACGCAGAATCGGAGAGGAAAGGAATATGTGGAAAACACTGATAAGGAGAAGGGACAGGATGATAGGAATCTGCTAAGACATGAGGGAATGACTTCCATGGTACTAGAGTGAGCTGTAGAGGGCAAAAACTGTAGAGGAAGACAGATATTGGAATACGTCAAGCAAATAATTGAGGACGTCGGTTGCAAGTGCTACTCTGAGGTGAAGAGGATACCGCAGGAAAGGAATTCGTGGCGGGCCGCATCAAAGCAGTCAGTAGACTGATGAAAAAAAAAAAAAAAAAAAAAAAAAAAAAAAAAAAAAAAGATTTGTTACACATTTGAATATTTTTTGAATCACCTTCTTACAATGGGTGTGACTCATGCTGCATACTCATCTAACTACTGTACGTATCTTTAACATTCTTCCATTCTTAAAATAGAAACACTTAATCATTTAGAAAGTAAATGGGACATGTAGTGATAAGGAAGACTGGATTCTTGCATATTCTGGTATGTCTTATTGGTAATGTTTTGTTTCTACGTGTTACCTTTCACAAGGCGAAGCTGTGTAACACGAGACATCAGAAGGGGAAAGTTGAGAATGCCTCCCTCTCTGACTACCCGGGAGGTGGGCGGCTTTGCACGGCGACCAGACATCTAAGCGTGGTGCGAAGAACGGTCCAAGTGAAGCTCGCGACAGGGACAGTGAATGAATGGACCGCAGAGCAACAAGCAGCTCCGCTGAGAGGACACTTCCTTTGGAGACGCCTACGGCTGTCTGCTAGGACTGCCTGTTGCCTTCAACCGGATACCGCTAACCCTCGAGAGCCGGTATGTTATTGAAAGCCTGGCAATTGTAACAGGCCGGTCCAGAAACCGATGTTCAAACGAGATTTGCTGCTTCATGGCTCGTTGCAGCCCAGATGTCAAAGGCACATCTCAGAGGCACAACAACCTATTATCCAGTGCCGCACATGACGACTCCTGCGGATACCTACCGTCTTGTCTTGGCATCCATATCAAACAGACTGTAAAGTATTTGCCTTTGAACTCAATACGAAACTGGAATGGTACATGCAAAGTGATAAGAAGAGGCAGTGCCTGCACTGTGATGCTGACGTTGAGAAATAACGATGGTCCATTCTTCTATTAGAGGACAAAACCCGACGACGGGAAGAAGAAACCTTCCCGGTGCCCGTCATGGGCGTTATTGATCATAAAAAACAGCGGGATTCATGTCATGTGTGCCTGTCCACACATACACGCCGTTCCTACAAACTGCTGTCACCTCCTCGATGGCGGACCAGGAAAACTAGATCGTGAAGATGGCGTGAGGTGCAATACGAAAGGCTGGGCAGACTGCTGTTATTGCAAATCAACTGTGAAATTAGACCGAGACACCACAACAAAATATTCTAAATCTGTTCTCAAGCTGCCTATTCACGAACGTGCCCTCACATTGACCAAACAGCACTCCCCCATCGCCTACTGTAAGGCAACAGTGAACTATGGAAGATCAATATAGTACGATCTACGCGTGAAAACGTTTGTATTTTGCAAGCAGGTCGTTAAAGACAGTGCTTCTGCTTCGTTATCGCCTTCCTAATTGGCCTACTGGATTGCGATATAACTAAGCGTGACCCCATATGCCCAACGAAATTTTACAGTAGTAAGACTGTCATTACCAAAGGAAAATAACACCGATTAGTTGGAGCAAAGCGTACAACAGACCCTTCTGAAGGACGAATCTGATATGAGCCAAATCTAAACACTGACGATAATTTTGAAATGGGTGGAATATAGTGCAATCGCTCACAAACCACACAGAGGGGCATATGGTACCACGTACTATTTACCACAAAAATTTCTGATAATACAGAGAAAACAATGATCAGGTAAAAGGGGACGGTCGCCAGCCTGCTAGGGCACTGGATCTTCAGAATCGTAAGGAAGGTAATGACAATCACATTTAAGTAAATAATCACTGGAGTGGCAACAGAAGGCTGTAACACTTTCCCACAGCACGGCAATGCTGTAAAACTGGTCATAGCAAACACACAAAACTGGCCGTAAATAATCAATCAATCTTCTTATTCTTATGACACTAGGTGGTTCCATGGAAAGGAAAGGGGCCCTGCATGGTAATACCTTCGGAAAGCGTTGACAACACAGGTGCCCAACAAGTTTTAGCTACTGCAAGTTATTCAAGCTAGTCATACTTTGTGAAAGAAATGTCACTGCGTAGACGTACCTTTATAATTTTTACTTAACGGTCTTACTATGTTTTAACTATGACGACTGAGAATGTAGCCGAAACAATGCTGAGCTGCCCTGGTGTTGCTGCTCCTGCTGGATGAGAACCCCGAGTCGTCTCCAGAGCCACGGATGATTGTATGACAGGCAATAGTTAGGATCGCAGTTTCCTCCAGCTGTCCACTCCTACCGTGCTCTCAATATTCGCGGATTAATGAATTAGGCGCGCGTACACTGGCTCGACCATAGTTGTACCCCGCATCTGCGGCAGCGCCCAACAAACACTTCCACACTCTATCATGACACAAGCTGCTCTGCCTCCTATCTGCTCGAAATGCGAAAGGAACTCTCCATACGCAAAAATAAACAACGGCACAGCTACTGCCATTTCGTCATTGCTATCGATACATTTAAATAACGTTCCCTTGGCTATTACCCAGCAATTTACAATATTTTCATTATAATTACAATCAGTTATGTACAGTTACAAGTAAATACACTATTACATAAATTACGTATTAAGTATAGTTTCTGTCATAATGCTTAAGATTCAGAATCCTAAGTACAGTACAGGTCACCAACGGATATTAATCGGCGAAAATTTTAGATGGTGCATAAGGCATATTATCTGCATTTTTCGGTGTTACAATGTTTGTATTTGTGTTTTCTTTTCTTTTTTTGTTTTTGTAACGCGTGACGGTTGCGTTCTTTTCAGTAATATTTCTTGTTTATAACAAGGATTTGGTGATTTTTCAGGTGGCCTGTAAACAACCCTCGTATGGGTAGCCTCTTTAACATTGATTAAATAATTATTTATTTTTGTAATTGTAATTAATTATGACATGTACCATTAGCTTGTTTCGTATGCACTATGGATTGACATTATTTGCGTACACCAAGCACTTGAAATCATTCCCTTTGAACTTTAGTTTCATACGAGACTCCGATTACACATACATGTTTGACATTTTTTGATCGCCCACACTATAACCTGTAATTAACTTTTATTAAAATTTTCAGGTATATGCTCGTGACTTGCATTGTAATATAAATTCATGTGTATTTAGTGCATTTCTATTGGTACTTGACTGACTGGAATTCTTCTTATATAATAGAGGTTTCATATTATGCAGCTGTTCTGTGTGCGAAACTGAAGGCACTTACGCTGTTACATGCAGTGTAAGTGTTTTGTAAATTTCTTATAGATACTTTTTTAACTTAATTGGTCACTTTGTTCTTGTGTATTTAACATACTTTACTTTCATTATTTCGGTTTATTAATGTGGGTATTCCGATTTATTTCCTTTTTAGTATTGTTTAGTGTCTTACGTATTTTCTTTTGATTTTATTAAGCCATTTCTGTGCCATAGCAAAAATGTTGTGGGATATTACCACACTGTATATAAATTGGAAACTTATTTTAAAATATTTTGATAACATGAACTCATTTACATAAGTAAAAGGTTGTGGTAAGAAATGATATCTGACTTTTTATGTGAAAACACTTACCTCTTCAGTTAAACTAAAAGTTATAAATGGTCCACATCTTTATTCTCCATGTTATCGTATTTATGGCCATCTGCCACTAGATGGGCTCCGAACTGTAGCTTCACCATGACAGTCTGAAACGTAACAGTGCCTGAGAAACAGCACGCTGTAATCCAGTGTCAAGTTCGAAGAGTACGTTCACATATGGTACACCCTGTTCTTCGGTGTGACAACGCCAGGCCAAACACGAGCGCTGCAGCATCGGCAACACTCCGAAGCCATGGGTCCGATGTCCCATTAGTAGGGACTTCTCAGATAGCTTACCCTGCGATGACAGTTTTCTTATCATATGACCTGCCATGTGGTAATACTGACTAGTTCTGGTCTTTGAGAGAGATGTAATAAATGGGTAAAAAGTAAACAGATTTTCCTAGTTGGCACGGTATTTTTGGTAGATCAAAGAACAAAAACGTGACTGTGAATGTGTTACTTACGTAGTCGGATAATGCTTAGGGAAGATGTATTTTGTGGCCATAGTTAAGGAAAGGTACGGCAGGAACTATTTTTGAATTATTTCGGAAGAATTGGTGTTACGATGATAGGAACGTCTACTATTTGAAAACTAAAAGGAATTACTATAGGTGTGGAGAGCTCAGAGCAAATAATTTGAAGATTAGTGTATTATTCTGCAGTCATTACAATGGTATAAGTAGTTCATGGGGATACAGGAGCTGTAGTGTCGTAGATGTAGTGGAAGAGGCAATTAGCCCAAGAGTGATGGGGGGTCACCGCTAATCGCCTACATCTGTAGCTACTATTTTTTTAGGTGCTTTGTACCCATAGTGTTGTGAGAGTTCAAACTCGGAAATGACAGTGACGTGGAAGCCATTTCTCACTGGGACCTATGCTGCACTGTTAGGAAGTCCCGGTGCTATTTCAACAAGGCAGCCGGTGCTGCTCCGTTAGGATCTCAGTTCAGACCATACATATATGTACATATACATCTGTATAGTAAACTCCTGTGTAACTCGTTATACACGTACCTGATACTTGCTATAACCCGCGACCGAGCCACTGTGGTTGCTGAAGCATAAGACTAATTAACACTTTTAATTTGTTCCTACAGAACATGAGCTCTGTTGTAGATAGCAAAAAATCCTGTAAATAAATGTTTATCAAGTGGTGTGTCTATATATGTATTCGTATCCTCGGTTTGTAGCTGTTGCGATTAGTCAAAATAAAAAAAATCATAGATTATATTTTTTGGGTGCATCGAACAGTTGTTCATTGCACATTTCCCAATTGCATATGTGTTGGGAAGCAGATTGTGATTAAATTGAGAAAGGCTATGTTGTTGAAACAGTACGCAGAGATTCGGTATTCTTTCTATCAATAAGTGAGTCTGGCTATTTCCAAACAGACCATCCATAGAAAAATAATGACGAGTGTCTTTTATTTTCTGCTAAGGCTACATAATTGGACCAAAAAGGTATATTATGGGTTCAAACCGCTACAGACGAGCTGTTTACATAAGGAATATTGTTATTTTTGTTATAGCTTGAAAAAGGCACACATATAAATTAGTATTGCAGATAGTGTACAGGAAGGTGTAATGTACTTGTTATGAGATAACGAAAGTAAGGACATACAATGTGAACGATTGTTTAATGATTATAAAGTTACTTGAATTACATTTCAGTGATATCTTGTAACATAGTGGCAAGAAATAGAGTGTGTATTTCGTGCACAAATTATTCTTCAGAATTAGTACTATAGTCACATTTAAAATTAAATGAAAGAAGTAAGGAACACCAATATAGCATGGATTTGCTACACATTTAAGACAAATTAAAAATTTGAATCTGTTGTAATCTCTTATTATTCCCTCTTGGTTGTTGTACATATTGTATATGACCCGTCTCTCCCTATAGCTTACCCCTACTTTTTTCAAAATCTCGAACAGCTTGCACCATTTTATATTGTCGAACGCTATTTCCAGGTCGACAAATCCTATGAAAGTGTCTTGATTTTTGTTTAGCATTGCTTCCATTATTAGCCGTAACGTTATAATTGCCTCTCTCGTCCCTTTACTTTCCCTAAAGCCAACTGATCGTCAACTAGCGCATTCTCAATTTTCTTTTCCATTCTTCTGTATATAATTCTTGTAAGCAGCTTCGATGCATGAGCTGTTAAGCTGATTGTGCGATAATTCTCGCACTTGTCAGCTCTTGCCGTCTTCGTAATTGTGCGGATGATGCTTTTCCGAAAGTCAGATGGTATGTCGCCAGACTCATATATTCTACACACCAACGTGAATAGTTGTTTTGTTGCCACTTCCCCCAATAATTTTAGAAATTCTGATGGAATGTTATCTATCCCTTCTGCCTTATTTGACCGTAAGTCCTCCAAAGTTCTTTTAAATTCCGATTCTAATACTGGATCCCCTATCTCTTCTAAATCGACTCCTGTTTTTCTTCTATCACATCAGACAAATCTTCACCCTCATAGAGCCTTTCAATGTATTCTTTCCACCTATCTGCTCTCTCCTCTGCATTTAACAGTGGAATTCCCGTTGCACTCTTAATGTTACCACCGTTGCTTTTAATGTCAGCAAAGCTTGTTTTGACTTTCGTGTATGCTGTGTCTGTCCTACCGACAATCATATCTTTTTCGATGTCTTCACATTTTTCCTACAGCCATTTCGTCTTAGCTTCCCTGCACTTCCTAATTATTTCATTCCTCAGCGACTTGTATTTCGGTATTCCTGATTTTCCCGGAACATGTTTGTACTTCCTCCTTTCATCACTCAACTGAAGTATTTCTTCTGTTACCCATGGTTTCTTCGCAGCTACCTTCTTTGTAGCTATATTTTCCTTCCCAACTTCTACGATGGCCCTTTTTAGAGACGTCCATTCCTCTTCAACTGTACTGCCTACTGCGCTATTCCTTATTGCTGTATCTATAGTGTTAGAGAACTTCAAACGTATCTCGTTATTCCTTAGTACTTCCGTATCACACTTCTTTGCGTAGTGATTCTTCGTGACTAATGACTTGAACTTCAGCCTACTCTTTATCACTACTATATTGTGATCTGAGTCTATATCTGCTCCTGGGTACGCCTTACAATCCAGTATCTGATTTCGGAATCTCTGTCTGACCATGATGTAATCTAATTGAAATCTTCCCGTATCTCCCGGCCTTTTCCAAGTATACTTCCTCCTCTTGTGATTCTTGAACAGGGTATTCGCTATTACTAGCTGAAACTTGTTACAGAACTCAATTAGTCTTTCTCCTCTTTCATTCCTTGTCCCAAGCCCACATTCTCCTGTAACCTTTTCTTCTACTCCTTCCCCTACAACTGCATTCCGGTCGCCCATGACTATTAGATTTTCGTCCCCCTTTACATACTGCATTACCCTTTCAATATCCTCATACACTTTCTCTATCTGTTCATCTTCAATCTATTTCTCACGGTAACCTCCCCCTTGGCAGTCCCCTCTCGGAGATACGAATGGGAGACTATTCCGGAATCTTTTGCCAATGTAGAGATCATCATGACATTCTTCAATTACAGGCCACTTGTCCTGTGGGTACACGTTACGTGTCTTTAATGCAGTGGTTTCCATTGCCTTCTGCATCCTCATGTCGTTGATCTTTGCTGATTCTTCCACCTTTAGGGGCAATTTCCCACCCCTAAGACAAGAGAGTGCCCTGAACCTCTATCTGCTCCTCCGCCCTCTTTGACGAGGCCGTTGGCAGAATGAGGCTGACTTCTTATGTCGGAAGTCTTCAGCCGCCATTGCTGATTATTTATCAAAATTTGGGCAGTGGCGGGGATCGAACCCGGGACGGAAGACGTTTAGATTATGAATCAAAGACGCTACCCTTTTTTTTTTTAATATCATTTTGTTCTATATTGTTTGTTGACTTTGTTCGGAGCGGATGTCCGATGTCACTCGTGCAGGTTGTTCGTTGATTCATTTACTCAGTTTTTTATTACAGAGGGTACCTAAACCCTGTGACTGAACACGCTGAGCTACCGTGCCGGCATCCCTAGACCACGGGTAGCTTATGGGACTTAACTGCTAAGGTCATCAGTCCCTAAGCTTACACACTATCTAACCTATATTATCATAAGGACAAACACACACCCCCATGGCCGAGGGAGGACTCGAACCTCCGCCGGGGCCAACCGCACAGTCCATGACTGCAGCGCCCCAAACCGCTCGGCTAATCCCGCGCGGCAGGAAGGTGGTAAAAGAGAAAGAATAGCACATATCATCCACACACATATATCATTCCTAAGCTCATATTTTACATCTATTTCACAGTCTCTCTCCCATTCCATAACCTTTTAGTCCCCTACAGCATGCAGTCAACATTATTATCTTGAATGAACGACAGACAATTTCCCCATCTACATTTCAAATCCTCAATGCATGCAGTAACATTCTACCACGCACAGATTCCAATAAATTAGTTCAAACTGTTAACTACCCTCAATAGCTGCCATCACTACACAGAAATCAAAATAGCTGTGAGCACTATGGGACTCAACATCTGTGGTCATTAGTCCCCTAGAACTTAGAACTACTTAAACCTAACTAACCTAAGGACATCACACACATCCATGCCCGAGGCAGGATTCGAACCTGGGACCGTAGCGGTCGCGCGGTTCCAGACTGACGCGCCTAGAACCGCACGGCCACACCGGCCGGCTACACAGAAATCATTCGTGGACAAACAAAAGACCGGCCGGCTACACAGAAATCATTCGTGGACAAACAAATGATACTTGATACATACTTTGTTCATCCTTATTTACTGCTTTGAGAAGATTCATCTCCTTCACTCTCATCATCTACTCAATAATTGAATTTTAGTTTGCCATTCCCATTTCCTGCTCTTCCCTGTAACTTGTGAGACCTTTCACATACCCTACCGTAAAATCCGTGCTCACTATTCAGAGGCGTTGTCCGGCACATGACTAATTAAGACAGCAATAATTGACACACATGAAAAAACAAACACATGATTCATGGATTAACTAATCTAAGTTATATTTGCACGCACCCTCTACTTACATTTTTCCAAATGACAATCCTTCCTCTTCCTGTCTTTCTTTAGATTTTGTTCCACCCACGAGAATTTAACATTATAGAACAGCACGTTCATCCACACACACACACACACACACACACAAACACACACACACACACACACACACTCGCACAAACACAAACAAACACGCGCGCGAGTGCGCACATACACACATGCGAGGTCTAGTATAGTTGATGCTCGAAAATAAATTTCGGTTCTGTCGTTGCAGTCCAATAACCTTCATCTTCTTGTTTCCATAATGCTTAACATAACAATCTAGCTGTGGTAGACTTCACATCTTTCATTAAAAAAATCATAACGTGACCTCCGTCTGAAAATCGAGTATCATTAATTTCTCATCATTTACTAGTGCAAAAAAATCAACATCTCATCAAAGTCTACATGAAACATTGGCTTTTTTCTGTCCTTTATGGACGAAGATTTGCATATACACTCACTTAGTACGAAAAGAGAGTAGGAAACAGCACATAAAATGAAGCATGCACTGATGACGTAAAGCTGTCACGTTACCGGCCGGGTGGCACTATATGTAAGTGGCAAAAACGGTGACTTTTCGGCGAGTGGCACACTCAACATCTTTTGGCGAAATGTCGAGATTTTTTTCGGATGCCTTCCTACTTATATCTGCGTGTGCCCCCCCCCCCCCCTCCACGCGGCTCTGGGAGGCTGGGTACAAAGAAGCCAGTGGGTGAGGTGGAGGGCGAAGTCGCAGCGGTGGGGGTAACAGGTACGCCGTTCGCATCTTCGTCAGAGCATTCCGGCCGTGTCTCGCAAGGACGGTAGTAGGCGCACTCTCAACGAACTGCCGATATTGCTGGATTCCATGTCGCACTTCGTTGGTTTCCTTTGTCTCTGTTTACAAGATTCCTATTAATCCGAATTTCGATGGTCTCTCTTATGACGCCGTCCCAATTGCCGGCGGTTCGTCATGTCTCGAAGTCAAATGTGTGGTCTTTTTTGATGCTGTGTTACGCTATCGCCGATTTCTGCGTCTGCCCAGTGACACATCCCAGATATGTTCCTACCAACATTTATAAATACAGGCTGACAATTAATGAAGTAATTGGAAAAAAAACGTGAATTAGTTACAAGCTACGGCTTGCACATACTTCATTCAGCATTTAAACGTCAGTCAAGTATTCGGATTAAGGTTATGACAAGTTCGATAAGTCCGCCATCATTGGCGATGATGTGTCGCAGACGAATAGCGAAATTCTGCATTAGCAGCTGAAGTGTCGGAACATCGACGTTGTCGATGACCTCCTGAATGGCTGTTTCCAGCTCAGCAATCGTTTTGGGGTAATGCTGTACACCTTGTCTTTAATATGACCCCACAAGAAAGAGTCGCATATCTTACGACCCAGAGAGCATGACGGCCAATCGAGGCTCATAGCAGTGGCCTCTGGAAACCCCAGAGCCACAATGCCGTCCCGAAAGTGCTCCTTCAGGACATCAGACACTCCCCTGTTTCGATGGGGTCGAGATCCGTTTTTCATGAACCACATCTTGTCGAAATCAGGGTCACTTGGGATTATGGGGATAAAATCATCTTGCAGAACCTTCACGTACCGTTCGGTAGTCACAGGGCCATCGAGGAATATCGCACCGATTATTCTGTGACGGGACATTGCACACCACCCATTGAAGTTACAGAGACTTAGATTACGAAAAGCGGATTCTCATCCCCCCGTCCCCAAATGTGCCAGTTTTGCTTATTGACGAACCCATCCAAAGGAAAGTGGGCTTCGTTGCTAAACCAGACCATACAGCGCGCACTAATTCCTATAATAGCCCGTGGCCAACCGTGCAGTCTGAGCTTCCTAACGCAAACCCTTCAGATGTTATGACGATTTTATTTCATATAGTTCAGTAATTGTTCCCCTGTACGTCGCTGCGTTTGTGGACAGCATTTGCAGGAGATGCTGCAAATTCCTGGTATGTTGAATTTAAGTGAATCTTCCGCAGAATCAAGCCATTCTTTCGTCTCTGGTGGTGGTTGTAAGACGGTTTTTACGTTCGATTTTTCCAGAATCTTCCCAGTTTTCGCCGACAGCGTTCCCAAATACGGAAGAAAAAAGAGTTTCTCTTCGTCTCCCAGATTTTCTGCAACCTGTCTCGTCTTCAACACCTCCAGATCTGCGCTTCGCAGTACCCATTTCCGCGAAATATCTCCTTCGGGTTCGGCAGTTCGTCTGTAAGGCTTTCCCCGTCACAGATAACGTGAACCCTGTGTGCCAGGCTGAACCGTACTGTTGGCCGCTGCGCTGGATGGTGGCAGCTTGTTGCATGCAGGTACAGGTCTGTGTGAGTCTTCTCCTCATGTACTGAATGGCCTACTGTGCCATCTGCCATATTTCTTATTAGTAGATCTAGAAATGGGAGACGGCCACTCTTCTCTATTTCCACAGCGAAGGCGGTCTTTTCGTAGATGATGTTAAGGTGTTCGAGAAACTCATTCAGTGTCCACCTGCCATGGTTCCAAATCACAAACGTATTGTCTAAATAGCGGTAGAAGCGCTTCGCTTTTTCGTGAGCAGTTTGGAGGGCCACCTCCTCAAATTCTTCCATGTATCGATCTGCGATCCCTGAAGCAAGAGGGGATCCCATGCTCACTCCATGTGTCTTTTCATACAACTATTCAATGCTCTTAAAGTAGGTGATGTTTAAAGAGTTTCACTATGTAAGACACCTGGATTTTACGGACTTTACATGAGCTTAGGACGATGCAGTATGAGATCCTCAGAAAATAATAATTATTGCAGTTAATCTCATGTATCCCCATTATATAAAAGCAATTTGAGACCTTATTGCTCTCTCTCTCTCTCTCTCTCTCGTCCCGCGGCGGGCCGCACAAGTGCGTGGAAATAAGCGAGGGCGTTGAGAGCTTTGCTTTCTGCGAAGTGAGGACGATACGTATCGTGGCGACAGATAGCAAAGCGGTAGTTAATTATTCCTACGGGAATTTTTGCGGGCAAAGAAGTTGTGCACGATGCTCCAACCTATAGCAAGTGTGCAATAGCAATTATTTCGACTAGGGAAAGATTAACGTTCTACGGAATGCAGGAAAGTTGCGACTGAGTGAAAAATGGCTCTAAGCACTACGAGACTTAACATCTGAGGTCATCAGTCCCCGAGACCTAGAACTACTTAAATGTAACTAACCTAAGGGCATCACACACATCCATGCCCGTGGCAGGATTCGAACCTGCGAGCATAGCAGCAGCGCGGTTCCGGATTGGAGTGCTTAGAACCGTTCGGCGAGAGAGGCCGGCACATGACTGAGTCAATTCAGTCTAGGTCAGAGTAGGAAATTAGTATTTCAGATCCGGCACGGAGACAACGCCGTGGCAGATGCTGCTTGGTAACGTACCATCGCGCATTAGGCCACAGTCAATGCTGAGTCTGGATTTTACTCACTCCAACTTGCGTACACATTGAGCATTGAAAATCAAAAGCTAGGATACTAACCTAATCTCACATTCAGTACATGATAAGTTTTTCATTGGTTTAAAAAGTCAATTTATTCTCCACCAACTCAGCGCATTGACCAGCTACAAAAATGTAGATTTAAACAAGCTGATGAGGATTTTTAATAATCATTCTTTCTTGTGATAAAAAAATTTCATGTGTAGAGATAACGATTTTAATAATCGTCGTTTCAATATGTCCAAGAATTAATTATTTTGTTATTGAGTGGCAAAAGTAATTGAACATCACTTGGCCCTTGAAAGCAACAGTTGATAAATTGTATGTGGAATAAAAAAGGAAATAGCTGTGTTGTCTTTCTAGAATAAACCCCAAACTTTCACTTATTACTTCATGCGTTCTAGGTACGTAACAGCAGCATTTCTCATGATTTTTGTTACAATCTGCTCCTGGTATTAGCCACCTTACAGGGCCATGGTCATAATTATTTACAATGTCTGTTTGCCCTGAGAAGACAGTTTATATGTTTCGTCCATTTGCGCACTAAGTGGTAAGCTAATTTGAACACATTTCTACACTCACCGTGCAGATACAAAGGTCCGATGTACGACAACTATTTGAGGCTGGAAATGATTCAACAGAGCCAAGGAGTCTTGCAGAGGTACTTTCGTGAAGAGCAGTGTTGATGCTCACTAGGAGGTCAGCTCTTTATAATTGCATTTCCTTAAGTACTACTCGCATTCGGGAGGACGACGGTTCAATCCCGTCTCCGGCCATCCTGATTTAGGTTTTCCGTGATTTCCCTAAATCGTTTCAGGCAAATGCCGGGATGGTTCCTTTGAAAGGGCACGGCCGATTTCCTTCCCCATCCTTCCCTAACCCGAGCTTGCGCTCCGTCTCTAATGACCTCGTTGTCGACGGGACGTTAAACACTAACCACCACCACCACCTTAAGTACTCTCACAATATGACGATTTCTTCATCTGATAACAACAGTGTCCGGCATGGGGTTTTAGGAATGTCGTCAGATGTTTGACCAGTGTGTGGTTGTACGAATTGATGGTGTCAAGGAATGGCCATAGAAGCTCGTCTTCTTTGTGTATCTTGGGTAGTCCAAATAGTCGAGGTGTCGTTGTAGCAATGGATACAGCCGTTTCCCCAGTACTTCTGGTAACTCTCAGTTTCTCAACAGTGCCAGGGTTTTTCTGGTCACTGTCGAGGTTGGATCCTTCTTCAGTTTCCTGTACGCTGGGTCATGTAGCATCGAGCGGGTAGTCATTGGTGCGTAACAGCGCCATTGCTTTTTCCTTGTCTGCTGGAAGAACTATCGCGTCAGCGTCATCCTTCAGTGGACGAATAGCTTCCCATTCTGCGGCATTCATCTTCGCTTTTGGAAGCCAGGACTTGTCGATAAGCCTGCAAGTATCCCAGAGCGCCAACGACACTGCCCTGGATACACAAAGAAATGTTTCAGTGTACTACATGTAGAGAATGGGCTCATTAATAAACATTACATTTGTAAGAACAGCAACTCTGATAGTAAAACTTACGGTAGTGCATCAGAATGAATATTGCAGCAAAAGTGCAAATCACCCGTAACACGAAAAAAAATCTCTTTCATAGTACTAATTACTAATTTCGAGGCAGAGGAAAAGAACAATAAATATTACAAAACGTTAACACATTCTATTTAGTATCAAGAACAGTCTAGATCACAATTTATTTATTATGGTGACCGGTTTCGACCACTACTGCGGTCATCTTCAGACAATGAGTATGAACCTCCTTCTGGTGCTAAATCACTACCACCAGAAGGAAGTTCATACTCATTGGTCTGAAGATGACCACACTAGTGGTCGAAAATGGTCACCGTAATAAATAAATTGTGATCAAGACTGTTTTTGATAGTAAATATTTGTATCACATTGATCACTGTTCACTCCCACAATGTATTCTGAAGTAGTTAACACATTCGATTAACAGCTGATGGGCTGCGATGTGTGTAGCAACTAACAAACCCAGTACAACATGTTGCAGCGCTGTGGAGTAAAATGTTACTACGTGCATGAGCGGAAAAGCTAAACGTAAGGAAAAACAAATACTTTCAAGGTGAGTTTAGAATGATGGCGGTATGTCGCATTAAGGTAGCTCTACAATTTTCTTGTACAAAATTTCATTGAAGAAAATTATAACAAGTAACTTCGGTCTCCCTCACGCTGTGCCCGCTCCATAGATATTCCTACCCTGTGGTCGCATAGCAGGTGGGGGCGGTGCAACGGGAATACTGCGACACGGATTCCGTGGTGTAGTTCCTCTGGAGGCCGCCGTAACTGCGGACTGGCGTGCAGTGACGGCGCTCGGGTCGTAACCCGCGCGAGCTACGGCGTCGCCTACTGGTGCGGGGGGCTCAGATTTAGTGGCGCGGGGATCCCCCTGAGGTATCGAGAGTCGCGTGTTCAGCCGTACCTGCGGCGGCGGGCCGCACGCAATCGTAAAGCCCCGAGTTGCGACACGGGACGGCTCCGGGCGAGGCCATCCACGGAAACTTCACGGCCAAAGTCGCTAAGCTGTGGTCTTATTGCAGGAGTATCGTAGCTTCAACGTAAAAGTGCGTGTTAAGGGAATTCCCCCTCCTCTTCCAATTAGCTTCCGATATGTACCGAATTTTCACCTGCGTCTGTATATCTATGAGGTGCAAAAAAAAAAAAGGTCAGCACGGCATAGGAAAGAAATGTCGAATGGAGAAAAGTTTTCAACTACGGCCATAAAACGACAGCCAATCAGCGAAGTGTGTGCATTTAAACAAACTTTCCAAAGATAACACATGTCATGACAAAAAGTGCAGATATTTTTTAAATTAACTCAAAATACTGTCAGCTGAACAATCAAAGCTAGGCAAACTTGAAATCCATGGGTGGTTACGTTTGATGCGGACTTTCTGTGATGTTTACTGGGTACAGCCGAGGTCGACCATTCACTTTCCCCACTAGATTGAACCCTCCGATAACAAATCTAGGAGCCCGCCTCTGATTGTTATGCGTTGTTACGTCTAGATATTCAGTCGGCACGACTGTGAAAAGTAGCACACTATAATGCCGTACTCGAAAATTACTAAATTGTTGGTCCTACTCATCTACATTAAATTACCTTTATACACTAACTATAATTTTTTTTAAGTCAGTTTGTATCCTGTTACAGTCCCTCAACAACGAAACGTACCAGCTGGAGACCGCTGCTCACCCTTTGGCAAAATATAAAACAGATATTAAATTTAAACACTCTCATTTTCTCATATCACATTTTTTACAGAAAACACTCCAAATTCGGACTTCCAATATCGTCAATGTAATGACTTGCGCATCATCTCGAAAATTCTTGGTATGTTTCGTGTTATTGTTGCGGACTGTATATGCACTACTACACTACTGGACATTAAAATTGCTACACCAGGAAGATGGCGTGCTACAGACGCGAAATTTACACAGGGTTGGCGCCGGTGGCGACACCTACAACGTGCTGTCATGAGGAAAGTTTCCAACCTATTTCTCATGCACAAACAGTTGACCGGCGTTGCCTGGTGAAACCTTGTTGTGATGCCTTGTGTAAGGAGGAGAAACGCATACCATCATGTTTCCGACTTTGATAAAGGTCGTATTGTAGCCTATCCCGATTGCGGTTTATCGTATCTCGACATTGCTGTTCGCGTTGTTCGAGATCCAATGACTATTAGCAGAATATGGAATCGGTGGGTTCAGGAGGGTAATACGGAACGCCGTGCTGGATCCCAACGGCCTCGAATCACTAGCAGTCGAAATGACAGGCATCTTATCCGCATGGCTAACGGACCGTGCAGCCACGGCTCGATCCCTGAGTCAACAGGTAGGGACGTTTGCAAGACAATAACGATTTGCACGAACAGTTCGACGACGTTTGGAGCTGCATGGACTATCAGCTCGGAGACCATGGCTGCGGTTACCCTTGACGCTGCATCACAGACAGGAGCGCCTGCGATGGTGTACTCAACGACGCACCTGGGTGCATGAATGGCAAAACGTCATTTTTTCGGATGAATCCCGGTTCTGTTTACAGCATCACGATGGTCGCATCCGTGTTTAGCGACATCGCGGTGAACGCGCATTGGAAGCGTGTATTCGTCATCGCCATACTGGCGTATGACCCGGCGTGATGGTATGGGGTGCCATTGGTTACACGTCGCGGTCGCCTCTTGTTCGCATTGACGGCACTTTGAACAGTGGACGTTACATTTCAGATGTGTTACGACCCGTGGCTCTACCCTTCATTCTATCCCTGCGAAACCCTACATTTCGTTAGGATAATGAACGACCGCATGTTGAAGGTCCTGTACGGGAGTTTCTGGATACAGAAAATGTTCGACTGCTGCCCTGGCCAGCACATTCTCCAGATCTCTCACCAATGGAAAACGTCTGGTCAATGGTGGCCGAGCAACTGGCTCGTCACAATACGCCAGTCACTACTCTTGATGAATTGTGGTATAGTGTTGAAGCTGCATGGGCAGCTGTACCTGTACACGCCATCCAAGCTCTGTTTGACTGAATGCCCAGGCGTATCAAGGCCGTTATTAGGCTAGAAGTAGTTGTTCTGCGTACTTATTTCTCAGGATTTATGCGCCCAAATTGCGTGAAAACGTAATCACATGTCAGTTCTAGTATAATATATTTGTCCGATGAATACCCGTTTATCATCTGCATTTCTTCTTGATGCCGGCCGGTGTGGCCGTGCGGCTCTAGGCGCTTCAGTCTGGAACCGCGTGACCGCTACGGTTGCAGGTTCGAATCCTGTCTCGGGCATGTATGCGTGTGATGTCCTTAGGTTAGTTAGGTTTAAGTAGTTCTAAGCTATAGGGGACTGATGACCACAGATGTTAAGTCCCATAGTGCTCAGAGCCATTTGAACCATTTTTTCTTCTTGATGTAGCAATTTTAATGGCCAGTAGTGTATATCTATGAGGTGCAAAAAAAATCGATAATAAGGTCAGAGCGGCGTAGCAAACATCGAATGGAGAAAAATTTTCAGGATAAACA
Source organism: Schistocerca piceifrons (assembly GCF_021461385.2). NCBI lineage: Eukaryota > Metazoa > Arthropoda > Insecta > Orthoptera > Acrididae > Schistocerca > Schistocerca piceifrons. The sequence continues at coordinate 19,179,734 of NC_060139.1, read as the reverse complement.
GAGGCTGGATATACACTGCTGTGGAACTACGGCCATAGAACGACAGCCAATGAGCGACGTGTGTGCGGAAGAGTGTGCATTTAAACAAACTTCCGAATGATAACCAAGTCATGACAAAAAGTGCAGTTACTTTTTAAATTAACTCAAAATACTGTCAGCTGAACAATCAAAGCTAGGCCAACTTGAAACCATTTTTATCCATGGCTGGTTATGTTCGATGCGGATTTTCTGTGATGTTTACTGGGTACAGCTGTTAAATCAACTACTCTGACAGTACCACAATACCATTAAATTGTTGTAAAATAACGGACGGGACGGGGAAACAGAACTACAGTATGGTAGTCGATATGTGGTTCTGTAGTATTCAATATTTAAATGTCACATGTTGTAATGATGGTTATCTCAGAGAGCACATGAATTAACTTTTTTTTTTGCAAGTGCAGTTAGTAATTATGATCTACGACAAATTACATCTAAATCTACTAGGTACCGCACGGTGCGTGGCGGAGGGTACCTTGTGCAGCTACAAGAGATTTTCCTCCCTGATCCGCAAGCAAATAGAAGGAAAAACGACTGCTTATATGCCTCTGTAAGAGTCCTAGTTTTTCTTATGTTCATGGTACGGTGGCGGCAGCAAGACCGTTCTGCAGTCAACTTCAAACGCTGGTTTTCTAAATTTTCTCAGCAGCGTTCCTCGGAAAGAACGTCGACTTTCTTGCAGGGAATTCCCACTTGCGTTCCCGAAGTATCTCCGTACTACTCGTTTGTTGATTTAACCCTCCGATGACAAATCTAGGAGCCCGCCTGTGAACTTCTTTGCTGTCTTCCTTTTATCCGACCTGGTGAGAAACCCAAACACTCGACGAGCACTAATGAATGGGTCGGACTCGTGTTCCATATGCGGACCCCTTTACAGATGAGCCACACTTTTCTAAACTTTCATCCGGCCGCTGTGGCCGAGCGGTTCTAGGCGCTTCAGTCCTGAACCGCGCTGATGCTACGATCGCAGGTTCGTATCCTGCCTCGGGCATGGATGTGTGTGATGTCCTTAGGTTAGTTAGGTTTAGGTAGTCCTAAGTCTAGGGGACTGATGACCTCAGATGTTAAATGCCATAGTGCTTAGAAGCCATTTTTTCCCCCTGAACTCTCTCCATAAGCGAGATCGACCACTCATGTTCCGCACTAGAATCCTTACATGCTCGTTTCATTTCATATTGTATGCATCGTTACGCCAAGATAATCAGTCGGCACGACTGTGAAAAGTAGCACCCTATAATTCCGTACTCGAAAATTACGAGACTGTTGGTCCTACTCACCTACATTAAATTACCTTTACACACCAACTATAAACGTTATCTAAGTCAGTTTGTATCCTGTTACAGTCTCTCAACACGACACTCTATCGAACGTTACAGCCGTAGATCGCTGATCACCCTTTGCCAAATATAAAGCAGATATTAAATTTAAACACTCATTTTGCCAAATCACATTTTTTACAGAAAACGCTCCAAATTCCGACTTCCTGTCAAAGAAATGACTGGCGCATCATCTCGAAAATTCTTGGGATGTTGCGCGTTATTGTTGCGACCTGTAGATGCACTAGTATATACACCGAAACGCGTTCGGTTGCCGGATAAGCTGTCGTTTTATGGCGGTAGCTTTACAATGATGCTTCCCTGACCTATGGTTGCGCGCGATATTTTGTTCCGTCTGACGTCCGCTACACTACTGTTGTTTTCTCTTGACTCTGGAAAAAGCTAGACCCCGTTATCGAATTTACAGTGTATGGCGGAGGAATTTTTGGTTCCACTATCATTCCCAGCCCGCTTTCCCTGTTCCATTGTGGATGGTGTGTGGGAAGAAAGAGTAGCGGTTGACTTCCATATGAACTGTAATTTCTTAATTTTCGCGGTATGGGCACTTAGCGAGAGGTATGCTGCAGGATGTAACAGCTTACAAGGCCGCTCGGAATTTCATCCGAAAACCTATCCGTGATGTATAACGCCTCTTTTGTAGCGTCTGCCATCGGAGTTCTCTCGTGCTTACTAAGCGATCCCATGAGGGAAACCGCAACTCTTTTTTTTATATTCTCAATGTTTTTAATAACCCAGGCCTGTAAGGGTGCCGGACTGGCTATCAGTTTTCGGGAATCAACCGAACGAATGTCCTTTCGTGGACAAATCATTCTTCCTTACGTTTATTCCAATAAATAAGTCTGGAACCTACTTTTCCTGTAACTACGGGGTGTTCAAAAAGTTTCTCAGCAATGCCGTATGATTGTTCGCCGCGCGTGCCGTATGCCGAAGTGAATATACCGAAATGAAACTCACTGAAATACAAGTTACTAATTTATTGAATATTCATATTTACTTCCAAATTTTCACTTTAAATGTTGAAAGTGTCCCCCCTGTTGTTGAATACACAATTCAATTCGTCTAATCATGTTTCCAAACACAAGCTGTAACATTTCTTCTGTAACAGAAGCAGTGAAAGTGGATATTGAAGTATTCAGTTCATCGAGCGATTTTGGACAGTTTTTATAAACAGTTGCTTTCGCTGCATCCCAGAAGAAAAAGTCAGGTGGTGTTAGGTCAGGCGATCGTGGAGGTCAAAGTCCCTGTGAAATTATGCGATCACCAAAAACATCAGCAAGCAGTGACACTGAAACGCGAGCTGTATGCGCAGTTGCACCATATTACGAGAATAACAGTTCAGTATTTCACTTAACACAAGTTCTCCTATGAATCGGTACAGAATATTACTGCAGTATCGTTGTGAGTTTATTGTTTCGTTGAAAAATATGGAACCCACAATCCGACGTCTAGAAATTGCAATCCAAACTCCTGTTTTCACAGAATGAAGTGGTTCCTCATGAATACACAATGGATTTGCAGTACTCCACATACGAGAATTTTGCGAGTTCATGTACCCGGATAAATGAAACCCAGCCTCATCATTTAAATACGTTACATGAAGAATGTCCCTTCCATTTTGTTGAACGAAATTTTTGAACCCTTGACAATAATGCAGTCTCTTGCCATGACCAGTATTTTTCAGTTCTTGCACGACTGTCACTTCTTTTTCCTTACAGCTGTTGGGCCGTTCCGACACTAACATCGATTTCCTAGGCGAGTTTTGTTACTGACTTGTTCGGAATGATGGACATTTTATCGGAAATATGGAGTAGTTTATTCTCAGACAAAACTCTAGGACGACCACTTCTCGGTGCATGTCATTGAACCCGTACTTCGAAACTTGTTAATCAAATCTCGCACAGTATCGCGATGTGGGAATGTTGTCTCTGGTAAAACTGAATTAAATGTTTGACGAACTGAAACTGTGTATTTACCGCCAGCTTTGAACACTTGTTCGACTAAAAACACACTTTCTCCAGTGGTTAGCATTTTAACAGTGACAAAAACGAAACAAATGATCAAAGGAATTAAACTTAAGCGTTCACGTCAACACGTAACGACACACTTCAACTATACTACTGACTCTGGCTGAGATAAACGAAACAGTGGAACGTTGGGAGACTCTACATGAATGGAAGTAACCCAGGCAGGCGAACCATCATACGGCACGCGCGGCTGACAATCATATGGCAATGCGGAGAGACTTTTTGAATACTCCGTACATAATTGACACATTAGAGACGGGACTTAATCAGCGTGGTTGGAGCAGCTGCACGGCTGTGTTTAACACGTTTTCCGACAACCGTATCATTCTAATAAAAAATGCGGAACATACATGTGCCGTGTCATTTAAAACAATTGAACGTGCTGTAACTATTCGTAAAAGGGTGATTATGAGATAGAAAGACAGGCAGATACTCAAATAGTGTCATTGAACTTCGTTTTTATTCCGAAATAAAACTTTTCAGCATCGTTCTTACACATAATTTGCAGTGTGCGGTATTTTTTGAAACACTCAGGTATGCGAAGAGCTGTGTTACAATTTGGAGACAACCAGGATATTTGTATCCGGCATGCTTTTCCAGTTTGTCACTTACTCACTTCGAAGCCCACTTTGCAGACACTCGTTTGGTCAGATTTTCTTCTCCTTCGGTATCTTTTCGTCAAAATGTCACCCATCAAGTCTGATTGGTCCAGGAACTGGAGAAGAATGAGTCTCAGCTGCCGAGAATTCTTCCGGGTTGTGTGGTCGTGGTCTATGGAACTCTTACATCCCTGAAGTTTCGTCCAAAGCTAGCTGGACATCTTCGAAGGTGCTCCTGCTTGTGCTGAGTCTTGCTGACAAGACTCGGCACAACAAGGAGCACCTCCGAAGATGTCCAGCTAGCTTTGGACGAAACGTCGGGGAGAGAAAGCCTTCATTGTATAAGAATGAGTCTGTTTCCAGAATGAGATTTTCACTCTGCAGCGGAGTGTGCGCTGGTATGAAACTTCCTGGCAGGTTAAAACTGTGTGCCCGACTGAGACTCGAACTCGGGACCTTTGCCTTTCGCGGGCAAGTGCTCTACCATCTGAGCTACCGAAGCACGACTCACGCCCGCTACTCACAGCTTTACTTCTGCCAGTACCTCGTCTCCTACCTTCCAAACTTTGGGAGACGAGGTACTGGCAGAAGTAAAGCTGTGAGTAGCGGGCGTGAGTCGTGCTTCGGTAGCTCAGATGGTAGAGCACTTGCCCGCGAAAGGCAAAGGTCCCGAGTTCGAGTCTCAGTCGGGCACACAGTTTTAACCTGCCAGGAAGTTTCATATCAGTGCACACTCCGCTGCAGAGTGAAAATCTCATTCTGGAAACATCCCCCAGGCTATGGCTAAGCCATGTCTCCGCAATATTCTTTCTTTCAGGAGTGCTAGTTCTGCAAGGTTCGCAGGAGAGCTTCTGTAAAGTTTGGAAGGTAGGAGACGAGGTACTGGCAGAAGTAAAGCTGTGAGTACCGGGCGTGAGTCGTGCTTCGGTAGCTCAGATGGTAGAGCACTTGCTCGCAAAAGATAAAGGTCCCGAGTTCGAGTCTCGGTCGGGCACACAGTTTTAATCTGCCAGGAAGTTTCAAGAATGAGTCTGTTGAACTGCCCCAAAAGAGCTCCCTAACAGTAACGGAAACTGGAAGTGCACTTCTATCTCCCACTAATATTTCATATCGTGTCTACTTGTACAGAACGAATGCCTCAATGCATTCATGGTGCCTACTACAGAACAATGGAAAAACAATTTTTTCTGTCTTTCAACATCTTCTCTTGAAAAGATATAAGAAAAAATTTGGTATGAACTACCCACTCCTAATAGCAACTTTTGAGGCTTTCGTGCACAGGTAAGTGAAAATTCGTACACGGCGTGGTAGCACAATGCAGAGACCCTTTCTTGTGCTGTCTGTGCTTTTTAGGTGGTTACCGATAAAGGGAAGAAAGCGCAGTGGTAGCTACGAAGTTTTGCACATTCCACTATCAAGGCTGGCGCCGTCCGCTTGAATATCTGCCGCTCCTTGAGTCCCGCTATGGTTACGTTGCGAATGGAATAAACATGGTCATTCCACGCCGGTCCGGATGATTATCCCTAGATATTTTAAATGTTTCCGGAGAGATATCTAAAATAGTATAATCGAACAGTACTAGGTCTCTCCTGCTATTCACGAGTGTTACATTACATTAATGTAAATTCAGAGTTAAATTGCGGTCCCTGCACGTATCGTCGATTCTCTCCAGGTGTTAATGCATTTCGTTAATTCACGTAGCTTTAAACTCTTCTTATAGACAACAGAATCTTGTACGAACAGCCTCACGAATCTCTGCTACCGACATTAACGGCCCAGAAACACTCCCTTGGGGTACTTCATAAGTACTCTATCCTGTTAAGAACTTGATATCCTTAACTGAAAAGCGAAAGAAACTGGTACACCTGCCTACGTTGTATAAGGCCCCTGCGAGCACCTAGAAGAGCCGCAATGCCACGTGCCATGAACTCGACTAAAGTATAAAGTAGCGTTGGAGGGAACTGACGCCATAAATCCTACAGCGCTATCCATCTACATCTACATATACCTCTACGTGGATACTCTATGAATCACATCTAGGTGCCTGGCAGAGGGATCATCGAACCACCTTCACATTTCTCTATTATTCCAATCTCGTATAGAGCGCCGAAAGAACGAACACCTATATCTTTCCGTACGAGCTCTGATGTCCCGTATTTTATCATGGTGATTGTTTCTCCCTACGTAGGTCGGCGTCAAAAATATGTTTTCGCATTCGCAGGAGAAAGTTGGTGATTGGAATTTCGTGAGAATATTCCTCCGCAGCGAAACACGCCTTTTGTTTTAATGATGTCCATCCCAAATCCTGTATCGTTTCAGTGACACTCTCTCCCATGTTTTGCGATAATACAAAACGTGCTGCGTTTCTTCGAACTTTTTCGATGTACTCCGTCAGTCCTATCTGGTAAGGATCCCACAACGCGCAGCAGTATTCTAAAAGAGGACGGACAAGCGTAGTATAGGCAGTCTCCTTAGTAGGTCTGTTACATTTCTGACGTCTCCTGCCAATAAAACGCTGTCTTTGGTTACCCTTCCCCACAACATTTTCTATGTTTTCCTTCGAATTTAAGTTGTTTGTAATTGTAATTCCTAGTATGTAATTGAATTTACGGCCTGTAGATTTGACTGATTTACCGTGTAACAGAAGTTTAACGGATGCCTTTTAGCACTCATGTGCATGACCTCACAATATTCGTTATTTAGGGTCAATTGCCAAATTTCGCACCATACATATATCTTTTCTAAACCGTTTTACAATTTCTTTTGATCTTCTGATGACTTAAAAACAGCGTCATCTGTAAACAACCTTAGACGGTTGCTCGGATTGTCTCCCAAATCATTTGCACAGATAAGGAACAGCAAAGGGCCTATAACCTACCTCGATGAACGCCAGAAATCACATCTTTTTTACTTTCCGTCAATTACAACGAACTGTGACCTCTCTGACAGGAAATTACGAATCCTCTCACATAACTGACACGATACCCCATAGGCACCCAGTATCACTACAAGACGCTTGTATCGTAAAGTGTGAAAAGCCTTCCGGAAATCGAGAAATAAGCAACCAACTTGAAATCCCTTATCGATAGAACTCAACACTTCTTGTGAATAAAGAGCCAGTTGTGTTTCATAGGAACGATGTTTTCTAAATACTTGTTCACTGTGTGTCAATAGATCCTTTCCTTCGAGGTAATTCATAATGTTCGAACAAAATATACGCTCCAAAATCCTGCTGCATATAGACGTTAATGATATGGGCCTGTAATTTAGTGGATTACTCCTACTACGTTTCTTGAATATTGGTGTGCCCTGTGCAAATTCCCACTGTTTGGGTACGGATCTTTCGTGGAGCGAACAGCAGCATATGATTGTTAAGTATGGAGCTATTGTATCAGCATACTCTGAAATCAACCTAACTTGTGTTCAAACTGGACCAGAAGACTTGCTTTTATTAAGTGACTTAAGTTGCTTCACTGCTCCGAGGATATTTAGTTTTACGTTACTCATGTTGGCAGCTGTTCTTGGTTCGATTTCTGGAACATATACTTCTTCTTCTTTTGTGAAGTCATTTCGGAAAGCAGTATTTAGTAACTCTGCTTTGGCAGTCCTGTCTTCGTTAGTATCTCCATTGCTATCGCTCAGAGAAGGCATTGATTGTCTCTTGAAGATAGCATACTTCACATACGACCAGAATATCATTGCATTTTCTGCCAGATTTCCAGACAAAGTTTCGTTGTGGGAACTATTACAAACATGTCGCATTGAAGTCTGCACTAAATTTCGATCTTGTGTAAAAGATCGTCAACCTTGGAGATTTTGCGTCTGTTTGAATTTGGCATGTTTGTTTCGTTGTTTCTGCAACAGTTTTCTGACCCATTTTGTGTACCAAGCACGAGTAGCTCCGTCGTTTGTTAATTTATTTGCTATAAATCTGTCAGTTTCTGCCGATACTATTTCTTTGAATTCAAGCCACATGTGGTCTACGCAAACATCGTTAATTTGAAAGGAGTGGAGATTGTCTCTCAGGAAGGCGTCAAGTGAATTTTTATCTGCTTTTTTGAATTGGTATATTTTTCGTTTTTGTTGAACGATTTGGGGGATATAATATTCAATCTCACTACGTCAAAGCTGTGTTGACTAATTCCTGTATCCGCTCTGATGCTCATTATTAACTCAGGGTTACTTGTTGCTAAGAGATCAAGTGTTTTTTCACAACCGTTTACTATTCGCGTAGACTCATAAACCTTTCAGCAGTTGTATAAACTGAATTGGGAGGTCGGTAAAAGGATCCAATTATTGTTTTATTCCGGTTGTCAACAATGACTTCTACCCATACTAACAGGAACTATATACTTCAATTTCGCGACAAGATATACTACTTCTAACAGCAACAAACAGGCCACCGCCAACTTTTTTAGCCTATCCTTTTCCGAACACCGTTAGGTTATTTGCAAAAATTTCGGCTTAGCTTATCTTCGGTCTTAGTCACCTTTCAATGCCTATAACGATTTGAACATCAGTGCTTTCTATTAGCGCTTGGAGTTCTGGTACTTTCCCAACACAGCTACGACAATTTACAACTGTTACACCGATGCTTCATGTATCTACGTTCTTCCTGTGTTCGGCCTGCACCCTTTGTGACTGACGCCCTTTTGTATTTTCCCGAGACCCTCTAACCTAAAAAGTCGCCCACTCCCCGCCACACAGTCCCTGCTACCCATGTAGCCGCCTCTTGTGTATAGTGGACGCCTGACCTATTAAGCGGAACCCGAAACCCAACCACACTTTGGCGCAAATCGAGGAATCTGCAGCCTACACGGTAGTAGAACCGTCTGAGACTCTGATTCAGACCCTACACTCGGCTCTGTACCAGAGGTCCGCAATCGGTCCTGTTGACTATGCTGCAGATGGTCAGCTCTGCTTTCATCTTGCAAGCAAGACTGGCAGGCTTTACCACTTCTCTTAGCCACTCGAAACCAGAGAGAATGTCTTCTGATCTAAAGTGACACACATCATTGTTACCGACGTGAGCGACCACCTGCAGCTAACCTTTGGATTCATTTGTCCCCCCCACCCCCACCCCCAAAAAATTAAGATGAAATGGTACTACTGATGTCAACAGCGCATCACGATGCTGCCATTAATGATTTCCAGGTGAAGCGGCTACATTGGAGATAATTAATTTGTATAATATTATAAATGTGTTATCGTTCTATTTGAACTTTGTACCACATGTGATGTATCAAGATACAGTAGGTAATGCCACTGACATTGTTCTTTGCTCTAATGAATGTGACAGGAATTAAAGCGCCAAAATTTGATTCCAGTCACAAAACCAGCCGGACATGTCGAAGGGTATCGTAGAATTTCCTCGAGCACTTAATACGCGCCAAGCGACTCAAAGACAAAATGTGAATTTCCGTAGAGTACTGGCTAAAAGAGTTCGATGACAATCATGACCATTACCTCAAAAACTTGCTAACGTTCAGAAAAAACAAAGTCGTTGTATGAAATGTCCAAGGACATAATACCGAAAAAAAAACGTACTTGCAAGAGATGTCACACAGTTTTATTTGTGGAACATAAAGTAGTAATATACTTACAGCATTTTCAAAAATCTTTGAGAAAGTAATGTACTCAAGAGTGGTTAGCCATCTCAACAGTAATGGGATACCTAGTAAATCACAGTTCCGATTTCAGAAATGCTGTTCCACTGAGACAGCAATATACAATTTCACTGTCCTCATAATAGTCTTTAAATAGTAAAATGTCACCAGTAGGAATATTCTGTGACTTATCCGAAGCATTTGATTGTGTGAACCATGACATTATGTTACAGAAATTACAATTCTATGGTAAAAACGGAACAGCATATTAGTGGTTTAAGTCATATCTACAGAACAAGAAGCAAAAAGTCTCTTTATACGCTTCAAGTGATTCAACGGAGTTTGCCACTTCATCTAACTGGGGTTACATTAGGTGTTCCACAAGGTTCGCTCATGGGTCCCCTCCTGTTCTTGATATATGTGAATGACCTCCCTTCTTATGTGAAACAAGATGCTCAACTGACACTGTTTGCTCATGATACAAGCATAATTACTAATCCAGTAAAAGAAAGTCCGATAAAAAACGATAGAAATAAGGTGTTTGGAAAATTTATTAATTGGTTTTCAGCGAATGGGCTTGCTCTGAACTTTGAAAAATCACAGTACATCCAATTTCCTGTTGCAAAACGTATAAGTCCTTCAATAAACATAACACATCAAAATAAGTCAGTAGCCAGGGTAGAACATACTAAGTTTTTGGGTGTACATATAGATGAGAATCTTAACTGGAAATTCATATTTTGGATCTCCTAAAGCGACTAGGTTCAGCAACTTTTGCAATCAGAATAATTTCCAATTTTGAGGCTGTAGAAACTAGTAAGCTAACATATTTTGCATACTTCCACTCTCTGATGTCATACGGAATAATATTCTGTGGCAACTCAACACTTAGGCAAAAGGTATTCACTGCTCAGAATAAAGTAGTTAGAATAATGTGTGGGATTCATAGACGCACATCTTGTAGGCATCTGTTTAAAAGGTTAGGAACTCTTACAACTGCTTCACAGTACATTTACTCAGCAATGAAATTTTTTTCTCAGCAACATGGACCAGTTTAATCAACAGCGACATTCATCATTATAATACCAGAAGAAAGAAAGACCTACACTATACTTTACTTAACCTATCTTTGTCACAGAAACGGGTAAAATATGCTGCTATAAAACTTTTTGATAAATTATCAGATGAAATAAAATATCTGACAGATAGCAATAATAGTTTCAAAAACAAATTGAGATCATACCTCCTCGACAACTCCTTTTATACCATAGATGAATTCTTGAATATGAGTAAATAAATCTGGAGATATAATATATGCATTTTGTGCCATTTAAGGGAATAGGATAGATAATACAAATATTTAGGTATAACACTATAATGTAAACAACAAAAAAGAAAAAATAATTGTTTCCTGTGCGCATTTCTTGTGCATTTGACACGTTCCACATCATAACGGTTTTTCCGTGCTATTTATCAATGGAGCAAGTAACTAACTATGAGATGATTGTGTCAGCCTGGAGAAATTAGATGATGAATCATGAAAAAGGTTTTTTGCCTAATGAGAATGTGTGGTACTGTCTACATATAAAACATATGTACAAACTAAATATGTCACATAGTTAATAGTTATCATGTTTTCCTCTATTATATTTTCATTTTTGTTAAATTAATGAATTCAGTTATTTCAGTACGATAGCTTCGGCACAAAACATTAATTTTAGGATTGTATGTCTCACTATTTGTAAGTGGTATGTGGCTAACATATAAGTAATAAAATTCAATTTTACTGTTGCCACTATATTAAAAATTATGAATAGTAACAATCCATAGTAATACCATGCAGCTGGTTAAACATAATAATTAGAATCTTGAAATATTCATAATAGTTAAAAAAATTACGTGGGGTGTACTATGCCTGACACACCACTAGCGTTAGAATTACAATCCACACCACTCCTGGATTAACTGCTGCCTTTGTCGTGTGACCAGTTAAGATGCATGTTAATTTTATTTTTGTATGCGTGTGTGATCACCGAGAATGATTGCAATAAATTTAGATTAACTTGGGCCAAGATTTGAATTCAGTTGCTAGTGAATCTTATTTTCTCAATTGCACACCCTTACAGATTTTTGCCATACTCTGCATCCAGTGCTCATTTACCACAGCCCCCCTATGCTGTCGTCAAATACGTTCCTTACTGTTCTTAATGTAGTATCCACACTCTTTGGAGAGCGACCTGCTCTTCAGTAGCTTAGCTGATGCAGATCGCTACAGTAGTCGAAAGACTCGTGTTCATAGTTCTGTTGGTGCTTGTCATGGTTCCTTATGTTTGATAGTGCTATATTATGTAGATGCAATCTCATGTTGATCGCAATATGCAGGATTACCACACATCTTCATAAATATTGTGATATAATTATATCAATTCCATTATTACAAATTACTCTAAATACGCAACACGGGAAAGTTGTTGTTCAGTTTATATTTGTTTAGTGGGAATGGACGCTGGTTGCAGTAATAGTAAGAGACTTAAGTCGTACGCCATACATCTGAAATACATAAAATAGTTACGCAGCCTGCAGAGGTGTGCACCGAGGCGAAAGAGCTGAATTATTGCGTAGCAGACACGTTCTGTGCCGATAATAAAGTGGCATAGTTCGCCGTTCAGAGTACCTCTAAATTTTACGGTACCTTCACCGCTTGGTGGCGTTTCACTCCTTGAACGCTTGTAAGCTTTAGTGGTCGTAGAAAACTTTACGATCGGGCAAATTCGCTACCATTCCATATTTATGTCTCGTTTCAGAGTCCTGCAATTCAGTGCGGGAACAAATGCAAGTAGTGTTTCGATTTTGCCCACGGAAACCTAGTGCCCATTTATGTGAGTAGCGTTTGAAACTAGCGAGCTTCAACACTAGCAGAGTTAGTTGTTTTGTGAATTCGTATTTATTGTTCAATGCATTTTTTGTCATGCCTCTATTCAAAGAAACGCCACGAAAGCGTTATTGATTTTTCCACATTCACGTGGTGTGCATATCTCTTGGTACAGACTCCTACCATTTTTCTTCCCTGGGTATCTTATCGTGCGTCATTAGCGGGGCTGAACGCAATTACCGAATATCCGTAATGTTGTGGCACGATTTAGGCACGATGAAAACGTGCTACGCTAATTTCAGTGACGATGAGAAAGTTCTAAATTGCGTGATGCAGATTTATAGAAGATTCTGTTCCTCCAATGTAGAGGTGTCCGTTCAGCATTAGAAAATTACGTACAAACATGTCCCTCCAGCCTCTTTATGTGCGGTGGCGGCTGTGGTAGAGTACGGACCCCAATGATGCACACTAGCAAACTCTGATGCCCAACAGAATAAGGTGCCGCCCCAAATGATCATGCAAAAATTAATTTAAAACAAAGACACTGTGATGCAGTGGTACATATTATTTAAAGAATTAAGCAGGAAGTAAATGGGTACCACACCACTCACATGGATGTATTAATGGATATCTTGTGGATCTTGTAGCGATGAGCGGAAACAAATGGTCGTTACAATAATTAGATTTATAGGCCGTACGCATGAAAATTACCCAATAATACGTTTAAAAAATTAATAATCAGACAAGGGATTATAATTCTAAGGCATAATATTGTCACAAGTGAGTAGAGGGGCTGAAACATAGTTACGTCAATAATTCGCGGACACAGTCAGTGACTCTGTAAGTTCTCCGAATGGAATTTTCACTCTGCAGCGGACCAGGAAGTTTCATTCTGCATAAATTGTTAGTTAAATGTATAAAGTACACCGAAAGATAGGAGTGAACAGGATAAGATTAATAAATTGCGCATTGAGAGCAACAAGCTAGATGCGTGACCTTAAACGTGTATACTCTGGTCGTGGAGGGAGCAGATCAACTTCACGTCTGAACGGCAACAGCGATTGCAACGATAGCACATCTTACCAAACACGCGGAGCTTGAATAAGGAAGGTGGAAACACCAGTAGCAAGAGAATATGATTTCTGCTCTATCTTTGTACTCAATGCTCAAGCACAGACAGCTTACTAGGGGCAGCGAGGGTCGTCTCATCAGTCATCTCTCAAAAAGTCTCTCTACTGTCCTAAACTCTCCAACCGCGTAACATGACGTGTATACCGTGTGATCAAAAAGTCAGTATAAATTTGAAAACTGAATAAATCACGGAATAATGTAGATAGAGAGGTACAAATTGAAACACATGCTTGGAATGACATGGGGTTTTATTAGAACCAAAAAATACAAATGTTCAAAAAATGTACGACTGATGGCGCTTCATCTAATCAGAACAGCAATAATTAGCATAACAAAGTAAGACAAAGCAAAGATGATTATCTTTACAGGAAATGCTTAATATGTCCACCATCATTCCTCAACAATACCTGTTGTCGAAGAATAATGTTGTGAACAGCACTGTAAAACATGTCCGGAGTTATGGTGAGGCATAGGCGTCGGATGTTGTCTTTCAGCATCCCTAGAGATGTCGGTCGATCACGATACACTTGCGACTTCAGGTAACCCCAAAGCCAATAATCGTACGAACTGAGGTCTGGGGACCTGAGAGGCCAAACATGACGAAAGTGGCGGCTGAGCACACGATCATCACCAAACTACAAGCGCAAGAGGTCTTTCACGCGTCTAGGAATATGGGGTGGAGGTCCATCCTGCATAAACATCGTACGTTCCGGCAGGTGCTTATCAGCCAGGCTGGGAATGATGCGATTCTGTAACATTACAGCTCCTTTTATACACGATTGTCATGCGCAGTCACTGACGTTTTGCTGTTCAGCGCCATCTGTCGGACATTTTGTGAACATTGTTTTTTTTTGTTCTAATAACACCCCATGCCATTCCAAGCACGTGTGTCAATTTTTACCTCTCTATCTTCATTATTTCGTGGTTTATTACGTTTTCAAATTTATACTGACTTTCTGATCAGCCGATACTTTGCTAAAGCTTATCATTAAGTTGTTTTCTCTCCGAAAATCTAAACGGAAGTTCCTCTACGTGAACGCTCCATAACTTGACTGTCTTAATGCCAGTGCGGAAACTCGCCATCCAATGACCACACAGACTGCGAGTTCCGACGAATGAAAATACGTCAATCTCCTACTCTTTACCATTTCAATATTATTATATTAGTCGCTCAGAGGCAGGAAAACGGAGGCAGCAGTCTTCTCCCACGTCATGACATGGTCTGAAACAGTCGAATACCAAACTTAGCATGTGAGCCCCAAGTCAAAAACATGCGAAATCCTGAGAAAGAGAGAATAAGCGAATAGGACTGCTGCATTCTGAAAAGTTTGAACAAGACATCAGGTAGCATGGTCATGTGGGCATTTCCCACACAACGCTAAGAGAGGCCGCACCTGCATAAGTTTCTTTTGATGTCCAGAGAGGGCCTCCTTCCAGAATGCTGTGTCGTTCAGAGAAAATCACTTTGGTACCGTCCTTCACTAAGAGGTTCGGGGTGCCCTACGAATGTCGTTCTGTGCACCTCCTTAAAGCCACTCTAGGCCTCAACTTTACAACTCTGCCATGCTCTCTAAGAACGCTTTTCGCCTTCGTTATCAAGCCTTGATCTCAGTTTTTCGAAGCCTTCGCCGCACTACAGAGAGAAGAGAAGAAAACCACTAGCGATGCTGACAGGGATCTGCAATTACAGAGCAGTGTAACTCAATGACTAACTGATCTAAGGAATTTGCATATCATCCACTGAAACGTCTGCTGATAATATCACGGAAAAAGGTCCACGAAACAATGTTCTCTGTCTGCCATTTCGACAATAACGATCCAGACATCTTCATGCACAAGCTGCTTCCACGTCATAAATAAACGATGTGTCTTGGTTACTTGGAAGACATTTGAGGAACATCTAAGCTGCCTGACAACCATCTTGAAAAGCATTCACATTGTGCTCTTCAGCCTGAATCGTAAAATGCGCCTCTACGACATCCAAGAAATAAAACTCTAGCGGCACATAGTGAATGGTGACGGAGTCACTCTGATGCAGAGAAAATATCACAGGTGGCCAGACTCAGTGGTACATTCGTGATGCGAGAAGTGTTCTCAGAATGTGTTCATACAACTGGCGATTCATAAAGGGCTTCTGTACTAAGTCACACCCCTTGCAAGAACTGTAGCAGGGAGAAGCCAAAGTTGCCTGGAACGAGGTGCAAGAAAAATATTTTCTTATCCTTTAGGTGGTGTTAACGTCATCTTCAGTCCTACTATAGTGTAACGAGAATACCGAGACAGAACCTCATACCAACGCTATCGGTTGTGGTATGGTTGCAGTTTTGTGCAAATTCAGTAAGTTGCTAAAAGGGGATGCCTTGTGTCTCCGTCCGAAGTGAACTACTCTACCACCAAGAGAGAGTACCTACAATTTGTCATCAACCAATTGTGGCTCTATTTATTTTGCAAACGTTTACCGTTGTGACTGCCCATCACCTATGTTAGCTGACTGAAGAGTTTTACGCATCGACTGGCAAGACATGAACCAAGGATTCACAAATATAACGTCCAAAAGATATACAGTTAACGGACGTAAGCACAAGAGCGCCGACTGCCTATCAAGGAATCCTTTGCCTGAACACAGCAGCGTGGATGAAATTAAATAGCGGAATTAAATAACAATTCTGCTGAACAGAGAGATGATCCAGCACCGCCGAAGACCATAGAGGTTTTGACGGAGGAGGACCCACCCATTGGAGAATTAAAGTTCGTAAAAAAATGGTATAAGAGAAAATTTGATCAGGTGGCTGGAAACGGTTGCCAATCGTCCCAAATTTTCTATCCTAAGCTACCTCGAAGTATGTCGATGGTGCTCATACATCTGGTCACGTCTCTAAGGGGTTAAAAATCACAGAAACTCCTTCGTGAAGGCTAGACAGATGTTTTTGAGTCATCAGTCTTCTGACTGGTTCGATGTGACCCCCCACCCCCAACGAATTCGTCTCCTGTGTCAACCTCTTCATCTCAGATTACCACTTGCAACCTACGTCCTCAATTATTTGCTCGAAGTCTTTCAATCTCTGTCTTCCTCTACACTTTTTGCCCTATAAGCTCCTTCTAATGCCATGGAAGTCATTCCCTCATGTCTTAACAGATGTCCTATCATCCTGTCCCTTCTCTTTGTCAGTGTTTTCCATATAAGTATTCCTTTCCTATTCTGTGCAGAACCTCCCATTCCCTAACTTATCACTCCATCTAATTTTCAGCATTCGTCTGTGGCACCACATCTCAAATGCTTCGACTCTCTTCTGTTCTGGTTTTCCCACGGTCCGTGTTTCACTATCATAAACCGTTGTGCTCCGAACGTACATCCTCAGAAATTTATTTCTCAAATTAAGGCCTATGTTTGATACTAGCAGACTTCTCTTGGCCAGCAATGCCCTTTTTGCCATTGCTAGTTTGCTTTTGATATCCTCCTTGCTCCGACCGTCATTGGTCGTTTTGCTGCCTAAGTAGCAGAATTCCTTAGCTTCATCTACTTCGTGAGCATCAATCCTGATGTTAAGTTTCTCGCTCTTCTCATTTCTGCTACTTCTCATTACTTTCGTCTTCCTTCGATTTATTCTTAATGCTAGTACTGATCGTATGATTCATTCCTTTCAGAAGATCATGTAATTTTTCTTCACTTTCACTCAGGATAGCAATGTCATCAGCAAATCGTATCACCTTGAATGTTAATTCCACTCCTGAATCTTTCTTTTATTTCCATTATTCCTTCTTCTATGTACAGATGGGGAACAGTAAGGGGGAAAGACTACACCTCTATCTCACACCCTTTTTAATCCGAGCGCCTCGTTCTTGATCGTCCACTCTTATTTCCTCTTGGGTCTTGTACATAGTGTGCATTGCCTCTCTCTCTCTCAATAGCTTACCCCTGTTTATGTCAGGATTTCGAACATCTTGCACCATTTTACATCGTCGAACGCTTTTTCCATCTCGACAAATCCTATGAATGTGTCTTGATTTTTCTCTAGTTTTGCTTTCTTCATCAACCACAACGTCAGATTTGGCTCTGGTGCCTTTACCTTTCCTCAAATCAAACTGGTCGCCATTTAAAATATCCTCAATTTGCTTTTCCATTCTTCTGTATATTATTCTTGTCAGCAACTTGGATACGTGAGGTGTCAGGCTGTTTATGAGATAATTCTCGCACTTGTCAGCTCTTGCAGTCTTCGATTGTGTGGATTATATTTTTCCAAAAGTCATGAGGTATGTCACCAGACTCATACATTCTACATACCAATGTGAATTATAGTTTCGTTGCTACTTTCACCAATGATTTTAAAAATTCTGGTGGAATACTATCTATCCCTTCTGCCTTATTTGGTCTTAAACCCTACACAACACTTAAATTCTGATTCTAATACTGGATCCCCTATCTCTTCTAAATCGACTCCTGTTTCTTCTTCTATCACGTAATACATATCTTCCTCCTGATAGAGGCCTCCGAAGTACTTTTTCCCCAATCCGCTCTCTCCTCTGCATTTAACAGTAGAATTCCCGCTACACTCTTAATGTTACCACCTCTGCTTTTAATTTCACCGATGGTTGTTTTGACTTTCCTGTAGGCTGCGTCAGTCCTTCCAACCATCATTTCTTTTTGGATTTTTTCACATTTTTCATGGAACCATTTAATCTTAACTTCCCTTTACTTTCTATTTATTTCATTCCTCAGTGAGTTGTACGTTTGTAGTCCAGAATGTCCCTGAACATTTTTGTACTTCTTCCTTCATCGATCAACTGAAGTATTTCTTCCGTTACTGATAATTTCTTCGCAATTACCTCTTTTCCAACTTCCGTGATAGCCATTTTTAGAGAAGTCCATTCCTCTTTAACTGTATTTCGTCAATCCTTAGTACTTCTGCATCCCAATTCTTTGTATATTGATTATTCCTGAATAATCTCTTAAACTTCAGCCTTCTATTCATCGCTAATACATTGTAAGCTGAGTGTATATGTGCTCCTGTGTACGCCCTACAATCCATTACCTGATTTCGGAATCTGTTTGACCATGATGTAATCTAACTGAAACCTTCCTGTATCACCCGGCCTTTTCCAAGTATACTTCCTCCTCTTGTGATTCTTGAAAAGAGTATTCGCTATTACTAACTGCAATTTATTACAGAGTTCAATTAGTTTTTCTCTTCTCTCACTCATTGTCCCAAGCCCATATTCTCCTGCAGCCTTTTCTTCTACTCCTTGCCCTACAACTGCATTCCACTCCCACATGACAATTAGATTTTCATCTCCTTTTATGTACTGATTGCCCTTGAAATAGCCTCATATACCTTCTCGGTCTCCTCCTCTGCAGCGCGCCATGTAGGCATGTATTCCTGAACTATTGTTGTTGGTGATGGTTTGTTGTCGGCTCTGATAAGATCAAACCTATCACTTCACTGTTCACAGTAACACACTCTCTGCCCTGCCTTCCTATTCGTAATGAATCCTATTCCTGTTATGCTGTTTTCTGCAGCTGTTGATACCAATCTATGCTCATGTGACCAGAAATACTTGTCTTCTTTCCATTTCACTTCACTGACTCCTACTGTATCAAGATTGAGCCTTTACATTTCTCTTTTCACATTTTCTAGCTCCCCCACCACTTTGAAGGTTCTGACATCCCAAGCCTCGACTCGTAGAACGTTATCCTTTCGTCAGTTACTGGATTTTTTTCTCATAGTTACCGCCCCCTTGGCAGTCCCGTCCCCGATATCCGAATGGGGGAGGTTCCGGAATCTTTTGCCAATGCACAGATCACCATGACGCTTCTTCAATTACAGGCTACATGTCCTGTGGATACACACACGTTACGTGTCTTTAATGCAGTGGTTTCCATTGCCATGCGCATCCTCATGCCGTTGTTCATTGGTGAATCTTCCGCCTTAGGGGGCAGTTTCCCACCCCAAGGACAAGAGTGCCCTGAATATTTGTCGGCTACTCCGTCATCATTGACAAGACTGTTGCCAGAATGAGGTTGACTTCTTATGCCGGAACTCTTCGGCTGCCAGTGCCAATTATTAATCAAAAGTGAGCGGTGGCGGGTTTCGAAACTGGGATCAAGAACGTTTTGATCACTAATCAAAGTCGCTACCTCTAGACTACAGACGCATATATTAATGGGCAGGTCTGTGGCGATCTGTTAGTCACCACCTGCGCCACTGTAAGAAATGCCGTCGTTGGAATTACTTGCTCCACTTATCTCTGTCGTATCTGGTACCAATTCCAACCGCAGTAACGCCATTACATTGAACTGCAGTAGACAGCTCACACGGCCTTTCCGGAGACATTGTGAATATCGAACCTTGGTCTTAACATCATAACCGTAGAACCACGTCTCATCACCAGTTAGATTCTTTTAAGGAACATCTCGTTCTCATTTGCGCGATCCAAAAGATATTTCTGGTAGTGAAACTTCCTGGCACATTAGAACCGTGTGCCCGACCGAGACTCGAACTCGGGACCTTTGCCTTTCGCGGGCAAGTGCTCTACCATCTGAGCTACCGAAACACGACTCACGTCCGGTACTCACAGCTTTACTTCTGCCAGTATCTCGTCTCCTACCTTCCAAACTTTACAGAAGCTCTCCTGCGAACCTTGCAGAACTAGCACTTCTGAAAGAAAGGATACAACGGAGACATGGCTTAGCCACAGCCTGGGGGATGTTTCCAGAATGAGATTTTCACTCTGCAGCGGAGTGTGTGCTGATACCAGGCGTGAGTCGTGCTTCAGTAGCTCAGATGGTAGAGCACTTGCCCACGAAAGGCAAAGGTCCCGAGTTCGAGTCTCGGTCGGGCACACGGTTTTAATCTGCTAGGAAGTTTCATATCAGCGCACACTCCGCTACAGAGTGAAAATCTCATTCTGGATTTCTGGTATTGATTCATGAGCTGTGGGATGATCAAGGCGGCAACACGATGCGTTCCAAGATGTTGCGTCTGTTGTGTCAGGATTTCATGACATGATCCAATTGAAATTTTACATACTTCTGCAATCTCTAGGAGAGTAAGTCATCAATTGGCACGCACCATTTTGCTGACGTTCCTGACAAGAGCGTAGGCAGTAGACGTAGAATGGCGGCCTGAATGAAAGTTGTCTTTGTGAACTTCCGTCCGGCCATTTTAAAACCATGTGAACCATTCGTAACACGGGGCACGTCTTAAGCACTCATCACCCTAGGCCTTCTGCATCATTTGGTGTGTCTCTGCAAAGGTGGTGGTGGTACGTTCCTATGGGGCCAAACTGCTGAGGTCATCGGTTCCTAGGCTTGCACACTACTCAATCGAACTAACTTACGCTAAGGACAACGCACACACCCATGCCCGAGGAAGGACTCGAACCGCCGACGCGGGAGCCACGGAAACCGTGGCAAGGCGCCTGAGGTTACGCAGCTGCCTCGCGCAGCTGTGTAAAGCTTTTCGTGAGTTTCACGCAAAATTTAATGCATTCGCGTTGCTCCTCTAACTCTGCCATCTCGGAATTCTGAAACTGTGGGACAAAATGTTCTACTCAATACAGTTTTGAACAAGTACTAACAGATATACAACAATGAAACTTCTGACTGTTACGCGTAAAAGACTCGCGTGTGCAGGGATGCCAAGTGCATTTCGCTCCAACACACCATTGACAAGAAATTAGGAATGTTTTGGAACTTTTTGAACTGTCCTCCTATGGACATAATGGTGTGAATGAGTGGTATATTTTAGCGCTCTTATAGCAGTAAAGCACGAGATGTTTTCACTGTAATAATCCAACATCAATGCAGAAATACAGCGAGGCAGGTTAGCTTCCCGAACCAGTAGGGTCAGCGGCCACTGCAGAGACCCGTGCGTTAAGAGGGAAGGCAGATTTCCACTTTGATAGTGGCAGTTGTCATGTAGAATACATGACTGCGAGCAGCAGATATGTACAACAAGCGCGCTGCTGCCAACTGTAAGTATTGAACATTTTGTAACAAATTTATTTTCACAGTCTTATAGGACTAAGGGTCTGTGCCGTGACACCAGTTCGAGGTCATGGTACGGCAACAGCTCTATGCATTAAGCCCCCACCCCAGCGTCACGATGGCATGGCACAGCAGGCCATCCTGACAGTGGACCACTGAAAACAGGGCAGCACGAGTAGTTCTTGCTGTAATGCTCCAAAAAGCCGGACGCAACGTGTTGTATCCCGCCTATTCGTCAAATATGGGGTGCTTAGGAAACCTGCTTTCTCGTATCACTACACAACAATTCAAGCAAATCTTAATAGTGAATTTTATTTTAAAGGGAAATGATTACAATACTTGACTTTGTGTTATACAGATGTCACAAGCAACGAGCGACAGACAAAATAAGAAATCTCTTCAGTATAGACAATGTTACATAGTAGAAGCGAAATAACCAGTCTTGATGGTATTCTTGAACTCGCTGCTGTAGAACTCGTAGAACTGGGCCGCGGCCAGTCAGGTGGAGCGCTTATGTTCTCTTCACGTAGAGGGCGCTACCATAGCGTTGCCGTCCCGGAGAGGGGCAGTCAGCGTGCAATTGGCTGGCGCTGTCTCACAGTCGCCTCTGCTCTAACGTTCCCGCTAATATATCCACCGTCCGCGGATAGGAAAATCTCAGAGTGTGAGTTATTGCACTTTTATTTAAACCAAAGTCTTTCTTCAAAATTTACAAAATAATATTCGTGAGGTAGGACTGATCCTCCAAGCCTACCAATAACTAAATCAGAGATTCTTCCAAACATAAACTGTCTGTAGTAACCATACAACTTCACCTAACCAAGCCGCGGGCGTCTTGTGGAGAGCGGCGCGGAGTCCACGTTGCCGTCACCTGAGTCCGAGGGAGAGTAGAGGCCCTGCGAGGATGGCTCCGGTGGACGATGACGCGGCGGCTACGATGACACCAGTGGGCTCGCTCGGCGCGAACTGCCTCTCGAGGTTTTTTTTTTCTTTATTGTTATTTTAAACCTGTACAACAGGCAGGCTGTCAGCAGCAGTCTACGCCGCTCTTCAGCCAGAGGATACACAAAGAGAAGAAACACTGAGAACACACAGAAGTTACAGAATGGTGGGCAATAAAACAGTAGACACATAAAGACAAACACGGAGCCGTTCACACTCGACGATAATCCACACTGCAAACTGTTGATACGACGCACAAACACTGAAGAATATGATGGCACTGGTGAACTATGGAGTGTGACGGTGAAACACTGAACACTAAACATGACGGCACACACGGAACAGGGGTGAGGTGGGGGAGAGGGGAGAAAAAGAATGCCAATGGCTGAGGAGACGGGGGCAGGAGGAGAGGGACAGGGAAGGGAGGCCCGGGGGAGGAGGGGGGAGAAAGGGAGGAGGGAGGGAAAAGGGAGAGAAGGGAGGGAGGGTGCCCAGAGGAGCAGGCACAGGAGGAGGGCGGGAGGATCAAAGTTGGTAGGAGGGGTAGATGGAGGGGAGGAGGGAATCATCAGGGAGAGGGAGCTGGCGGAAGCCACCCTGGGAGAGGGTAAGGAGGGTGGAGAGATGGAGACCGGGTGGGACGAGCAAATACAGGTGCGGCAGCGGGCTGGGGTGGGAGAGGATCGGGGAGACGAGCGGGTGAGGAGGATCGAGTTTGCGGGAGGTGTACAGGATCCGTATCCTTTCAAGGAAAAGGAGGAGGTGGGGGAAGGGGATGAGATCGTACAGGATCCGCGTGGGGGAGGGGAGACGGATGGGATAGGCGAGGCAGAGACCATGACGTTCAAGGATTTGGAGGGATTTATAAAAGGTAGGGGCGGGGGGGGGGGGGCGGAGATCCAAGCCGGATGGGCATAACAAAGGATAGGGCGGATGAGGGATTTATAGGTGTGGAGGATAGTGGAGGGGTCCAGACCCCACGTACGGCCGGAGAGGAGCTTGAGGAGACCGAGTCGGGAGCGTGCCGTATCTTGGATTGTCCAGAGGTGGGGACCTCTCCAGGCTCCTGCGCCAGCCTAAATACTGCTCGGCGCATGGATACGGTTGGCTCTATTTGCAGTCACGTGTCGAGCGGAAGGAAAGAGGAGACCTCTTGCGGCGCCGTGGACGCCTCCTGGTGGTCTCTGGGAGGCGTCTGTGTTTCCGGGGCGACCGGCCAGGCAGATCCCTACTCGGTCCGGGGCCCGCTGTACCGGTCTGCTTCTCGGGAAGCGAGAGTTGCAGGCGCTTAGTCTGAACACAGTACCGCCTTGCGTTCCGGTGCTTGACTTTACGCCGGAATATTCCTCCCCTCCTTCCCCCCCCCCCCCCTCAACAAAGTTATGGACTATCGTCGTATAAGGAGCTAGACAGCGGGAGGGGATGCAGGATCGTGCACGCTGCTCTGGACCTGTAGCTGCGGCTGCAGGGGACGTTAGGCTTCCGGTCGTACCGCGCCATCCGGCCTTCACTCTGGCGGAAACGTCCCCCAGGGAACGACCAGAATGGTACGCATGAACCTCCTGAGGCCCATAGCCAGATGTAGAAAGTATCGGCTACTGTCAATCTACATTTTAGTCCTACATCAGATAACACACGAAACAAAACACCCAAATTTGCAATGTGTTCTGAAAGTGTACGACCTGCTGCTATAATATCGTCCAAATAGTTTGAACAGTTTGGTACTTGAGCAGTCAGCTGTTCCAAATACCATTCGAAATTGGCTGGTGCGGAAGCAATGTCAAAAGGCAAACGCAGAGATTTAAACAAGCCCAAATGAGTGTTCACAAGTCATGGTTTTTGAGATTCTTCATGTAGTACTATTTGAAGCTATGCGTCGGGCAAATCAGTTTTCAAAAAGTAGCGAATAGCGCCTAAATCTGTCTATGAGATCCTCTGGGCGTGGCAATGGATAAGTATCAGAGTTTGATAATTGACTGTAGACTTAATGTCAACACAGAGGCGATTGCGATCTGAAGGTTTGGGGAGCAAAACGAATGGACTTGCCGACTGACTAGCTTATATGGGCGCAATAGCTCCGCTATCTTGCAATTCTTTAAGCTCAGCTGAGACCTTGTCCCATAATGCAATAGTAACGGTTCTGGCTTGGCAAAATTTCGACTTAACATTCTTTCATAGTTATATGTGCAACAAAGTTGTTAGCCTTGCCTAAACCTTCAGAAAAAAGCTCCAGAGAGTCTTTCAGCAAGCTGTCTCTTGCATTGATGGCAGACACTCACAACACATTTTCCTGAATTTGAAAGGCAAACAAATCAAACGAATCAAGGCCAAATATGTTCTCACAATCGCGTGATTATAGCACAGTGGAAGTCATAGCTTTTGTACGGCAGTCAAATTACATTTTCCGAGAGTGGGAATGTCTTCTGAGTCCATTATAAGCCATCAGGTGCATGCTAGTTTTAGACAGGTGCGGGGAGCCTAACAGCTGTTATGCGTTACAATTCAGCAGTGTAACAGAGGCACCTGTGTCCAACTGACCACTAATAAGCAAATGTACAAAAAGTCTGTTGGACTGGCGCAGCACAGAAGGAACTGTTCGCTTGCTGGTTTTACTAATGCCTGTTGTAGGCTTTCAATACACTGCATTTATAACATGTGCCTTGTGACCAGAATTATGTGAGTGGTCAAAATTCTTATGTTTGTTCCGTTGCAAACATACGGATTGTACGTGCCTCAAGCGCGACACTGTGCTTTTCGGGATGGCAGTCTTGGCTTTTATGCTGTGAATAGCACCAGGGGCATGACTTAATTCTGTTCACCTGTTTAAAGAGCTGGTTGCACGACTTGGAGAACCGTTTATGCAGAGTGGCACGTGCAAGCTATCACTGCCTAAGGGGCCAGTCGCAAGAAAGAGATAAGTGGATCTGACCTATTAATGGCTGCTCAAATATATTGGCCGACGTGGCACCGGAATCATACTGATCTAGTATTGGAACTAAGCGCTGAAATGAACTGTTTCAAAATCTGTTGTCTAACTCTGAGATCAGTTACATTCTATCCGTCCACATCAAACAATATAACATCTGAATATAGAGCACAATAACGACATTTGAATTTGCATTTCCTCGTCATATCCCGATCGTGATATGTTTGTTCTGACCGTTTCTTGCAATTAAAGAATTGATACCTAGCTGCTGCTACTACATTCATTTGTTGGTCATAATAGTTATTTAGCGAATCTACAACCTGATCGTAGGAAAGTTCACTCGGTGTGGCGTTAGGAAATAATTTCTGACGGAGTTGGAACACTCCACTTCCTACTGCGGACAAATAATAATGGAGTTTCACAGTACCTGGTACATTGTGAACAATTCGTGGGCTTCAGACTGTAGCAACCGCTCAAGCCATTCCTCTTGTTGTTCATTAAACTGTCGAAACAGCGGTATGGCACTAGGAGCTGAAGGTACGGCTTGTTGTTCTACAGTGGTGGCTTCAGCTGTCAGGAGCTGTTGTACCGTGTTTAGCAGCGCCGATATTTGCTGGGTCTGAAACTGAAACATCTGCATTAGCTGCGTTGCATCCATCGCTCGCAGCTAAGACGCCTGAGCAGGGGTGGGATAGGTGGACTGTTTCCCTTCTCGTCTCTCTTTTATATTATTTTGTTTTGTTATTATTATTATTAATACTTGCGTAACAACGCATATACGAAAAGAGCCGCGAAATACCTTTCAGTAATGCTGTGCCATGAATTTCTTTATAAACATTAATTTTCAACAAAACAGAATATATCGTATTGTTATTGTTCTGTATCTGGCTTTCTATTAAAGGAACATTTTTACGTTACCGTAACTCACTATAAAATTCCACATATCTTCCCTACTTTATAGTTATTGAAAATGAAAATTACTTTGTTATGAATACTGATGTTACAGTTCGCAATGATTGATCAACATCAAAATTTTGCAGTGGATTTTTGTTAACAGTAAAACACCAATAATTACCACGACTAGCACAAGAACATGAGACTATTATCGGAGAAAAAGACGTTTTTTCTATAAGGTTTGCTAGACCAGAACTAAGCACAGCAAGATTCCTATTATGTTACGACGGTAAATTATCTTTTTTGTACTGTTAGTAATATATTATCAGCAGCCCGCGTCAACCTGCAAAACACATCATAAAATCTGCTGCTCTGCTCTGCATGTCCGAAAGCTGAAAGAAATAATTTTATTTCACTATTACCTCCCCGCTTCTTTGCGGTATGATAGATTTCATTTAATGCAGTTTGAATGAGCCGCGGAAGCGGCTCGATCGTTCGTAGCGCAGCTCTGCACCACGGATAATATTTAAATAACTGAAAATGTCTTAAAGGGGTGGGATAATATGCCGAGCAAGCTATTACAAATAATAATGCAAGGTTTCATTAAATAACTCTATTCAAAACATTTAAATATGTTAATTATTACACACCTTTAAAATGAGTACGTAATGGCGTACATCTCTCAATCTTGACAAAAGATTGCTACGCTAGCGTACAGTACAACGTCACAGGCTATCCTACTCCCGTAACTCCAAGAAGAAGACAGAGAAATTAATGTTCGTGCTGTATTATTTATACTAGTCACACATTCTCAACTTTGTTTGATATTTATCGTCTGTGGCGGTTTCAGTACTCGCCGACACAGATATTATCTAAAATAAATAAATAATATATAATTCCATACAATAACAAAACATGATACACAATGTTTTCTCTTTACTACATAATATGTCTTTTGCTAATAGACGTTACAACTGCTCATATTGGAAGAGATAAATGCAATGAACATGCAAGGCAAGCAATAAAAATAAGTACAAGAGCAAATAAAATTTCCGCAACGCCCACCTGAAACGCTGATTAGCGAAAACACTATAAGAGACACTGTTAAAGAAAGTGTTTACACACCAGAATAGGAAAGATAATGAAGAAGTTAGGCGCCAACAAAATACAAAAACCTATGAAAGGAAAACATAGAATCTCTAGTGGCTGTCGGTGCTGGGTTCTTTTTTGTAACTCGTCGCCAATGGTGTATCCTGCCTATTCTTCAAATATGGGGTGCCTAGGAAAACTGCTTTCTCGAGTCGCTAGACAACAATCATATTAGTAAATTACAAAAGGAAATGATTTAAATACTTAATTTTGTGTTAAACATACGTGTCGCAAGCAAAGGGCGACAGACGAAATAAGAAATGTTTTGAGTATGGACAATGCTACATCATCATCATCATTAGTGTTCTGCAAAAAGGCAGGTTTTCACAGGGTAGTTCTCCGGGCTGTCCGGTCTTCTGCCATCCTTTTCAGGTCCGCATAATTTCCTCTTCCCTTTATGTCGTCTATCATCTTGTATTTCCTTCTTCCTCTGTCTTCTCCCACAAACCAGTCCTTCCAAAGCATCCGCTAGCAAGCACTCCCTTCTCAATGACTGTCCCAAGCAGTTCTTTTTGCCTTCTCTTATAATCTTCAGCAGACATCTTCTCTCACCAACCATTTCCTATACTCTTTCAGAACTCACTCTTTCCATCTAGCTTATCCTCTCCATTCTCCTTCACATTCACATGTCAAATGCTTCTAACCTTTATTCATCTTCTCGTCTCAGCGTCCATGTTTCTGCCCCATATAGTGCCACACTCCAGACAAAACATTTGCCAAGCCTTTTCCTTATACCTTTATCTAATTTGCCACATGAGTCTCCTCTTTCTGTTGAATGCCTCCTTCGCTATGGCAGTGCGAGTTTTCGCCTCCTGATGACGTCTAAAGTCTTCAGTTACTGTGCTTCCAAGATAGTTAAATGCACTTACTTACTTACAGGGCTGATGGTAGCTTCTCCTATTTTAATACAGGAAACTCTGCGTCTTGTACTGATGACCATACTCTTTGTTTTTGCTGCGTTTGTTTGCATCCCATATTCCACACAAGTTTCATCCAGATCTTTCAACATGTTATTCATTATCCACTCAGTTTCTACCACTAATACCATGTCATCAGCAAATCTTATACTCTTTCCATCAATACATATTCCTGTTTTCCCATCTAAGCCTTTCGCAATAATGTCTTCAAGGTATGCGTTAAACAACAGTGTGGAAAGGCAACCACCTTGTCTAACACTTCGTCCAATGCTACTTCCTTCTGACATTTCATTTACTATCCTTATCCTTACGTCCTGGTGTAAATATAGATTCTGAATCAGTCGTCTCTGTCCAATCTACTCCCTTCCTCTGCAAAATATCTATCAGCTTATTCCACTGACCTCTGTCAATAGCCTTTTCTAAACATATAAAAACAGCAAAGTTTTCTCTACCTTTTTCCATATACTTTCCCGTATAGTTCTTAAGAGGCCTATGGCGTGGAAGCCGAGCTTGTCGAAGTCACCGGTGCACAGTGGAGACCCCGCGCCAGCATCGCAGAGCGTCCAAGCAGCTGCCCCTAGCAGAATTCAGTGGCCAGCTGGTCACTGCCATGGAAATATCCAGCCCATATGTTTCAACGAAGAACTGGTTAATTATGCCCTTCTATGCAACTTACCTCTGAGACCTACTTACACCACTCTCGTCCGTAGCTGCCCCTATATGCTCTGGGACCGCTTTAAAGTGAAAGGGTTTTGTTTACGGGAACATGTCCAGCAGTGTTAGAAGCTATCGTGATAATTAGAATTATTCCTGCCAGAAGCTCGTGATAAGACACTTGTCCAGTATATCCAAAATATAACCGCTACCACAACATTTCGCTTAAAGGTCACTCAAAGAGAAGTTGTCAGTAACTTTGTGGGGGGAATGCCACCTGAAAATCGTTCAGGTATGTTGTTTGCTGATAAATCTGGTACCACTGCTGAGCTCAACAGCGTTTCTGAAGGCTTTGAGATCATTCACTTCAATCATCAAAACCGCAGCACCCGAGATCCAATTCAAGAACCTGCCTTTAAAACTAACTTCATTCATAAGCAAGACAGAAGTGTGACTCAACACAGTAGCAGCTGTTATCAAAGTAATTAGCCTGGACATTTTATTAACAATTGCCCATTTGGTCACGGAAGATTTTAAAACAGCTGACAACACACGCTCACTGACTGGCGTTGTGCTAGTTTCCCACTGAGAGGGCGTAATAAACTGAGAGAGGTTTCTAAACAATCTCTTCTGTTCTTATGCATAACCATTATCCATGAAAGCATGTACATCATTTTGCACTCGCTGAGCAGTATTTCCGTCTTAGATTATGAGTGGTACCTTAAATGCGGGACAGGGTTAGTCGGCAGTGTTGGACTATGATGAGCAAAAACTGCCATTAGGTGACCAGGTAAACAGTAGCGTGCACATTCAGCGTTTGTGATGGCGAAATAATTTCATCATATGAAGACGATTGTCCACAAGTATTTTGCTACATGTTGACTGCATTGTGAGCACTGCCTTGGTTATTTATTATTCTCGCAAGGGCTCCTATTTCAAATTTCAGCCTCATAAGAGAAGCGGAGGCCAGACAGATTTATGTTAGAGGTAGTGACAAGGACACACTGAGGAAGGACACCTGAAATAATGCCATTGTATTGCAGTGAGGGCTACTAACGCCGTTACTGTGCAAGATCGAAAATTTAAAGTAGATCACCTTGGCGATTCCCAGGCTGAGGGGACGCTGCGCCTTCTGACCGCTTTTCCGTTTGTCCTCACAAACAAGTTACGGATTACTAACTTAAGGCCACCCCTGGTGGTAGGTCTTCGAACCCTGCCGAGCGGTCTATGGCGCAGCAGTCATGGACTGTGCATCTGGTCCCGGCGGAGGTTCGAGTCCCCCCTCGGGCATGGGTGTGTGTGTTTGTCCTTAGGGTAATTTAGGTTAAGTAGTGCGTAAGCTTAAGGACTGATGACCTTAGAAGTTAAGTCCCATAAGATTTCACACACATTTGAACATTTTTTTTTTCGAACCCTGCCATAGTTAAATTTTGAATGAAATTGATCATTGCAGACCGAACACTTCCGTTATACGAAGCCACCCTCATTCTGACAAAGGCCTTGTTAAAGAGGGCGGAGAAGGGCACAAAGGTTCAGGGATGGGATGGGAAACTACCCATGAAAGAAGAATCAGCAATTATCGACGGCATAAGCATGCAGAAGGCAATGGAAGCCACTACTTTAATCACATATCATGTGTATCCCCAGAACGTATGCCTGTAATTGAAAAATTGTCATGATGATCTCTCCATTCACAAAGGATTCCTAAATAATCCCTGGAACCTACAATTATGGATAAAGGGATGTAGGGCGAATGGTTGTGGCCTAGGTACCACCATATGTCGTTTCCTGTTACTATCTTTATTGAAATAAATACCTCTAAAACACGTAGGTCTTTGGCAATCAAAATTTCAGTTAATTACAATACAGAATAATTAAGGTAACACATCTCAATAGTAGTGCAATAAAACAGGAAGGTCTTGTTTAATAAGAGTTTCAATTAAGAAAATTACCAAATGCAAACGGGTAGACATTCAAAAACAACAGCTTGAGTTAAGCAAAATTACTAAATGGAAATGAGGCAGACCTTCTTTAATAACAGCTTCAGTTAAGTATAAACCAAACAGAAAACATGCAGGCCTTCAAGTAATAACAATCCAAAACTTAACTTTAGTTGACGAATTGAAGCTGAAACTTGCCGGTTCCAAAGGGGCACAGAATCGGCCCAGCGAAACTGGCTTCAAATCTCTTATCGGCGTGCACGTCCCGGAGGTGGCTGGCCAGACTACGCATGAAGACGGAGCTCTAAATCAGTCATGGATTCAAATCAGCCCACAGATATACCCAGCAACCACTCGCCTTCCCGCGTGCCCCAGACTACGCATGAAGACGGAACTCTAAATCAGTCATGGATTCAAATCAGCCCACTGATATACCCAGCAACCACTCGCCTTCCCGCGTGCCCCAGACTACGCATGAAGACGGAACTCTAAATCAGTCATGGATTCAAATCAGCCCACAGATATACCCAGCAACAACTCGCCTTCCCGCGTGCCCCAGACTACGCATGAAGACGGAACTCTAAATCAGTCATGGATTCAAATAAGCCCACAGATATA
Source organism: Schistocerca piceifrons (assembly GCF_021461385.2). NCBI lineage: Eukaryota > Metazoa > Arthropoda > Insecta > Orthoptera > Acrididae > Schistocerca > Schistocerca piceifrons. The sequence goes on along the minus strand of NC_060139.1, from coordinate 19,148,102 downwards.
CCCAGCAACCACTCGCCTTCCCGCGTGCCCCAGACTACGCATGAAGACGGAACTCTAAATCAGTCATGGATTCAAATCAGCCCACTGATATACCCAGCAACCACTCGCCTTCCCGCGTGCCCCAGACTACGCATGAAGACGGAACTCTAAATCAGTCATGGATTCAAACCAGCCCACAGATATACCCAGCAACCACTCGCCTTCCCGCGTGCCCCAGACTACGCATGAAGACGGAACTCTGAATCAGTCATGGATTCAAATCAGTCCACATATATACCCAGAGACCACTCGCCTTCCCGCGTGCCCCAGACTACGCATGAAGACGGAACTCTAAATCAGTCATGGATTCAAATCAGCCCACAAATATACCCAGCAACCACTCGCCTTCCCACGTGCCCCAGACTACGCATGAAGACGGAACTCTAAACCAGTCATGGATTCAAATCAGCCCACAGATATACCCAGCAACCACTCGCCTTCCCATGTGCCCCAGACTACGCATGAAGACGGAACTCTAAATCAGTCATGGATTCAAATCTGCCCACAGATATACCCAGCAACCACTCGCCTTCCCGCGTGCCCCAGACTACGCATGAAGACGGAACTCTAAATCAGTCATGGATTCAAATCAGCCCACAGATATACCCAGCAACAACTCGCCTTCCCGCGTGCCCCAGACTACGCATGAAGACGGAACTCTAAATCAGTCATGGATTCAAATCAGCCCACAGATATACCCAGCAACCACTCGCCTTCCCGTGTGCCCCAGACTACGCATGAAGAGAGAACTCTAAATCAGTCATGGATTCAAATCAACCCACAGATATACCCAGCAACCACTTCTCTTCCCGCGTGCCCCAGACTACGCATGAAGACGGAACTCTAAATCAGTCATGGATTCAAATCAGCCCACAGATATACCCAGCAACCACTCGCCTTCCCGCGTGCCCCAGACTACGCATGAAGACGGAACTCTAAACCAGTCATGGATTCAAATCAGCCCACAGATATACCCAGCAACCACTCACCTTCCCGCGTGCCACAGACTACGCATGAAGACGGATCTCTAAATCAGTCATGGATTCAAATCAGCTTACAGATATACCCAGCAACCACTCGCCTTCCCGCGTGCCCCAGACTACGCATGAAGACAGAACTCTAAATCAGTCATGGATTCAAATCAGCCCACAGATATACCCAGCAACCACTCGCCTTCCCGCGTGCCCCAGACTACGCATGACGACGGAACTCTAAACCAGTCATGGATTCAAATCAGCCCACAGATATACCCAGCAACCACTCGCCTTCCCGCGTGCCCCAGACTACGCATGAAGACGGAACTCTAAATCAGTCATGGATTCAAATCAGCCCACTGATATACCCAGCAACCACTCGCCTTCCCGTGTGCCCCAGACTACGCATGAAGAGAGAACTCTAAATCAGTCATGGATTCAAATCAACCCACAGATATACCCAGCAACCACTTCTCTCCCCGCGTGCCCCAGACTACGCATGAAGACGGAACTCTAAATCAGTCATGGATTCAAATCAGCCCACAGATATACCCAGCAACCACTCGCCTTCCCGCGTGCCCCAGACTACGCATGAAGACGGAACTCTAAACCAGTCATGGATTCAAATCAGCCCACAGATATACCCAGCAACCACTCACCTTCCCGCGTGCCACAGGCTACGCATGAAGACGGATCTCTAAATCAGTCATGGATTCAAATCAGCTTACAGATATACCCAGCAACCACTCGCCTTCCCGCGTGCCCCAGACTACGCATGAAGACGGAACTCTAAATCAGTCATGGATTCAAATCAGCCCACAGATATACCCAGCAACCACTCGCCTTCCCGCGTGCCCCAGACTACGCATGACGACGGAACTCTAAACCAGTCATGGATTCAAATCAGCCCACAGATATACCCAGCAACCACTCGCCTTCCCGCGTGCCCCAGACTACGCATGAAGTCGGAACTCTAAATCAGTCATGGATTCAAATCAGCCCACAGATATACCCAGCAACCACTCGCCTTCCTGCGTGCCCCAGACTACGCATGAAGACGGAACTCTAAATCAGTCATGGATTCAAATCAGCCCAGAGATATACCCAGCAACCACTCGCCTTCCCGCGTGCCCCAGACCACGCATGAAGACGGAACTCTAAATCAGTCATGGATTCAAATCAGCCCACAGATATACCCAGCAACCACTCGCCTTCCCGCGTGCCCCAGACTACGCATGCAGACAGAACTCTAAATCAGTCATGGATTCAAATCAGCCCACAGATATACCCAGTCAGCACTCACCTTCCCGCGTGTCCCAGACTACGCATGAAAACGGAACTCTAAACCAGTCATGGATTCAAATCAGCCCACAGATATACCCAGCAACCATTCGCCTTCTCGTGTGCCCCAGACTATGCATGAAGACGGAAGTCTACATCAGTCATGGATTCAAATCAGCCCACAGATATACCCAGCAACCACTCGCCATCCCGGGTGCCCCAGACTACACATGAAGACGGAACTCTAAATCAGTCATGGATTCAAATCAGCCCACGGATATACCCAGCAACCACTCGCCTTCCCGCGTGCCCCAGACTACGGATGAAGACGGAACTCTAAATCAGTCATGGATTCAAATCAGCCCACAGATATTCCCAGCACCACTCGCCTTCCCACATGCCCCAGACTACGCATGAAGACGGAACTCTAAAATAGTCATGGATTCAAATCAGCCCACAGATATACCCAGCAACCACTCGCCTTCCCGCGTGCCCAAGACGCTTGCTTATGTGCTCGCCTTACTAGCCTGGCAGATCTCTCACATCGTTCTCGTCGCTCCGTTACCACTCCCCAACTGCTACGCCATAAACCGACCCGTCCACATTAATAACTTCGACCTTAGTGGCCTAAAATGAGAGGGATATCACACGACAGATCGAGCTAGTGGCGCCAGGAATTCAAAAGGCGACGCCAGCAACCCATCCATGGCTGAGCCTCTCTCATTAAACAATGGATCCCCGTCCAACCTACAGAATAAGGGGAAGGTTAATTAACGGGCTTATGTTCATGAAGGTACACCCTGAGGACCATAGCAGGGGCCAGATGTCTGTGACGCAAGTTAACGAGACGCATAATTTTGATGATAGATCATGGGCAACTCTTGCCCATTGGCCACACTACATCTCTGAGGGCAGGGGCACACGGAAGATGATTCATACTACTTCCCTAACTCCAAATACCAGTTATAAATACTGCAAATGCTCCCTCTTTAGATGCCCGAATCTTGGATCCATAGCAAGCAACTTCGCTGCGGAAAACGATATAAATTATTGCAATGCATGACAGGCAGTAACGGATCATTACGCTCTAAGGAAATGATCACAGGAAATGACAAATCCCATAGAAAGGGTAGAGAAGTCCAACCCCCCCCCCCCCTCCGACAAGAGAACGCAACCACGCTCTGCTACCAACTGAAACCTACATAATTTACAAAGGGATGTAAGGCGAAAGGTTTGGGTCCATGTACCAACATGTGTCATTTCCTGCCTCTGAAACAGGTAAGCCTTTGGCAGTCACAAATTCAAATAATTAGAATACAGACGAAGTAGGATATCAAATCTCAATAATATCACAATAAAACAGAAAGGCCATGATTAATAATAATTTCAGTGAAGCAAATTACCAAATGAAAACCGGCAAACCTTCAATAATAACCACTGCTTGAGATAAGTAAATTTGCTAAATAGAAAACAGGCAGGCCACCTGTAATAAGTTTTGGTTAAGTAGAACGACCAAATAGAAAACGGGAAGGCTTCAATAATAAGAGCTTCAGTTAAATAAAATTACCAAGAGCAATAACAACAGCTTAACTAAAATTACTAAATAGAATACAGGAACGCCTTCTTTAATAACAGCTTCATTTCAGTGAAGACCAAATAGAGAACAGGCAAGCCTTGAATAATAACAGCTAAGACCTCAAAATCCAAAACATAAGTTTAGTTGACGAATCGAAGCTGGAGCTTGCCTGTTCCAAAGGGGCCACAGAATTCAGCCCAGCGAAACTCGTTTCAACTCTCTCATCGGTGTAAACGTCCCACAGCTGGCTGGCGTGGCTACGTATGAAGACGGCACTCGAAATCAGTCGTGGATTCAAATCGGCCCACAGGTTTCTCCAGCAACCACTCGCCGGACTGCGTGCCCCAGACGCTTTCGGAAGTGTTCAGCTAACTCGCCGGGCGGACCTCTCACACCGTCCTCCTAGCTCCGTTACTATTCACCAACTGCCCGCACCACAACACGCCCCGTTCCCCACCAACAACCTCGACCAAAGACCTTAGTGGCCTCATATCAGAGGGATACCACACGACAGGTCGAACTAGTGGCTCCAGTAATTCGAAAGGCAACGACAGCAACTCCGCCATGGCTCAGTCTATCATTCGGATTTCTGGGAGACGCTGCCGAGGGAAGGTGACTAAAGAGGTAAAATAAAAAGCAAAAGGGTAGCGCTCTAGGAATCGGGGCGTGTAATGTGAGATTTTTGAAAGTGGTAGGGCAGCTAGAAAATCTGAGAAGGGAAATCTTAAGCCTCAATATAGATACCATGGGGGTCAGAAAAATGAAATGGAAAGAAGACAAGGATTTCTGGCCAAATGAGTATAGGGTACTATTAACAGCAGTAGAAAATAGTATAACGAGAGCAAGAATGTTTACGAATAGGAAGGTAGGGTAGACAGAGGTTACTGTGAACAATTCTGTGATAGGGTTGTTCTCATCAGAATCTAGAGTAAACCAACAACGACAGCCATAGTTCCGAGACACATGCCGACTTCGTCATCTTAAGATGAAGAGATAGGGAGAGTACATGGAGACACTGAAAGGGTAATTCAGCACGTAAAGGGAGATAAAAACTATTAGTTAAGGGGGACTGGAATGCTCCTGTAGGGAAAGCAGAAGAAATCTTTATGGGACAATACGTGCTTGGTACTAAGAATTACAGAGGAGAATCTCTGATTGAATTCTGTAGTAAGTTTTAGCTAGTTACAGTGAATACTCTCACAAGAGTAGGTGTTATTCTTGGGAAAGACCGGCAGATAAGGGAATGTTTGAGTTATATCACATCATGGTCAGACAGAGATTCCGAAAACAGGCACTGATTTAAGCCGTACCCAGGAGGAGATATAGACTCAGATAACAATTTAGTAGTGATGAAGAGTAGGCTGTAAGAGGTTAGCCAGGAAGAGTGAGCACGCAGAGAAGTGGCTTAAGGAAGTAGCAAGGAATGAAGATATACGCTTGAAGATACTGCAATAAGGAGTAGCTCCATAGGTAGTTCAGTTGAAGACGATCGAACATCTCTAGAAAGGGCAATCACAAGAGTTGGAAAGAAAAATTTGGATACAAACAAGGTAATTGAGAAGAAATCATGGGTAACGGAAGGAATGCTTCAACTGATCAATGAAAAAAGGAAATAGAAAACTGTTCAGGAAAACTCTGGAATACAGAAATACAAGTCACTGAGAAATGAAATGAACAGGAAGTGCAGGAAAAGTAAGACGAAATGGCTGCATGAAAAATGTGAATGAATGCAAAAAGACAAGAGTGTCAGAAGGATGGACTCAGCATACAGAAAAGTCAAAACAGCCTTTTGTGATATGAAAAGCAATTGTGGTAACATTAAGAGTGCAATGATTATTCCACTGTTAAATGCAGAGAAAGAACGGATAGGAGGAAAGAGAACATTAAAGGTCTCTGTGAGGACGAAGACTTGTCTAATGACGTGGTAGAAGTAGAGACAGTTGTCGATAGCGGATCCAGTTTTGCAAATCAGAATCATTCTATTATTTTCTATGGGCGTTTAGGAATTAGTCGAACACTTCGAAAGATAGGGAATTTATTACTTGGCCTACCTTGTGTAAGTATATCCGCCACGTGGTGAGGAAGTGGCACTGATGTGAGATTCCTAAGCATAATTTTAATTCTCGTACACTCTTCAGGGCAGCACATTCCCATGGAATAAGCTCTTTATTGGTTGTCTGGCCCCCGCAGTTTACCCACAACAGCAGCCGGAACATCCTGGTGCTTCTCGATGCCCTCTCATTTCTCTGATTAATATCCCGTAGTGTTGTTGTTGCTGGGTTAAGGATCCGTCATCTGTGGGAGATATTTTCAATATTTGGAGCCCAACCCAAGCACGACTCACGACCCGTCCTCACAGCTTCAATTCTGCCAGTACCTCGTCTCCTACTTTCCTAACTTCACAGAAGCTCTTCTGCGTAGCTGTGAGGACGGGTCGTGAGTCGTGCTTGGGTAGCTCAGATGGTAGAGCATTTGCCCGCGAAAGAGAAAGGTCTCGAGTTCGAGTCTCTGCCCGGCACACAGTTTTAATCTACGAGGAAGTTTCATATCAGCGTACACTCCACTGCAGAGTGAAAATCTCATTCTGCTTAAGTCATGTCCGTATTGTAACTGCTCACTTCAGTCTCCACTGGGAAACTTTCCCAGCATCAGAGATCATCACATAGGATGTTCCACGCTACAAGATGATGTCTTGTCTGCGATTTTCGGAGTTTTGGTGACAGTGTAGCGATTCATGAAGTCAGTGCAGACTACTATCCATGAATTCCCGTTTGCTACTTCACGTAGCCCCAAGGAGGTCGGTTGCAGTTCGGCACAGCTGCCGGCGGAATTGGTACCAGACCTGCCCTGAAGGCAACTGCGTATTGTCCTTCTGTGGCCTGCTTCCTGTAGCTCTCATAGTGTCTAACGAATAGGTAGAGAGCTGACCAGTGATACCTGTGTCAGATTGTGCCTAGAGTCTTCTCGAATCCCAAGTGACTAACGTTAGAGAGGCGCAAAAATATTTCACGATATCTAGAATAAAGAGTGAGCATTTCCACGTCCTTAGATAGTGGACCCTGCTATGCAACGCTCCGTTCATGAACTGGAATTCTCCTTTCATCGGTACCACCTTCTTCAAAGTTTCTATGCAACTAATCAGTGCTAGATATTCCCTCTGTTCATAAACAATGTCATTTAACACAGTGACGAAAGAGTTACTTACTTGTTCGAGAGATCTTCTGAATGGTTCTTTTGTAACAATGATGTGTTCAGTTTACATTACTTTGTACATAATTAATATTAACATTAATGAACGGATTTTCAGTCTAATTCATACAACTAGACTGATAAACATCTTCTTACAGGCCACCACTTGCGAAATAGATGATAAATGATTTTAGGTTAGATGTAAAACTTGTGCCGCTACCTGGAGAAAATTTAATGTTTTTCGACAAATCATAGAAGTTCATCCGCCATAGAATTCCTTGAAAATCATTTGGCTTTCTGCCGTCTGCGGCCACTTTTGTGTAGTACTGTGGCTTCACACTCTGGAAGTCTTAGTGCCCGTCTTGCCAGTCTACCAGACGAATTCATTAGACTAGTCAGCTAGAATAGCGGATTCTGGTTCGTCACAACGGCGAATGGTTTGCCAAATTAATGCGACCGAAACTTGTTGATAGTCCATACATCTGCGCTCTTTGTCGGTTGTAGAATAGTTCATCTCATCAGCACTACAATTGCACCATCCCACAACGTCGAGAAACAATTTGAAGTCATTTCACGCCCCCCACGTTGTATTATCCTGGGGCTGAAGATGTTAGCACCTCCTTAAGGATACGGAAACATCTCTTTCGCAACTTGTTCCAGGCATCTCCCTGCAGCAGTTCTTGCAAGGAATGGGGCGTGGTACAGAAGTCCTTTATGACACACCTGTAGTGTGAACGCATACCAAAAACACATTTCATCTCATGAATATACCAAGAAGTGTAAAATCTGTGACTATTCTTATTTTCTTTGCATCGGGGTGGGTAATGTTTTGGTGACGAAGAGGCACTTTTTCAGACTGAGGCTGAAGTCTGCAGCATCAACATATTTCGACACAGTTGTAGGGCGACCTAGCTGTTCCTAGATGTCTTCAAAAAGCAATAATTTCACTTAGACAGCAAAATCACTTCGTCCATTTAAGACGTCGAAGTAGGTTTATCCATCAGGCGTTCGAAGGTGGCTGGAGCGTTACGGTCGAAACAACAAGAATTTAACTCATAGATGCGCCGGGTGTTACAAAGGCAGTATTTTCCTGCTCAACCTCGATTTTCCAGTGGCCTGTCTGCTTCTTCACTGTTGAGAAGCACTTCGCTGCTTTCAAACATTGGAAACTAAATTTTGGAATTTCAACAACACAAGAAGAAAACAAAAAATAGATTGCTGCTTACAGCAAAAATGACACGTTCAGATGGACACAGGCACAACGAAAAGAGTGTTACACCTTTCGCTTTCGGCCAAAGCCTTCTTCAGAAAAGGAAACACACACAGATTCATTCACAAAAGCAAGCACATGTCACTTACACCTGTCCGCCATTTCCGGCAGCTCGGACCGGAATGCTCCTTTCTTTTAGTGTAGGCCGTCATCAATGCGCAGCATTTCTCTGATTTTTTACAGTCGGTAGTCAACACAGGAGCGCCAGACAACATTCTGTTTCAGAAGAACCACGGGAGAGGACAAAGGACTCTGAATTGTTAGTGTTATCATCCTGCGGCAGCTTCTGCACTTCGTCCAGAATTAACCGTCGTTCAGCCGGCGACACTATGTATGAGCGCTGACTGACTGCTGGTAGAGCCCCAGCCTCTCTATAGCAATTCTGCACGTGTGGGGTGTCGCATTGTCCTGCTGCAATTGCCCAAGTCCGTCGGAATGTAGAATGGACATGAATGGATGCAGATTATCAGACATGATACTTACGAACGTGACTCCTATCAGTCTTATCTAGACTATCAGGGGTCTCATATCACTCCAACTGCACACGCCCCACACCATTACAGAGCCTCCATCAGCTTGAACAGCCCCCTGCCGACATGCAAGGTCCATGGATTCACGATGTATCCATACCCGTACACGTCAATTCGCTCGACAGAATCTGAAACGAGACTCGTCCGACCAGGCAACATGTTTCCAGTCATCAACAGCCCAATGTCCATGAATTTTTAAAAATAATTATACTAAAACACGGCGTTATTCCAATCAACGCCGTGTTATAATTTCGAAGAAACTGGTTAAGAACTTCCAGAGATTTAAGGTTTTCAGCAAACAACATTTACATTTTTATTTGAACTGTTTTATTGAGTGCTTGTGTAATTTACAAGAACAATATGCATTGTCTACGAAAAATAATCGAGTCGTTTATTTATTAAAACTTTACAGGTAAGTGGTAATAATGACAACAAGATCAAAGTGGAAAACCAGAAAACTCGTATTGCGATGGACATAAGGTAGCACTCCTGGTTGTTATCACGACATTTAATAAGTGCATCAAAGCAGCAACGATGGAAATGAAAGGAAAATGTGGAACACGAATTTGCATGCCGTGTAGAAGACTAAAAATGGTTCAAATGGCTCTGAGCACTATGGCACTCAACTGCTGAGGTCATTAGTCCCCTAGAACTTAGAACTAGTTAAACCTAACTAACCTAAGGACATCACAAACATCCATGCCCGAGGCAGGATTCGAACCTGCGACCGTAGCGGTCTTGCGGTTCCAGACTGCAGCGCCTTTAACCGCACGGCCACTTCGGCCGGCTGTAGAAGACTAAGTATTCAGGTTCGCAGCTGACATAATTCCGCTGGCTCGAGTTAAAAAGAAGGTATGAGAACAGTGGCATTGAATGAGGACGAAACTTAGTTTAAAAATAAAGGATGGAAATGATATGAGTAGAATAACGTAATGTTTTGGTACAGGCTACATCAAAACTTCTGGTAATCCTACAGAAGAAGCAAAACACAGAAGCAAGTGAAAAAAGATTTTCCTTAACAATAAAAAAGGTGAACAGCTGGTATCCCTCTGGGATGCGGAATTGAAGATGGAAGTCTTGTAAACATTTGTCCCAAATAAAGCATTGTGTTTAGTCGCAATGAGAACGGCTAAAAAGTAATAAAAGAAGGAACTAGAAGTTTTTTAAGAACGGAACCGTATAATAAAGTTAATTTTAACTTCGAATGAAGATGAGCAACATGAAGAAATACCAGAAAGAACAGACAAGGTTAGTTTCTTTTTTATTCAAGTAATCGCGAAAAAGCTAAAAGAATGGAATATAAGCATCTCTAGTGTGATCATGAAGTTGTAAGTCGAATGGACCTGGGGTGAGTCACTAAAGCCATGACAAAAAAAGATGTGATAGCAATAAAAATGGCTGCAACGAAGGGTGTTAGCCATGCGAAACTCAACGTGCCGATATCATACAGGAAGGCAAAATACGAAGCTTGTGAAGAACACTTCTGACATAACTGGACATTCGATGAATTGGACGCAAATGCACATGAACTGTAATAGTGCCCCACCATCTCGGCTTTCTACGTTTACACGTTACCTTTATGGCGTGCAGTGTTTTGCCAGAGCTTTTTTTAACAACCGAACAAACTATCTTCAGCTTTAAAATTTAAAAGTCTAAGCTAACGCGTGGGGTATAACAAAGATAATACTGAACGTATTGCAAAAAAAGCAATCCTTCTCATGTGCATACTGTCCAATGAAATAACAGCGATTTTTAAGTCAGTAATGTAGAGATTCCTATTCCATCCGAGAATCTGTTTGAAACTGAATAAAAATTATTTTGATTACTGATGTCAGACACTATTAATAAGTCAATAAACGAATTGTAAATATTAATAAACTTCATGAACTTAAAATTAATGAACAAGAATTGAGTAACAGTAAAAATGTACGTACGTATTGTCAAATTATAGGCCTAACTGTATGTTTTCAGACACTTTTGCGAGATAGGGAGGGTACTTTCTTGAAGGAAAGTAGTAATGATTTGGCCCCACGGTTCTCCTTTTAACAGGTTCCTACTTGTTCCATGAAGTTTCCGGCGAACCGACAAATCTCAGTAACTTGTCAAGTTATGACATCCAGCAGCCGATTCGAATTTTCAGGTAACATTCGATACGTCGGGAATGTTATAAATATTACAGGTTCGTACTTAATAAAACGAATATAACCGCATATAAAAGCAGGAATTAAGCTTAAAATAATTGTTATCTTACTGCGATTGGCAGAGGAAAATCATTTAACAAAATAATCCAAAGCTTATTTGTATTCATTCCTTTTAACGTGACTGTGTCCTTCAAGTTTATACGACCTAAGGAATGGAACTGGAGTCGGAGAAAGTTGTTAAACTCTTTAGTAGATCAGTTGTATCGCCTGTAAGAGCAACTCCATCGTTTCAATGAATGCTGAGTTCATTGTAAACCCAAAATAACATTTTCGCGAAAGCACGATATCCTTAATTTTTAATGTCTTGAGTGGCGCCAACGCTGCCTCTTTCGAAGTGAATAATAACTTCTCATTAAAACTGTGCCGAAACTTCTCGAAATCTTTCCCTCAGTGAGCTCGCTTCGGTAATACGAGTTTAATTCTCATTTTCCGTTCTTCTCTCCACTTGGATATAATTTCCAGCAACTTTGAAGGAGACATTCCGCGATGGAAATCTGACGTACGATCGAAAATTTTAAGTTCAGACGTACCTTTTCTGTAGCAACATTTTCGAAAACTCTCATGTTACCAGGCATTAATATAACTCAGCGGTTACTTCTCATCAATGATGAAATGCATAAATCAATACGAGTAGTGAAACTGCAGTCAAAAAACTGACCTGGACGTGTTTTATAGCTGCAGTTCCACAGCATTCATTTACAGTTGGCCATAGTAGTGAGCAATTAACGCGAGAGAGGTAGAAAAATAGAGCTGCAGAATGGAAGTTTTATTTCAGTAGTAGCTCATAAAACCGGCATTGTCCAGGTATTCATTCTGCCAACTATCAATTAGAAATGAAAACAAAAAAATTAAGTGCGTTTGTAGAGCAATACTGAAAAAATTTCATTTAGATATATTTGTGAAAACACGTTTGAAATTATCGAACAGTTTCTGTACGCTGGGAGCAGCTGATTGGCGTGTCTACAACGCGTATAGACGGGTATCGTCTTCACTTACAACAGTTTTTGCACTTCGCAGTTATACACTGACAAAACTGCTTATAGGTGTCAGGGATTTCCTTAAATTGACTCGACGTTAGGAACGTCTTAATAGTAAAGAATAATTGTAACAAATTTCATGCATGATGCGGAATTTTTTCATGACTCTGTTTATGACGTCATATCTCTTAAATATGTATCCTAAAATTATATATTTATGGAGGTACATTCAGCGGCATATGTGGGTACTGTGTGCGAAGTTTATTGCGAACAGAGTTAGCAGCACAGAACAAATTAATTTAAGCACCGTGCAGTTTTTCACGTATATAGATGTTTGTGGCTATGTATCTTGAACTGTAGTTTGTAAGTGGTGCCTAGCCCCACAGTAATTCTTGCCTGATGCTAAGGGATATCTGTAACAACTTTGACTGGAATCGGTCCAGTGGTTTCGGAGAAGATATGGTACATACATACGTACATCAACATTTATATGTACATATTTAATATGTAATGTCCAAAACACGTTAAGCTACACTGCTGGCCATTAAAATTGCTACACCACGAAGATGACGTGCTACAGGTTCTATGCACCCAAATTGCGTGAAAATGTCATCACATGTCAATTCTAGTATAATACATTTGTCCAATGAATACTCGTCTATCATCTGCATTTCTCCTTGGTGTAGCAACTTTAATGGCCAGTAGTGTATTTAGGGTAGGTGACATGTGTTTACTGCTGACCTAGAGCGAAGCTGTACTTGGTTCCAAACTGTTCATGGTTCCAACTGGTCTTACAAAAGGGGACATCTCCATTACAGTTCAGATTAAACTAAAAACTTTTTTCCGAAGATTCCAAAACCGCCAGCGCACAGAACTAGAAGTGCTGAAAACGTTGCCGTCATAAAGAGTGCCGGCCGCTGTGGTCGAGCGTTTCTAGGCGCTTCAGTCTGGAACCGCGCTGTTGCTACGGTCGCAGGTTCGAATCCTGCCTCGGACATGGATGTGTGTCATGTCCTTAGGCTAGTTAGATTTAAGTGGTTCTAAGTCTAGGGGACAGATGAACTCGGATGTTAAGTCCCATAGTGCTTAGAGCCATTTGAACATTTTTTTTTTTGATAAGGAGTCAGATCTCAAAAGACGTGCCTAGTTTGTATGGAGACACTGAACTAAAATCTGCGCTAAATATTGCACATAGTGATAAAAAAGCAGGAAAATTCTATCTACGACAATGCACTGAAAATTCCCAAATTCCTTATTGCTGTGAAACGTAAATCAAGGCAGTGCCAACAGCAGGTAATAGCGTAAATTTTACTCTCACACACAGAGCAAACATTAACTGGAGAAAGCTTAAAAATAGACTGGCAGTGACTTGTGCATCACTAACATCGAACGCACGCGTAGCACTAAGAAATTGAGGACGGATGAATAAAAGTTGCCAGTGTTTCAAAGGAGACTTCTGAGAAGCATTGTGAGAGACTTTGAAAGTCATAAGTGGAGTATACAGGGTGAATCACCTATAACTCGCACCGCAGATATTGCGGTAATGGAAAGTGCTATTGATGTGCGGTTTTCGCAGAATGAATTGGTAGTCAGCGGCTCGTATTGTTAGCCAAACAACAGGTTGCAGTAGCACATTTGAAGTGCATTTTTGTCCGAACATACACTTTCTAAGTGGAAAATGCCTATTAACATTAACAAATTAAAAGTAGGGTAAATTAGAATGTCACAGGCGTTTGTTGCAGGTTTCTAAGGCGAGTCGGTTACGTGATAAAGTGTTTTGAAAAGTTCCCACACCGACACTCGTACGATGCCTACGTTAGCACACACTAAAGAACAACACAAGTGCGTACACCAGTTGTGTTGATTCTGACCAGCAACGAGACAACTGACCATCAAAGGTTGCGTTCAAAATGACCATTCGCAGCGGGAACGCCTCCAGTCTGATATGATACGACTGCCGCAAACGTGCTCGCATTTCAGTAGAGATACCCGAGCAGGCTGGAATAACACGTCATTGTATACCATCAGGTGTAGTTGGTATGTCCTGGTAGAAAGCGTCCCTCGACTTTCCCTACAGGAAAAAGTCTACAGGCGTCCATTTCGGGCAACGGACTGACCGAGGTACAAGTCCTCTGCGTCGAATCCAAGGATTTGGAAGGAATTCCTCAAGACATGCTGTAGTACTTTGTGCACTATGGGCTGGACAGCCATCAGTTGGTATTACAGGTGCAGAGGAACGTATTCTAGCATCCGTGGAGGGTAGTCTGTTAAGAGGCTGCGATACTTGTGCAAGTTCAGTGTTCCGTCTATGGAAACTGGGCCTGTGGGCTATGCTCCACTATCCCACACCACACGTTTACATTCCATGGACGCACGCGTTCCACCTGACGAATCCATCATCAGAACATATTTCGGCGGTTTACCTGGCCTACATTGGTAAATGTGGCTTCATCAATAAACAGCAGACATAATACGTCTGACGTATCCTGTCTTAATACCCATCTACAGAAAATTGACACGATTCGCATCATCATTTCCATGCAGCTCTTGATGGAGACAGATCTGATAGGGATGGAAATTATGTCGCTGGAAGGTGTGTAGAACACTTGCCTGACACATGACACTTGCCCAAGTATTTATATGGTAGCTAACGTACAGATCAAATGCCACAGCGGCAAGAACATTAATTTCCCCCTCTTCTGTCGTCACTTGTTTCCTCCAGTTACATTGTCTAGTTCTTACACTACCGCTTCCACGTAAGACGTCTATTGAGATACCTTGCTGCATACACCGTACAAGAATGAACTACATTCCTCCTACACTTCCCATACACCATGAGCATGTAAGCTTTTTCTGCATTGGTATTTTCCATCGTCTGTTTAAAACCGTTCGTACTGTCACAAGCTAACTGACTAGCAAGTCGCTATGCACTCAAAGAACACACCAACACACTGTAAGGAAACATAACAACACTGTACCTAGCAATTATGCATGTTAAATGGCATCAACAAGAGTCGATGTGGAAACTTTTCAAAATATTATATCTCGTAAACCACTCCCAGTAGAATCTTGCAATAGCCGCCACTGACATTCTAATCTACCCTGATTTTGGTCTGTTAATGTCAATAAGCATTGTTCCAGTTAGACAAGTGTATGTTTGCACAAAAATAAATTTTTAAGTATTATTATAACCTGTTTGTTGGCTCACAATACGAATCCCTGACTATCTACCCATTTTGTGAAAAACGCACATCAACAGCACTTTTCATTTCTACAATATTTGTAGTGCAAGTTTTACGTGATTCACCCTGTATACAGGGTGTATCATAATCAATGGCGTAAACGCATACAGTTGAAAGTACACGATACTAGAAGCAAAAGTGTCTCAGTAAACATAGGGTCGAAAATGTATACCTTAAGAGCTACGAGCAATTTCCTATCTTCGACTCTACTCTCTTCTACTGTTAAGCTCTTTGCTTTCCGTATTTTGAGAAGTGATCATTTGGACCAAAACAAGAAAAAATTGTTCAGTAAACATGTGCTCTAAAATGCATACCTTAAAAGTTATGAGCGCTTGCTCATTAGAAGAGTTGTGCTTCAAAGCACCAAAGATTAACAAGTGCTCATAGCTCTTAAGGCATGCATTTTAGAGCACATGTTTTCTGGACATTTTTGTTTTGTTTTGGTCCATATTATCACTTCCCAAAATATGGAAAGCAAAGAGCTTGCAGTAGAAGAGATTTGATTCACAGTATCGAAGATCAAAAATAGCTCGTAGCTGTTAAGGTATGCATTTTCGACCCCATGTTTACTGAGACCTTTTTGCTTTTAGTATCCTGTACTGTCAACTGTATGCGTTTACGCCATTATGACCCACCCTGTATATTTATCTGCAAAATGTGCTCGATGGATGGAGTAACATAACATATTAGCTACTCGGTGGAATCGAATGAATGAGCAAGAGCATGTTGCCAGAGGTCTCCAAATCGCGCACAGAGTTGGACGTTACACGGAATGAGATCAGCGAGGCCGTTGAGGGGACGGAAAAAGACAGTATGCGTCAATCAGCGAATATTTACGGTACACTGTGGTGATGGTCTTTCATGACCCGGAGACATTTGGATTACTTCACATGGGGAGGACTCATCGGGAAACTGAAAGGACGAAGTGTGACGAGTTTAGCCCAGGAGTTTGGAGTTGCTCACAGCATTACCCGAAGGACCACACACTACTACAGGAGCAGATGGCCACTGCATTGTGCAACAGGCAAGAAGGGGCTTATGTCAAATAAAGGGTGCAATTACAACCAGGTTTAACAGGATTGGAAGGCACGCAATCTCACGCTCCATTGTTACACGACGACTGCGTGGGTGTGGTTGCTGACACCCACACATTGGCGGCACCGGTTGCGATGCTGCCAAGAGCAAAGGTCCTGGACTGACGAGGATAAAGGCCGCATGCTTTTTTACGATGACAGCAGTGGAAGTAGTGGCTTTGGACCTACTCTATGGCTAGGAGTTGGAGCACATAATGCATCCAGGAGCATCGTGAACTTTATCTGTTTTGTTGATGCAGGTGTTACGGTGTAGGAAGGCATAATGCTGCATTTGTTACCGATCTCCATATCTTTGAACACGGTAAACTCACTGGTCAGTGTTATTATGACACTGAAATTCTTACCCATGTGCCTCTGTTTAGAGATGCATTCCACCCTGGCTTCATTTTTGTGGGCAACGGTATCGAACAGGGCAGGTGGAGCAGCTCTTGGAACGAGAGGATATTCGGTGAATGGACTGGCGTGGGCGTTCCCCTGACTTATATTCTATCGAAGGCGTGTGGGATGCTTTGGGGAGAAGTACTGTATCACACCCACATACACCAACGATCATCTAGGAGTTGTCACCCTCCGTGGTGGGCGAATGGAATGCCGTACACAGAGACTTCCTTACTCACTTTGTAGCCAGTATGTGAGCACGTAGCGGACTGTGTGTTGTTATCCATGAGGAGCTCACACCTTGATCAAGGCCATGTCCAACCTTTTGTAATATTCAGGGGTCCAATATAAACGACGGTTATTTTAGTGTGTTTCTGTTCGACATCTTGCGTCTTTCTTTCAGTTAACTCCTGTACTGCACTGTACTAAAGTACTTATTTCTGTGTATGGTCCAAATTTCATTCACCTTTGTTACTTGACACTTGCACAGAAGGGTATATACAGTGACTCTTCTCTGTACCAAAAGATTGGAAATATTGATATCTAAGTCCGGATTCGTCGAAGGTATAAGTACACCTAAGGGCCAGTGTAATGTAATTAAATTTAATTTATATATTCTTTGATAATGTTTAATAAAGTGACGTCAAAACAGAAGAGAAATGACTCTGATAATACTTATAACAGTGTAATGTAATTTTATTTAGCCCGACGTGGATCAGCAATCAGCAAACTAGCTCAGTACTCAGGCGATTACGGGATTATAAATAATTAAGTGTCTGTCTCTTGAATTATCACAGGCATTCCTCAATATATATAAATCAAAAGTATAGTTAAAACTCACGTGCTTATAGTACCAAATAATATTTCGTAGGTCGGTTCAAAGTGAAGTAGTAAAACCCGTAACTCCAAATCGTGATTTCGTCTCGAATACCAATATAAGGTAACAAGTATAATCTTTTGCTGATGAAATCTTATACTAGAACTAGAATCCTGTGACTAGGCGTTTCTGCCTGGGATGTTATCTCGCAACCTTGAGAAAATCTGAAAGTGAAATATATTAAATCATTCGTGGCGGCAGTATAGGTCGTGGAATCTGAAAGAAAGTTTAGTGTCCTAACTGGCGGCACGTCTCGAAGATGAGCTGCAAGAAAATTGCTAATTATTTTCTAGTACGGCGCCTAACAGCGGTCAATGTTCCGGTAAGGCCACGTCTACTCAGGACAAGCAAGGTTTAGGCTTACAAGATTTACAAATTATTGCGTACCGTACACAAATTTACAGTCATGAACAGCTTTATTTTAGTTTCGTTTCCAACTTACATAGACTGTTACAGCAAGATGAAACTCAAACAATCGTTATTTCCTCTTAGAGTTCAAGAACAGAAGAAGACCAAAAAAAAGTTCAGTCACAGAATCTCGAATGTCCATGGAATATACTGCAACACAGTGCATTTGTTTAATCTTTGGCATAATCGTCAGCTGTTCATACAATAATTACACTACATGGAATTTATAAATTTCAAAATCATGACCACACCAGGAGGTACAGTACAATTGCACCCTGGGATGGCTGGGACAGAATTATTTATGCATACCAGTCAGTCCACAGTACTGTTCGATTATAGTTTCAAATTTCATAACATTGTACATATGTTTCTTCAATGAATTTTTCAAATATCGTTTACACACAATAGTAATTAATATATGTGCTTTGCCGAATTCTAAGGGAGGGTAATAACAATACTTCTCTACCCGTGTGGCAGATGTTTCGGTCTGGAAAGGTAGTAACAAATCCCACCGGAAAATGAATTGAGTTAAACACCCTATTTATGTTCGCGGGCATGGGATAACCACGAGTTAAAAACCAGCCCGAGGTCTTCGGACTGTATGGCCACATCATCCAGTGTCTCCAAAAATCCCAATCTACATTTTGCTGATACTCAAGGACGTTTTGATCGAATGTTCCCCAAGTGAACCACATCAAAGAACACAACATGAGAAAATAGGAAATTATGATCACACAAACGGAAATTAAAAAAAAAAAAAAAAACAATCTACTTGTATGTGAATAGCATTTTTCACTTATAGTGGATCACTACATGGAATTTATACATTTCAAATTCATGACCATCCCAGGAGGTACAGTACAATTGCACCCTGGGATGGCTGGGACAGAATTATTTATGCATACCAGTCAGTCCACAGTACAGAAGCTTGTTACCACAACACAGGTGCACTCATCACACATCATACAAGTCGTCTATCGCCGATTTTCAGCCGTTGCAACTCCGGTGTGAAGAAGGCGGTGATGCGGCGATACTACAATTGACGGAGCTCCCAAGCGCCCCCCCCCCCCCCCCCCTGCCCCTCACTACGCGGACAGGCGATGGTTGGGCGGCGGCCATTGGCTCTCCGATCAGTTGATTCGCCTCTGCTCTTGCACCGTCTTAGCATCGTGTCCGTTGCAGGCGCGTGAACATGAAATAAGCCCACGCAAGCATTAATGTTAACTATTCACAGAACAGATGTTTATGGCTAGTGAGAAAAGAGAAGTATTTACTGGTACATTCATCCGATATTCGCACATGAATATTCGTTTTAATGTTCTGTAGTGTATTTAATTTTCCGAGCAACCTTTAATCCAGTTTCCGGAACACGATGTATTCTCTGTTTAATTCCATTGTGAATTACGCAGCCTATTTGTCCATGACTAGCAAAGTTTCGGACTCTTAGTGTTCTGCAAACTCATGTAGTCCTTTATAGAAATTGCAACTGCGTACAATTGCTCACAACAAGTGCGTACACAGTTGTATAACATTCACTTAGACTATCTACCTGTCACTATGGTTGGTGTCTAAAAGTAGATTTAGTTTTGTCCACACTCACTTAAGTGTTTACAGTGACTGCTAGCTGTAACGCATTTTAGCTTCACATGATATTAATACTCATATTATTCCGTGAAGTCATCTTCGCTCCACCGTCATAATCTTGACTAAATATCAAATTTTTTAAAAGAATGAAACAAATTACTATGCCAACCTGAAAGATACTCAGATTTCAGAGACCTTTTCTGTTTACACTTTTAACTGATAGAAGACCATATTGACACAGTCTTTCACTGTCTTTATGCGTCTGCTAGGCACATTTTTTTTTATTTCCGTAGCACCCACTGATCATTTTGCGAATTAAATTGCTTTACATATTGTTGTTGTTTCTATGGAAGCGTTATTCACCATGTTGATATATATATATAGGCTTTTTCGTTGACATTACACCTTCCAGTTTTACTAGTAATGACATTAATATTTAGTCCCCATTAGGATTTGACGTGATTTGCATAAATTCCCTCAATCTTTCGTGCCGAAAGTAGACCTTTGGCCATCTGGACTGCCGATCCTAGGGTAGTTACATGAATGTTATTCATCACTAATCACTGATCCAAACCTTTAGCTACTTAAAATTTTAAGTGCGAGTGTTACAGAGATACTCAACAAGCTGAAGAGACACGTTGGCCATCATGAAGAGGTTTACTATTAAAATTTGAATCGAGCACTTTCCAGGAATAGTCTAACTAGATATTACTTACCCTCATATAAATTTCACGTAGTAACCACGATGAGAAAATTGGAGAAATTAGAGCCAATACAGAAGCTTACCAACAATCATTATTCCCACACCTCATCTGCGAATGGAACATGGTAGGGGGAATCAATAATACAAGATTTATTTTCCGCCAAACACCATTTGGTTGCTTGCGGAGTATGATGTAGAAGTGTATGTGAAAGTAATATGGGAAATCGATCTGTTACCTCTGTCAGTGGGCCTCTTGCGCTGCAAGCTCTTTCCTTTCCATACTTTGCGGGGAGGTAGTATATATCAAAAAAAGAATAGAAGTCCAGTAAATAGGGAATCTGAAGTGCATACCTTATGATCTATGAGCACTTGTTCATCTTTGCTACATTGAAAGACGTCTCTTTTACTGAACGTGTGCTCATAGCTCTTAAGGTATGCACCTTAGAGTCAGTGTTTATTAGCGAATTCTTTCTTGTTTTGGTCCACACTACCTCCTCCTAAAATATGGAAAGCAAAGAGGTTGCAGTAGAGGTGGTAAATTGCCAGATTTTCGCTTATAGCTTTCAACGACGTCGTTTCGGGACTTGGGACTTTTCCCTCAATTCTTGAAAATTTGTAAAATCATTACATATTACACATTTATGACCAACGCCCACTGCGAAACTAAAAGCTCCTGGTGGCGTTGTGAGCCAGTGGCGCGTGAAGTATACACCGAGGCGACAAGTGTAGTCCTAATATCGTGTTTGTACCTCCTTTTGTCCGACGTAGTGTAGCGGCTAAACATGGCATGGACTCAACAAGTCATTAGAAGTCCCGTGCAGAGGTGCTGAGCCATATTGACTCTACAACCGTCCATAATTGCGAAACTATGTTCGATGGGAGCTATGTCGGGCTACCAGGATGGCCATCAATTAAGCTGAACTGTCGAGAAAGTTCTTCAAACAAACTGCCATCAGTTCTGCCCGAGACATGGCGCACTGTTACCCGTAAAAATTCCATCGTTGTTTGGGAACATCACGTCCATGAATGGCTGCTAATGGTCTTGAAGTGGCCGAATATAACCACTTCCAGTCAATGATCCATGTAATCATAGCACACAGCATTACAGAACCACCACCAGTTTGCACAGTATCTTGATGAGAACTTCTGTCCATGTCTTCGTGGGGCCTGTGCCACATTCTCACCTTATAATCAGCTCTTAACTGAAATAAGGACTCATCTGACCAGGCCACTGCTTTACAGTCGAGTAGGGTCCAACCAACATGGCCACGATTCCAGGAGAGTCACTGCAGGCGATGTTGCGCTGTTAGGAAAGGCACTCGTCTCGGTCGTAAGCTGCCATAGCCCATTAACGCCAAATTTCGCGGCACTGTCCTAACAGATATGTTCCTCGTACGTCCCAAGTTGATTTCTGCTGTTAGTCCACGCAGTGTTGCTTGTCTTTTGTCACTGACAACTCTACGGAAACGGCACTGTCCTCGGTAGTTACGAGAAGGCCGTCGGCCACGTTGTTGTATGTGGTGAGAGGTAATACTTGCAATTTGATATTCTCGACACACTCGTGACATCGTGCAACGCGGAATATTGAATTCCCAAACTATTTCTGAAATGGATGGTTCCTGACGTCTAGCTGCAACTGCCATTCCGCGTCCAAAGTCTGTTAATTCCAGGCTTGTGGCCACAATCGCGACGGAAACCGGTTCATATGAATCGCCTGAGCACAAACGATAGCTCCGCCAATGCCCTACACTTTTATATGTGATGTACGCGATACTACATCTATCTGTAAATGTACATATCGCTATCGCATGACTTCTTTCACCTCAGTGTACTGTATAAGCGGAGCAGAAACGAAAGGGGCATTACATAAGCGACGATAAGGGTCACAAATCGGAGGATCCACTCAGGTAAGCAACTTTGGCAGAAGGCAGATTGTTATGGCCCGACACCTGGGAATAAACGCCTCTGAAACGGCGAAGCTGGAAAGTGGTTAGAGGACGGTGAAACTACGAGTAGGTGACAAGATGTTCGACGCCAATGCCTCGTAACAGTGAGTGTAGGCTGGAGGCTTGCCTGCTCTGTCAAGCTTGAGAGGCGGCGATCTGTAGCACATCTGACAACAGGCTACAGTGCTGGTGCAGGCCCAAAACTTTCGGTGTACACACTGTTATGGGTTTCCGAGCCGACGACCATGCTGAAACAGCGAAGTCTTCAGTCACGATTCGAGCGGGCAAGGTACCATCGAGGAACATGGTAGTGAACTGACGTTTTTGTATTGGTCACTAAACTCACCTCGTGATAATCACATGGAACTTATTGGGACAGTCACTATCGTACACCAGCTCTGCGTCCACAAACCGCTGACCTTTAATTCACTGGACATGAGTGTCCTGTGCCACATGCCTCCTGTGATTTACCAAGAACTTGTCGAATGAATGCCACGCCGAATCTTTCCTACACTGCAATCCAAAAGTGAACCAACGAGCTGTTAAGCAGATGGTCATAATGCTGTGCTTCATCAGTGAACATGATACAAAGGATAAAAAAGCAGCTCCGTGAGACTCTCGTGTAGTCATTTCTCTACTGTCGTGCGCATCTTAATGCTACGCAGGCACAACACACTGATGGAAAAAAAACGCAAATTCCAAGCAATAATTAATGCAGAGTAATGAAATTTCGGGAATACAACTGTCTAGTTACCATATTTAAGTGATTATTGCAAAACCACAGGTTAATGTAAGCGTGCCCGCATCTCGTGGTCGTGCGGTAGCGTTCTCGCTTCCCACGCCCGGGTTCCCGGGTTCGATTCCCGGCGGGGTCGGGGATTTTCTCTGCCTCGTGAAGGCTGGGTGTTGTGTGATGTCCTTAGGTTAGTTAGGTTTAAGTAATTCTTAGTTCTAGGAGACTGATGACCATAGCTGTTAAGTCCCACAGTGCTCAGAGCCATTTGAACCATTTTTTGTAAGCGCGACATACGCCATTGTAAATTTGAAATGGTACTACATCAGTAACCGGTGTAACCGCCAGAATGTTCAATCTAAACATGCAAATGTGCATACATTGTGTTTTACAGGTGCCAGGTATCAGTTTCTGGGCTCGATTTCCATGCATCTGGCACTTAGGCGGTCAATGCAGGGGTGGTTAATACTGGGTGTGGATGACGCTGGAGTTTTCGTGGATTGCTGTCCCAAACGTGCTCGACTGGAGACAGATCTCGTTATCGGACAAACCAACGCAACATGTCGACGCGCTGTAGAGCAAGTTTGATTACAATAGCGGTATGTGGGCGAGCGTTATCCTGTTAGAGAGCACGCCATGGAATGCTGTTCATGAATGGCAGCACAGTAGGTCCAATCACCAAATTTACGCACGAATTTGCAGTCTGAGTGCGTGGGATAACCACAAGATTATTCCTACTGTTATATGAAATTGTACCCTAGACTTTAACTTCAGGTGTAGGTTGAGTGTGTCTGGTACACAGACAGATTGGTTCCAGGCCCTTAATTGGCCTCCTCCTAATCAACACGCGGTCATCACTGACACCGACGAAGAACCAGCTACATTTAGAAAACACAGGAGATCTCCACCCTGCCCTGCAATGAGCTTGGGTTGACATCAATAATGTCGCAAATGGCGGTGGTTTGGGGTCAGTGGAATGCACGTTATACGGCGTCTGGCTCGGAACCTTACCCTTAAAGTAACCGATATCTAGGAGTACGATCTGTCACTGTGGTGGTATCCGCTGCTCAAATTGCTGTTGAAGAGTCAGTACGGTGCGCCATGCGTTGATCACGATGGTCTTCCCTCGGTAACGCCACGTAGCCATCCGGAGCTCTGTCGTCTTGTCATCTTTTGCATCATCTCAGAAGGAACATCCACCTTCTCGCAGTCCTATTTCACGATCTCGTTAAGGCTGAGAGAGGTGTTGATAATGGCGTCTTTGTCGCCTCAAAGGCATTTTCCACTAAAATCAACTCATCACGTCCAGTCTCAAAGGTAACTAACGCTCGCTACTGTTGCAGCATGTATTTGATGCAAAGCTGATTTGTATCCTCATAGTGACCCTACCAGCGCCAGTATTATGCGACTGGTGTAGAATTTGAACATACATCGTCTTTCACATGAAGAACCTTTTTTCCGTCAGTGTGTTACGAGCATCAGCGGAATCTCTAAGGGCTGATAGGAGTACGAGCGTGGTCTCCAAATGCTGGTTCCCCAGTGTGCACGCACATGCTAATTGTTGGACTGAATGTACGGTTACCCTCTATCTCGCAAACAGTTAGAATCACCCTCTCGTCTATGAAAATACACTCCTGGAAATTGAGAAAAGAACACATTGACACCGGTGTGTCAGACCCACCATACTTGCTCCGGACACTGCGAGAGGGCTGTACAAGCAATGATCACACGCACGGCACAGCGGACACACCAGGAACCGCTGTGTTGGCCGTCGAATGGCGCTAGCTGCGCAGCATTTGTGCACCGCCGCCGTCAGTGTCAGCCAGTTTGCCGTGGCATACGGAGCTCCATAGCAGTCTTTAACACTGGTAGCATGCCGCGACAGCGTGGACGTGAACCGTATGTGCAGTTGACGGACTTTGAGCGAGGGCGTATAGTGGGCATGCGGGAGGCCGGGTGGACGTACCGCCGAATTGCTCAACACGTGGGGCGTGAGGTCTCCACAGTACATCGATGTTGTCGCCAGTGGTCGGCGGAAGGTGCACGTGCCCGTCGACCTGGGACCGGACCGCAGCGACGCACGGATGCACGCCAAGACCGTAGGATCCTACGCAGTGCCGTAGGGGACCGCACCACCACTTCCCAGCAAATTAGGGACACTGTTGCTCCTGGGGTATCGGCGAGGACCATTCGCAACCGTCTCCATGAAGCTGGGCTACGGTCCCGCACACCGTTAGGCCGTCTTCCGCTCACGCCCCAACATCGTGCAGCCCGCCTCCAGTGGTGTCGCGACAGGCGTGAATGGAGGGACGAATGGAGACGTGTCGTCTTCAGCGATGAGAGTCGCTTCTGCCTTGGCGCCAATGATGGTCGTATGCGTGTTTGGCGCCGTGCAGGTGAGCGCCACAATCAGGACTGCATACGACCGAGGCACACAGGGCCAACAACCGGCATCATGGTGTGGCGAGCGATCTCCTACACTGGCCGTACACCACTGAATAGTGCACGGTACATCCAAACCGTTATCGAACCCATCGTTCTACCATTCCTAGACCGGCAAGGGAACTTGCTGTTCCAACAGGACAATGCACGTCCGCATGTATCCCGTGCCACCCAACGTGCTCTAGAAGGTGTACGTCAACTACCCTGGCCAGCAAGATCTCCGGATCTGTCCCCCATTGAGCATGTTTGGGACTGGATGAAGCGTCGTCTCACGCGGTCTGCACGTCCAGCACGAACGCTGGTCCAACTGAGGCGCCAGGTGGAAATGGCATGGCAAGCCGTTCCACAGGACTACATCCAGCATCTCTACGATCGTCTCCATGGGAGAATAGCAGCCTGCATTGCTGCGAAAGGTGGATATACACTGTACTAGTGCCGACATTGTGCATGCTCTGTTGCCTGTGTCTATGTGCCTGTGGTTCTGTCAGTGTGATCATGTGATGTATCTGACGCCAGGAATGTGTCAATAAACTTTCCCCTTCCTGGGACAATGAATTCACGGTGTTCTTATTTCAATTTCCAGGAGTGTAATACAGATGTCACAGAGCAGTAATTATTGTTCATATCAGACATTAATGAAGGCAGTTCTACCTATAAACGTATACAGCAATCACTTTTATTTTTTTCGCAAAACACAGTTTTGATTTATCTTCGTCTGCTATGAAAAAGACCGTCCCATTCAAATAGGAACTTCTGTTAGTCATTTTACAGATCCTTTTGCTTCAGTTAATACTAAACAAATTATTTAGTAATAACGGTGACGCTTGTCGAGAAAAACTGCAAATAGGTGAAAAGGTGAATTACCTGTTGTTGTGTATAGAGAACCAGCACGCTTGACGGTTGTAATCAAATGGGAGACGACTTGAAGAGGAAAGACAAGTATTGCAGCGATGGGTAGTCGACGCTCAACCAAAAATAAATGCAGCGTATCCCGAATAAGTAGATGAACAGACCCACTATTATTTGAAAACACGTTGGCTGAATAATCTCTGGAAAACAGACATCGATTAAATATCTGAGAGCAAGCGTATGGAGCGAAAGCAAGTGAAACGACCGCGCAGGGATTAATCGTAGGAGAGCCAGATGTCGCACTAAGATTCGCTTGAAGAATTCTCAGGAAGTTTAATCTTCCCTTCGAGGGACGAGATTACAAAACCCTAGACTAACCGATGCCGGAGTCTCCTAGAATAAATTTTCACTCTGTAACGGAGTGTTCGCTATTACGAAAGTTTCTGGAAGATTAAAAGTTTTGCCTGATCTGGACTCCAGCCCGGAACCTGTGTTTTTCGCAGGGAAGTTAACCAACCCGACCCGTCCTCACAGCTTTAGTTCCGCCTGCACCTCCTCTATTAGCTTTCAAACAAAACAGAACTTCTCCTGTATAATATGCGGGTTCAGCACTATTGGAAGAAAGAACGTTGCGGAGACATGGTTTAACCATGGCCTGGGAGATAGTTTCCAGAAAGAATTTTCATTCTGCAGCTGGGTGTCCGCGGGTCCGAGAGCAGTTCCGGCACACAGTTTTAATCTAGGAGGAAGTTTTATATCAATACACATTCCACTGCAAAGTGAAAATTCATTCTGGGAACAATCCTGTAGCCAGTGGCTAAGCCATGTCTTCACAATATCGCCAGCCGGAGTGGCCGAGCGGTTCTAGGCGCTACAGTCTGGAACCGCGTGACCGCTATGGCCGCAGGTTCGAATCCTGCCTCGGGCATGGATGTGTGTGGTGTCCTTAGGTTAGTTAGATTCTAAGTTCTAGGGGACTGATGACCACAGCTGTTAAGTCCCATAGTGCTCAGAGACAACTGAACCATTTTCTTCACAATATCGTTGCCTCCAGGAGTGGTAGTTGTTGTGTCATCGCCAGACACCACACTTGCTAGGTGGTAGCTTAAATCGGCCGCGGTCCAATTAGTACATGTCGGACCCGCGTGTCGCCACTGTATGATCGCAGACCTAGCGCCACCACAAGGCAGGTCTCGAGATACGGACGAGCACTCGCCCCAGTTGTACGGACGACATTGCTAGCGACAATACGGACGAAGCCTTTCCTCTCATTTGCCGAGAGACAGTTAGAATAGCCTACTGCTAAGTCCATGGCTACGACCTAGCAAGGCGCCAATTGTAACAGTGCATGTATCTTACGAGTCTCATTTGTATAGTCAAGAGAGATGTATCACAAGGAGTGATGAAAAGTTGAGTATATTCCAAAGCTACGTATTTTCTTTATGGCAGTCATAACGTATCCTGTTCCAGAATTGACGCCAGTCGGCGTGTGTGTACGCGTGCCTTTCTTTCGGCTCCCTTCCCAGTGTGGCGTAGCAAGCTTGTTACGCCACAACAGTAGTTCCTTAAGTTACCAAGGAGAACTCATGTGAAGTTCGCGTGCTAAGAGATGAGACACTGGCAGAAGTAAGGCTATGAGGACGGGTCGTATGTCGT
Organism: Schistocerca piceifrons; assembly: GCF_021461385.2. Classification (NCBI taxonomy): domain Eukaryota; kingdom Metazoa; phylum Arthropoda; class Insecta; order Orthoptera; family Acrididae; genus Schistocerca; species Schistocerca piceifrons. The sequence goes on along the minus strand of NC_060139.1, from coordinate 19,120,153 downwards.
GTTCTGATAGCACAGTTGGTAGGGCGAAATGCAAAGATCCCAGTCCGCACACAATTTTAATTTGCCAGGAAGTTTCACTGGAGTGTTGCTCCTTAGTCTGGCGGGTTCGTAGAGGAAACGGAGAAGATGCAGAGAACAGCACCACTTTTCGTCACGGATTCTTTTAATAAGCGCGAAAGCGTCATAGAGATGTTTATGCCATTTCAGGTTCAGTTGCTATAACAGAAGCGTTGCGCATCGAGACTCGTGTTGTTAACAAAAATCAGTGAGCATACGTTCCTAGGAACTCATTGCTTCCTCCGACTTACACGTCGCGGGAAGTATGTGAAGGTAAAATGAGAGACATTCGAAATGATACAGACTCTCGCCAACAATCGTTCTTCCCACGTAGCATTCGTGGCTGGAATGAAAAGGGAGGGAAGCGACAGCGATACGAGAAGAATCCTTGGCCGTGCATCTTAAGCTGACTTGCGGACTGTTGATGTAAAGGTTAGTGTTCCCGATTGTTTTGCACTACTTTTTTACACGCACTTTGCAGTAGTATCTACGAGCAGCGTTTGAGATACAACAGCAAAGAGCATATGTTCCTAGTGTGGAAGGGCAAGCACGCAGCAGATCAGTTATAAAGGTGCCAGAAAAAGAACAGAAAGCCTAGAAGAAGGAGAAAAAATATTTCTGTGAGGGGCAGGTAAACATACTTAACTACGCTGCCATAAATTTCGTCAAAAACCTCTAGCTGTGGTTTGCTGATGAAGGTAACGGTCATGCAGCGGCTGTATTTTACCGTGAAAAATTGTGCGGCTTCTCGATGCTCCAGTTAACGGATAGCTGCAAAAACGTTTACCCTTATAATACGCTTGGACTGTTTACTTGTAACTCTGGCATTGGAACTTGTGCTACAGAGCGGTTTTGGTTGTAACGATACTACACGAGGATAATCAGTATCTGTATTATGTCGAGTGTACTATTCGGGACTTGTCGGGTCTCTGTCGGTAAGTTCGCCTCCAGAGCTTCTAATGTGCAATGACAACTGTGAGAACTAAATTTATAACACCAGGAAATACAGTAACTAATGAAATTTTATTTCTTGTGCGTATATGATACGGAAGGAAGAGTAAATTATTAAATTTGTGAGTGTTTTGGAGGAACCCAAGAATGCGAATGTACTGCTAACAGGAAAAATGGCACTGCCTTGGCTGAGAATCAGCTCAAAGAGTTCTGGAATGACATTCTCATCATGATATTATTTCATGCTGCTTCAAATCTCTGCCACATTTCTTCAGTTATAATAGCTCATAAGAGATGGCGCGCCGGTCTCTCTGAGATGTATGAGCTGATGTTTCAAATGGTTCAAATGCCTCTGAGCACTATGGGACTTAACATCTGTGGTGATCTGTCCCTTAGACTTAGAACTACTTAAACCTAACTAACCTAAGAACATCACACACATCCATGCCCGAGGCAGGATTCGAACCTGTGACCGCAGCAGCAGCGCGGTTCCGGACTGAAGCGCCTAGAACCACTTCGCCACAGCGGCAGGCGAGCTGATGTTTCCAATGGGTCCTCGCCATAGGCTTCTGCAATCCGCAGTGGAGGGGGGTGGGGTGGGGGGAAAGGCATGCATTTCCTCCCTCCACTCGCCTGAAATCTGTACAGACATCTATTGATCAGATTTCCCATACAATTAGTGAAGTGAACTGATAACCATCAGTTATCTGGGATATAATAAATTTTTCGTGTCACATATAAGATTTAATTTCTGTCAAATGGTACGTCTAGAAGTTGACTGACCAACAAGTTTTTATCAAAACTGGTAACTTTGGACTCTCACCATTCCTACCCACATCCCTACCTTCCCACGTGAATAAATTTCTGCGAACGCAAATTGTCCTTACCTTCGAAGTAAGTCAGGACAGCACTTGCAACACGTGGTCGTGTGTTATCTCGTTGAAAGCTAACATCAGAGAGATCTTCAAAATAGAGCTCAGGCACTGGCCTTAACTTGCCAGCAACGCAGTAGCTGATCTCCAAATTAACGCCTATGTGAAACAACGGTGATCGTGTGTGTACCTAATAGTGTTCGATAACATCACGCCAGGTACTGGTCCCATATGAAGATGACGAATGCAATCTAGCAACGGTCGTTCTCATTAGATCCGTCATATATGGAGATAACCATCGTGATACTGTGCACAGGTACTGCAAAGTACTTGGGATGTTCAATAGCCAGTAATTTCTAATAAAATCATGACGGCGCAAAATCAAAATTTTGCTGCTTGACTTGTTAGATATACGTGGTGGATTTATGATGTCTTTTAACTTCAGCGACAAACATTCTACGTTTGTCTTGTTCGAAATGAACGTTTTCATTTGAGATTTTACGTGCAATGTCCCCTACGTTACTTTGTAGGTTTTATGTTTCTTGTTGCTTTATCCGAAATGGCCCTGTCTCTGTTTTGACGTTCTTGGAATAAAAGAGGTGTCTGATTTCGGAAACATTTCATTCGCTTGCAGGCTGTGGGACTTGCGGTTCATGCCACCTGTATGATAATTGCTTTTTATTATTCGGTGCTGTCCAAATCACATATCTCTCGACTAGTGAGTAGGAGAGAATGCGGCAGATGGCTAGCCGAACCAGTTGATCGTATGAAGTAGCCCATCACGCACGAGGCAATTGCTTTGCTAGAACACCAGCAACAGCGCGAAGACTGCGCCGCAAACACTCCGTGTAGTTGACTTTAATGCAACACAAGCTTAGTGCCCATTGCTTCACTCGCGTAGTCTGTATGGCTTGCATAGATTTTGAAGTTTTTCATTAATTGAATTTTTATGATGTTCACAAACTCCATTGTCTTCTAAACTTTATACGCTAATAAAGGTCATAGAAGAATGTCATTTTCAGAATTTACTTCTATCCAAAAAGTGATTCTGGTTGGTAGAGTCAGAGATCTTTCTTAATCCTGGCTTATGATTTCTTTTGGTGACATTTCCATAGAAATTTTCATCCCTTTCTCCTCACAAGTCACACACAAAGTTTCATAGGTTTAGCTTTAAAAATATATGACTACAACGAAATACTTTCGTAACTGCTTTCATCTGCCATTTCACCCCCTTAGGGATTGAATTTCCAAAAAAACCACTTTCTCCTCACAAGTCACACACAAATTTTCATAGGTTTAGCTTTAAAAATATATGACTACAACGAAATACTTTCGTAACTGCTTTCATCTGCCATTTCACCCCCTTAGGGATTGAATTTCCAAAAAAACCACTGAAACACGAACTTTCTTTATTTCCAAGCGAGAAGTCCAATACAAATTTTCAGAGATTTATTTTCAAAATGCTTTCGTAATGAAATACCTCCATAAAAATTTGCATCCCCTACTTTACGCCCTTAGTGGTTGGATTACCAAAAACAGTGGTACATGTACTTCTCATTTCTAACACAGATGTCAAATACGTATTTTCATACATGCAGCTTTACAAATGGGTCAGTAGTACTTTAATAATGCATTATTTTACTAAAATTTAGCACCCTCTCTTTCATTCTTTAGTGGTTGAATTTCCAAAAACACTGAAGCTCTAAAATCGAATTTTGAAACTCCCTTCTCAAATGATTCCTTCAGTATATGATCCACACCCTCCCCAAATTTCAAGTTCCGTCTTTAGCGGTTTGGGCTGACCGATGATGAGTCAGTGCATCATTCTGGTCCTGTTTCAACCTCTTAGGTTCGAATTTCCCAAAATAGTGAAACATTATTTTTTCGTATCTGACCAAGAAACCAAATACCAGTTTTCATAGATTTAGCTTTAAAAATGCTTTCACACTGAAATATTGTATTGAAACATTTCAGTATCCCCTTAGGGGATGAATTTCCATACTCAGTGACATGTGTATTTTTTTTTTATTTCTAATAGAGAAACCAAACACAAATTTCGTCCCCTTTTTCACCACTTATGGGTGGAACTTCGAAAATCTTTTCTTAAACGGCGCGTAGAGTATGAGATCAATACCTATAGAAATTTTAAGTTTCTGTCCTTAGTGATTCAGTCAGTCAATCAGTCGGGACAGGTTCTTTAATGTGCAGAGAAGATACTTTAGCTGGAAACCTAAAAAAGAAAGAGCATAAACATCGTAAAACATACAGTTATCTTATTACGAAAAGCAAATTCATGTTTATAGTACAAGTGAAAGGGGAAGTTTTGCCTGACAGAAACAAATCGTTGCTGAACCTCTTCGAGAATTCACAATTACAACTTTAGTTGAAGGTGCAGTGAGTTAGCGTCCGTACATCGATTCAGTAACACTTCCACAATCCATTGTGTTTTTAACGTGAAAGATTTTTCTGTAATTGTGAACTTCTGTGGAGACTTATGTGCGCAGAATGTGTTTTGATGACTGTACAGGACAGAATGAATTTAAAAACAAAAATCCCTGTTTCACTTTTTGTGCAACGTCCACTTTGCCGCCCAGAGTGGGCACACGGTTAGAGGCGCCATGTCACTAATTGTGCGGCCCCGGGCCTGGGTGTGTGTGTTGTTCTTAGCAAAAGTTAATTTAAATTAGGCTAAGTATTGTGTAAGTCTAGGGACCGATGACCTCAGCAGTTTGGTCTCTTAGGAATTCACACACACACTACGTCCGCTTTAGGTAAGAGCCACTAATAGATGTCCTAGCCTTTACAGGGGCGAAAGAGAAATATGAACTGAGTCCAATATTTTTCTTCCTTTTCATAGCCTGTTGATGTGGTAAAGGGCTTTGATAACTCGTTCACCAATATCTAGAAATTGTCACAACCCGCGGCTTTTCCCGTTGTTGAAAGTTACATCTCGGTGTAGTTATTTTAAAAGTGAAAAACGAAGAAAAGGCACGAAACATTTAAAAATTAGTTGTTGTACACCGTGGTACATAAACGCGCAGTATTCTAAACCAAGCGCAGTGTACTGACTGGCTTCTGCAATTATTGACCTGGTAGTGAGTATGTATTTCAACGGAGCTTACGTTCATCTAGGTGGAGAGCTCTATGACAATTCCCCATTCTGATATGTTGTGAACATGCAGCATGTATTCCCAAGACAAGTTGTCACATCATTATTCACCGTCTACGGTAAATTCTTTATCGTGTTGATGACAGGAAATTCTGGTGTCGGTGACGAAGTCATTTTTCTCTACAGTGGTTAGTTTCTAAACCATTTATGTGCACAAATGGTTAAAGACCTTTTTCACACAATCTTTACTGTCCCATTAACAGGTTGTCTGCCGGTGAACAGGAGATCGAAGCTACGCTGCTTACATGTTCCTAAAATTGGGAAAGGTTTATAATTTTGAGGTAGTATTACATAAATCTACCACAATGGCATTCCATGGGAAACATTCAGTACGAAACGGAATTGTAGTTGAGCATCAGAGTTTGGAACAATTTCAGCACTTGAGTTACCTAGGGAGGTATATTACTGTCAACGAAGATAGGAATGTAGATATTAAATTACAGAGCTGTGAGAGTTTAAGTGGTACTTCAAACAGAACATACAAAACATGCGATGGGTCACCAAAATGAAATCCTGCAAAGTACCTCTACATATTCTACTATATGGCAGTAAGCCTGAGTTATATAGAGAAGATTCTAGCCACGTTCAGGTGGCTGGAATGAAATTTTTACGGTGAGTCCAATAAATTGAAGCGAATCCCTACTGCCGGCCGTGGTGGTCGAGCGGCTCTAGGCGCTTGCAGTCCGGAACCGCGCGGCTTCTACGGTCGCAAATTCGAATGCTGCCTCGGGCATGGATGTGTGTGATGACCTTAGGTCATTTAGGTCTAAGTAGTTCTACTTTCTACACAACCCTGGCCAACACCAGCTCTTCTTCGTTGCCGTAGTGCTCCTATCCAACGCTGTGCTCGTAAATACACGGCGAGCCGCGGGAACTTCCTTATTAAAAAAATCATAAATCGGAAAGTATTAGAAACACCAATTTAATTCTGTTTCTTTACAAAGACTAACATCTAAAGTTTTGTTCCATTAAGGTTTCAAGATGATATCTTGAAGGTGGCCTCCGTTCTGCTCAATTCATTTGGAGATTTTAAATTGGAAGTTTCGGCTTACTTTTTCCAAGTCTCTGTCGATGTTGACCATAGCTATACGAATATTGTTCTGTAGCTCAACCAGCATCTGCTGGCTACTGCTACACACCAGGTATTTCAGACAGCTCCTTAAGAAAAAGTTGCATGGCGCTAAACCTGGCGAGCGTGCTGGCCACTAGAGATCGCCCCTCAAAGAGATGAGACGATCGGGGAAGTGTTCGCGCAACACGGTCATCGATGTTCCTGCCGTGTGAGGTGTGGAGCCATCTTGTTGGATCCAGACATCACCCAAATCCATTTCAAGTTCTGGATGAAAAAGAAACTGTTCAATCATCTGAACATACTCAGAAATGACCATCACTGCCTTATGGTTCTCTTCGAAGAACGCTGAGCCAATAATGCCAACTGTAGATACTTCACGCGAAACAGTCACACGTTCTGTGTGCAGGGGCTGCTCATGAAGTTCTCGGGGGTTTGTGCCACTCCAGACCGCATATTTCGTTTATTCACGCAGCTAGACAAATGGAAATGTGCCTCGTTGTTGAAGAACACTAAGGCGTTATGAGGCAGCTCATCGATCAAGGCTTCACACACATTTTTTGGTGATACAAAATCACGTGGGTGACGTGTGTGCACCACTGACAGTTTATGCGGATGAAATTTCAGTTCTTCACGAGGAAATCGTCTCATTATGCGTTCAGAAACTGCAAGAGCAGCTGCATGTTTGCGTGCATATCGCTTGGGGGAATTCAAACTCTCTCGATGTTTTCAGGCGTTCTGGTGGTTCTTGAACGTCCTGGTTTCTTTTTCTGCGCACTTACAGTATCCATAAAGGTGTGAACCAACATAAAAATTGATTTCCCATCAGGAATACGATCTGCAGGAGTGATGTTGAACTGTTTCCTGAATGCACGCTGAGTTCTGATGACCGAACGTAGGCCGCAACGGCGAACGCTCGCTCTTCTCTTGCCCACTGCAAAGCCACTAATAAACAAACCTTTAAAAAATGTGTAGTCTCGCACTTTTGATTGCACTGAAACCCACGCAACAAAGAGTAACAGCCGCTGTGTGCCGCGCGTTTCAAATAAGGAACTTCCCGGGCCGCACCCTGTACAAGCGTGTACCACACCTCACAGCTACCGCTGACGCCGCTTGCGCCACCGCATCGCAACGCGCGCCAGTAGTATCTCAGATACTTCGCGGAATGCAGAGAATGTATTGCAAATTTGTGGTAAGTTCCTATGCGTCCAAACTGCTGAGGTCGTCGGTCCCTAAGGTTACTCACTACTTAATCTAACTTAAACTTACTTACGCTAAGGATAACACACACACACACACACACACACACACACACAGACACACACACACACACACACACACACACACACACACACACACACGCCCGAGGGAAGACTCGAACCTCGGACGGGAGGAGCCGCGCGAACTGTGAGAAGGCGTATGAGACCAAGCGGCTACCGCGCACAGGAATGCTGAGAAGCTACTCAAGGTAGAGAGATGGCTTTCCAGGGTAAGAGAGCAATCGGCACGTAAAAGTGGACTCACAATGCAAACCAAAGAACTTGGGGACCTGAGACGTTCAGCCAAAGGATGGAAACGTGGCCAGAACAGTTCGACAGACCCAGTCTGTGACAGGCAAAGCAACTGTCTCAAGTGGGTGTCCTAACATATCAGTAAGCATCTTCTGCTCTCCAGAAAAGTGTTTCTATGATATGTAGCGGATTTCATGTGAGATGATGTTAAAACAGTAAAGTAGTTGAATTAACTAATCCGTGGTCCTTTTATGCAATCAAAGGTCAGACTAGCAAAAGGCTATAGCCTTATTTGTATTATGACTTGTCCGTATCAATCATGAAGTGCAACAAATTTTCATCTTTAGAGCATCCTTTGCCGGCCGCGGTGGTCTAGCGGTTCTGGCGCTGCAGTCCGGAACCGCGGGACTGCTGCGGTCGCAGGTTCGAATCCTGCCTCGGGCATGGGTGTGTGTGGTGTCCTTAGGTTACTTAGGTTTAAGTAGTTCTACGTTCTAGGGGACTTATGACCTAAGATGTTGAGTCCCATAGTTCTCAGAGCCATTTGAACCATTTTTAGCATGCTTTATCTAATGATGCTATTAGTTTTGGAGGCGTAATTCTCCATGTTAAAGCATTCGTAAGCAGACAACATGAGAGAGAATAAGTAACCAGTCACTTATAAGGGGATCACGTCTGCTCGTCATCTCCTATTGCACGCAGATTTTTGGGATGCAGGATTTGGCGAGACATGAAAGTGATAGAAGAAGGAGCTCAGACAATAAAACACTTTTTATGCGGCTCGGGCGAGGTATAAGCCACTTATGTTGGAGTAGCTGACAGGTCGTGGTTGGCGCTGCGGAAAGAGGGCAAACTGGTAGTCCGAAGGTCATGGGGCCGAGTCTCTAAGAGGGAACTATACCACATTTTCTATTTTTTGTTTTACATACTTACACTGGAAATAAAGGGATATAATGCTCTACATATTGTGTTTATTAACATTTGCATCAAAGGCATCAAAAGGAAACGAAGAAGAGTGCGTTAAATTTCCAGAAAAGCATTTTAAGCCATTTCGAGACCTCTGTGTAAAAAATCAGATACTTTTATTATTTTCGAGATAATGGCTGATGATTTACACATGCGGCAGTGTAATTTATCCTTTCGAGATAATGGCTGATGATTTACAAATGCGGCAGTGTAATTTATCGTAAAGACACGGGAAGAAGTAATTTTCTCGACATTCTGCAGATGTTATAAACGCCGCATTTTTTTCGTTACATGGTTGTTTTCAAAGTTTTTACAGAAACACAAGTTTGGCTTACATTCATAAAACGTCGCCTCTTATCTCACAGTTTGGCAGCAAACCATCTGTCACCAACTTTTGGCAAGGATGTCTGGTGATGTACAGTGAAGTGTACTGTGATGCAGTTTCCTCGGGATGTGGTTAATTTTTCTCTCGGTGAGATAATAGCGGTTTTGAAGTTTTCTGCTGAAATTAATTACCCGACAAAAACAGACATCGCAGGTTTGCACAAGCGTTGCGTATTAGTGTTTAACTACTTTAATACTGCACAACGGCAGTCCTCTTTATCTTGAAATATCTCGTCGTATAATTGTGGATTAGTTTTTCCTCCAGACGAGTCGATTGACAGTAGAAATTTGCTCCGCTGCACGTTGCGCTTCATATCAGTGAAAACAATTTTCATATCCGGTTGTTATAGGTTACCCAGATTTTGATGAACTAGTAACAACATTCCTGTATTTTGTCTTTCCCTTTCACTTTCACCTCTTTTACGAAAATATAGATAACTACAATATATTGAACACTTCTTGAGTTTATCTGCATCGCAACTAACGTAAAAATTGAAAATGACCTCGCAGCCTCCGGAGTACCGTTGAGCGTTGTTTCCGCTGCGTCAACTGCTGCCAGGAACAGCTCATTCCTCACCCGACCCACACTAAGAGTGCAATTATTTCTAAGCTTCTGCCATCTGGAGCCTTCGCCTCCGCCACTTTCATATCTGACCAAGCCCTGCATATACCAGAATGCGGACGAATTCGGTGATGACAAGTAGGCACCGACTGTTAAAACCCCATTTCCTTGTAAGGTCCTGTAGCTGGGCGTTGCTATAATGCTTGCACAAGTTACCATCAAGCAACCAGAAAGCAATAACGCTGCGCTCTGTCACAAATGGCCGGATTCATGAATAGTCCTCTTTCAACCTACAAAACCAGTCCGCATCCCGCATTCGACCAACGCCGTATCCTGGTCAGTCTTCAGTCACCGCACCAGGTCTTTTCCGGCATCGTCGTCTACTGTTCGGAGCTGCTGGTCTCCTACAACCAGCCGACAGCTACCCCAGACATGTACGGGCAACAAAATGAATTTGTCAGGGCAAGGTTGCTGAGTTGCAGCCATCACCTGATACTCCAGCCAGACTTCGAGGCTTCTGATTTCAAGCTGGAGAGCTTGCACGCTTTCCGTGATGTGGTCGCCAGTGCATATACTCTACAGCAGGGCTGCCCAACGTGTAGTCAGCGGATCCCTTAGGGTTCTGCCGGCTCTTTCTAGGGGGTCCGGGGCCACCCTTCACGAAATCGTAAAATTATTGAATAAAAATGTGAAAATCAAATTCATCACCACTTTATTTTGTGTGTGTAAAAAATGTGTACTTTTAATTCAGGTCGTATTCCCAAGCAGCCTTTGCGGTTCCTAAGTGAGAACGCATACACAGTTTAGTGCCGGAGAATAAGGCTTCTCTGATCGACTGTTTCACAACAATACGGGGGTCATTTGTGCGCCGGCTCACGGCGGTAGATGCGCTGAAACCTTTTACGCATTCGCGGAGCGAGCTTTGTCGACCAATCACAGCACTCGCTGGCACGTATGCGGCCCCAGGCATCATTAAATGTTAAACTTGCTTTGTTAGTGCACTACCTATTTCATAAGTAGATTTTTGACCTTCAAGTTGTTTTCATTCATCTCTAAAACAAAGACTATTGATACTTCGGGGGGGGGGGGGGGGGGGCAAGGGGGGTCATTGGGAACAGACTAGGGGTCCGCCATCGATTTTCGACTGAAGAAGGGGTCCACCAGCTGAGAAGGTTGGGAAGCCCTGATCTACAGTATCTTGTGAATACAAGCCGACAACATTCCAACAAATATTATGCAGAATTTTCGCGTAACTGAAATAGAACTACTATCAATTAGCGAGTCTTAAACAAATTTTTAGATCGTCTATGACTGTTATGAATGATAGTTACGTTTAAATATGTTTTCTTTTTCTTTTTTTTTTTTAGCCAAAAACTTAATAAACTTGAACAGGCGTGCATCTTACGAAGAGCCGTCTGAAGATGAAACCTTCGGTTCGAGACTGGCTACGGCGCCATTTATGTGAAGGAATGGCATTATCAGTTGTGACTTTGTGGCTCGAGCTGCTTTTTTTTTATTTTTAAGACTCTACTAGTACTTGTATTTTCTACACAACCACGGTCTCGAAACGTCAGCTTTCGACAAAATAGCATACGCCTGTTTCCTGGCCTTGCATCGTCTACCATTAGTTTTTTTCTTGTTTTTTTTTCCAACCTCCAATCGGTCGCGAAATTAAAACTACAGTGTAAATCCGATGAAGGTTTGCACATATGTGTTTCGCACTGTCTCCAGTATGGCCGTCGAATGCGCCATGGCGCACTTTTCAGTTCTCAGTGCACAGTGAGCACGCAAAGACGCATACAGCAAATAGAATCTCCCACCAAGTGCTGTTGCTCGATTTCTTCCGCCTGATTTCAAGCGGCCCGCATAAATAATTGTCCTTCCTTTCCTTCTTCATGGCAGTGCTCAGCCACACTGTGTAGGGGCAATGAGGACGCCCTTGAGCGTTCGTAGCCTTTTCAATGGGAAGTGTTTGATCGCCCATCGTACATCCGGGACTTCGCTTCCTCTGATTTTCGTATCTTTGCTCACATGAAACGCTGCCAATGAGGACAGCATTTTGGCACAGTCAGCGAGCTCCAGTCCACGGTAAGGAATTGGCCGAAATCTCAGGCTGCTGCCTCCTAGACAGGGTTAATGGAAATTTGGTACCACGCTAAGACTTATTCTAATTAGCGGTGACTATGAGCGAAGTAGGTGGAAGTCGTAGCTAATTCTCAGAAACATTTTTTTAAATTTTCGCTGCGGTTTCCATTTCGCCGGAGATCGTAGTTAGAAAGAAAAAATCCTGGTAAATACGATTAGCTTTCCGTAAAAATTTAAGTATGTATATAGATAGTTCTTTCTTACAGGGTATTGAGAATCAGGATGATTTTTGCGTATTATCGGTATCGATACTGGTGTGATATCGGTCCTGAGCATTCCCAAGGCTTTCGAGAATGTTTTAATTTTAAGTTTCAAGTTTAAATTCTTTGTGAGAGTTTCGCATTTGCTATTTCGATTTCTTATTTATTGTATTAATTTCGCAGGTATATTAACGTGCTACTCAAACTGGCAATTGTAGTTGCGTTCAATTCGTCAAATGTCATCCCCGTTGCGATTACTGGTGGGATTCGATGGAACTCCCCAGAGAAGACAGTGGTACAGCTGGCCATAGCGCTACTGTTGTCAAACAAGTGTCTAAATGCTAAGTGGAACACTTCAATGAATATTTTACGAGATATTAGAAAACCTACCCAAAAAAATGGAAGTGCAATCTTACATAGTATACTGGTATTACTTTGTCGAAAACATTACCCATGTTGTACTGTTTTCAAACAAGTGTAGAATTATTAGGCAGAACACTTCAATGGATATTTTATGAGATATCAGGAACTCCATGCCAAAAAATGGAAGAGCAATCTTACATAGGTTTCTGGTATTACTTTACTTTGAAACATTACAGATCATGTACTGTTGTCAAACAAGTGTCGAATTGGTAAGTGGAACACTTCAATCAATATTTTATGAGGAATTAAGAACCCCATGCCAAAAAATGGAAGTGCAATCTTACATAGACGGCCTGTATTACTTTGTCTTGAAGCACTACAGATGCTATACGTGTGTTAGGCATGGATCGTCAGCGCAGTAGTAGGGCGGCCTTAGATCTGTCACCGCTAAAGGGCAAGGGCATTGTTTTCTTAGCAACAGGGGACTTTTTTTCATCGAAGCTCAGCCAATATTTGTAAATTATGCATTCAAACCTTCCTAATGAATCATTTTGCCTATTATTACCATAGATGAGATTTTTGACAGATTACGAATCGCGAAAAAATATTTGCTATCTGATATATTTACAATTAAACCATTTTCGGATCTTACCCTTTACTTGCACTGGAAACCTTGCTTCTTGTCACATTTCGTAATTGTAGGTTATGGGGAAGTGACCTAGAGATTTTGAGGTATGGGTTTTTCGAGTTTCAAAATGAGTTACATAAATGGCTCATGTTTTGATTAAATTGCCTTAGAAGCTTCAATTTCTTACACCGCCAAAGTGAACTTGATACGTATACCAGTACCTGAGAAAATGGGGTTTTAACAGTCGGTCAGACAGAACGACGGATAATAAATGACAAAAAAATATTTTGTGTGATATAATTGCGAACTAATAATTTTCCGATTTTTTTTCTTTGCTTATACAGTGAAATGTGGCTTCTAGCCAAATGTCCTGATTCTCGATTACCGGGAAGCACGCTCTAGGTTTTGATGAGGGAGTTTTTCAGGTATCAAAATATGTTACATAAATGACTGTATGTTTTGATTGCTTTGACTTAGAAGCTTACATCTACTACGCCGCAAAAAGACCGTACACCTTAGTATGTGACATGAAGCTCAACTTCACACATCTACCCGTTCCCGAGATAAGAAGGGTCTTAACAATCGGACAGCCACGCAGACAGACGGACGGACGGATAGCAAAGTGATTCAACAAAGGGTTCCGTTTTTACCGGATGAGGTTCGGAACCTTAAAAACAGCCTTCGAACTTCGTGAGCAAGACTCATTCACAGCCAGCTGCTGTTTCACTGGCGCCACTGAATCAGCAATACATCGTTAGGACGTTATACACGGCCTTTGGGAAACAGCCGCGTTACGGCAGCTATCTCTGTTTTTCTGTGTGAAGGAGTCGGCCAATAAATAAAGTGCAAATTCCTCACACATTCCTGTCTTCGCAGCCACTGCAGTACTCGGAAAACCCATCCCGCACACGAAACACTCGACTAAGAAAGACTGCACCGCAACAACATGATGTGCTGTAATGTCACTGTAAGAGGTCTTCATGTAAACTTCCTGGAGCTTCGGCCCAAATGAATTTAGAAACTGGTAGCTTATAAATGTGACATCACGAAGATAAGACCTGTTACGAGGGCAATTGTGTTGCAGAGAGTCAGTGCTGTTGTTGAACCTGTACGTCGAAGAAGCAATGGTGGAAGTGAAAGCAGGGTTTGTAAAAAATGTAAAGGGAACAGATTCCATAGTTAATGTTCACAAATGCCGTAGCCTCTTGGGCCTGAGAAATGTTAAATTGGGAGCTGTCCTGTTTTAATTTATGGACAACACATACAGTAGGATATGACTTATGGATACATTAAAGTAGAAGGTTATGAATAATAATGAAAAGAAGCATAATGACTCATCTAATATCAAAAATGGGTATAACATAGCCGTGGAAGAAATGAAAGAATTCTTATACATACGAAGGAAGATTACACAAGAAGGCCAATGCAAATAAGACATAGAAGTATACTGGCTCAGATGAAAAAGGTTTTCTTCAATAAATACAGTTCTCCTGGTGTCATATATTGATATGGAAGAGAGGAAACAGTTCCTGAAAGAGTATGTTGTTTGAAAATGAAACATTTGAAATGCTGTGCTGTCGAAGTATATTAAAAATTAAGTCGTTTCTGAAAGTATTTGTATGCAGTGTAGCCATGTATGGAAGTGAAACGTGGACGATAAACACTTTCGACAAGAATAGAATAGAAGCTTTCTAAATGTGGTACTACAGAAGAGTGCTGAAGATTAGATGGGTGGACCACATAACTAATGAGGAGGTATTGAATAGAATTGGGGAGAAGAGGAGTTTGTGGCACAACTTGACAAGAAGAAGGGACCGGTTGATAGGACATGGAGGGCAGCGTGGAGGGTAGAAATCGTAGAGGGAGACCAACGGATGAATACACTAAGCAGATTCAGAAGGATGTAGGTTGCAGTAGTTACTGGGAGATGAAGAAGCTTGCACAGGATAGAGTAGCATGGAGAGCTGCATCAAACCAGTCTCAGGACTGAAGACCACAACAACAACAAGTCGACAGGTCAATAAATAAAGTACAAATTGCTTACACATGCCTATCTCCGCGGCCACTGCGGTACTCAACAACCTATGCCGCACACGAAACAATCGACTCGTAAGGGCTGCACCGTAATAACGTGATGTGGTGTTATGTCGCTGTACGAGCTCTTCATACAAACTTTCTCGAACTTCGGCCCAAATGAATTTAGAGGCTAGGTGAGGAACGTTTATGGAAAACCTTACCAGAAGAAGCGTTTGTTAACAGAACATGTGTTACGGCATCCAGGAATAGTTAACTAATAGCTGGAAGGAGCAGTGGAAGAGAAAAGTAAGCCTTGAGCAAGGCAGGAGAATGCAATTTTAGAAACTATTGGATGTAGCAGTTACGTGGACGTCGTTAGATTTAAGAAAATACGGACAGCGTCAAAAATTCTGATAAACATTAAAGAAGAAAAAGTTATCCGTTACCGTATGGTGGGAATAATACTACGAAACATTGAATTTTGTAATGCTGCAGGTGTGGAAGTAAACATATTGATACCAGGAGATGAAGAATCACCCGTAGTTCATACATGGTCACAATGTTGACCTCGACAAACGTACAAATGATTTTCGTTCTACACGATCGAGAAATCATACACCCATACGAAAATGAAGACCCCAACTTCATTTTCTTGTGTGTGTGTGAAATTCCACACTCATTCAAACATTCTACCTATTCTACATTTATCATTTCAACTTGAAGACACAAAACGTATTGCCCGACTTAATAAAGCTCGTACATTGAGCAAGGTAATGGAAGCCAACTAAGAGAAGTAAAGTTAAGGGAGAAGAAATAATAGCTCACAGGGTTGCGGACGGTACTATAATTCTGTCAGACAGCAAAAGACTTGGAAGAGCAGCTGAATATGTCTTGAACAGAGGAAATACAAATAAGATGATCATCAACAAAAGCAAAACGAGGGTAAAGGAATGCAGTCGAATAAAATCAGGCGATGCTGAGGAAATCAGTGTAGGAAATGAAACACTAAAGGTAGAGGATGAGTTGTCCTATCGAAGCAGTAAAATACTTATAATGGCCGAAATAGAGAGGAAATAAAATGTAGACAGGCAATAGCAAGAAAGTCGTTCATGAATTTGTTAACACTAAATGCATGTTTTGAGTGTGAGAAGTCATTTCCGGGGGTATTTTGTGTGATAACGTGTACAGAAGTGAAACGTGGACGATGACCAGTTCGCACAAGAAGCGAACAGCTTTTGAAATGTGGTGCTACAGAAGGGTCGTGATGGTTAGATCACGTAACTGGTGAGGAAGTGATGAGCGGAATTGTAAAGGAAAGAAATTTGTGACAGAACATGATTAAGAAAAGGGTTCGTTTGACAGGACACATTCTGACACATCAAGATATTATCACTTTAGAATTGGAGGAATGTTCGATGGATAATAATTGCAACTGGGTGGAAAGGGGGGGGGGGGGGGGTAAGAGACGAATGCAGCAAGCAGATTCAAAAGGACGTAGGTAGCAGTAGTTATTAGGCGATGAAGAAGCTTGCACACAATAGGGTAGCGCTGAGAACTGCATGAAACCAGTCTTCGGACTGAAGACTACAACAACAATATTACAAAACCTACTTCAGATTAAATTAAAATCTTGCCAAAGAATGAGTTGGTGAAAGCCAAACAAAACGTGTGTTTCAATGCGACTGACGCATTTAAGATAGTGTTACTCTGTATTCTCTCGAGCTGCTTTCAATCAGCGCGCTTTCTGCGAGACAGCGACAAAGGTTTGGAACAGAGAGATGTTCCACCGCTTGCCTACTGGTTCAAAGGGATCCTCTGAACAGCATTCCCGATAGGTCGCCGGAGAACAATGCCCGTCGCACGGAAAGGGGTGTCAACGCAAAGCAGCTCAACACGGCGGAGCCGCTGGCCCCTGTCTGATCGTCAGTTACGTTTGACGTCACGCGTCCCGGCTGGGAGTGACTTGCCAGTGCGAAAGGGGGAGGAATACAACAGCGACAGAAGCGTGTGCAGAGACACCTGTCATTCAACTTTACCGCTTTTGCAAAGGATATCTCTTCTAAAGAGTGGATAAAGCAGCTCCACTTCACCGGCTTATAGTTTCTTAGACGGAAACGGCAGTTGTACACATACACGTCAAAAAATATTTCGTCCCAAAATCTATAAAAGTACTTACAAGAGTTTTGTGCGATTTTCTTTTTCTAATTGATGTGTTTGCAAGACACCGCAGTACCACACTGGAACACTGGCATGAGTCACAACCAGAGAATTATATCAGTGGTAATTTAAATGAGCAATATGCTTTACAGAAACCACGACAGCCTTCGCATCTAACAGATTGCAGGTGAGTGTCATAAAGAAGCTACTAGCTGGTCGTGTGGCTGTGGTTCAAAGGGCTCTAAGCACTATGGGACTTGACATTTGAGGTTATCAGTCCCGTAGATTTAGAACTGCTTAGACCCAACTAACCTGAGGACATCACACACATCCATGCCCGAGGCAGGATTCGAACCTGCGACCGTAGCAGCAGCGCAGTTCCGGACTGAAGTGCCTAGAACCGCTCAGCCACAGCGGACGGCCCGTGTGACACTGTAAATTTATGTTACTTACGTGTGATACAGTGTCGATAATGATCAACGTTATAGAGTGGTTTCACTCCTTTGTCAGGCGAATATGAGAAGCATAAACTAATTACATCGTAGGCATTCCCAGCTACGAACTCCTGTGTCAAATTTACAGCTTGCGGTATTCGGCTGAAAAGAATAAATTTCAGTAACAGTCCGCGCACCTATTAGAAACAGGGAACAAAAGATGCAACTAAGTACACCTCCAAATTTTCCCTTTTATGCTCTTTACCTGAACTTCTATGACATATACAGATTAAATTTATATCCTCATTCAACCATTATTACAGCTCTGTCTTCTATTGATAGCATTCAGTTGCTTCCGCCATTTCTTGTGAGCTCCCGCTCAATAATCTGCAGTTAATTTAATTTTTTCCAAATATGTGGACTATTAAAGAGTGAGCCGGCCGCGGTGGTCTAGCGGTTCTGGCGCTGCAGTCCGGAACCGCGGGACTGCTACGGTCGCAGGTTCGAATCCTGCCTCGGGCATGGGTGTGTGTGATGTCCTTAGGTTAGTTAGGTTTAAGTAGTTCTAAGTTCTAGGGGACTTATGACCTAAGATGTTGAGTCCCATAGTGCTCAGAGCCATTAAAGAGTGAATATATTTTTCGGCTCCGCAGGTAGGTTTTAAGAAAAAGTATCTCTTCTTTATGTCGTATTAATTGATTTTTAAATCTGTGCATTTGTCAGATTACTCTAGCGTTTGACTTAGAGCATTTAAATGTACTTGTCAATGTCGCGGTGGAATCAACGGTTTTCAGAATTTTATTTGTTCATTTTCGAGTTTGATTATCTTGTCCAGGCAGCCGTCTATGTATTACAAGATTTCCTGACATGTGTATGTTAAACCTTCCTTCCATTCTTGTACCACGATTTTGTTTACACAAACTCATGACATTCACACATAAATTTAGCTGGTACTTTGAACACCGTTCTGTCATTGATGTACAGCAAATAGACGATATCATTTGGTAGCCTCTGACCCGATTTTACTTAATACTACTGATTTCATTTTGGTGACTATCACACCGCCTGCAAGAAAATGAACACATGGTTCAATTCTCCGGTTGTTGTTCCATTAGTAACCTAGACTCGTTGTAAATCATTCAGAAATGAAAAGTGGTTCATTTTTATGTGTCTTTTTTTTGGGGGGGGGGGGGGAGGGAGGGGTGAAGGAAGCGATCATGGAATTCATTCTCTGATGTCTTAACACGTATCCCATCATCAGCCACCTCCTTCTTGTTACTCTTTCCCGCCATCTGCTAACAGTCTGAGGGGGCTGCTCAGATTATCACCTAGACCATTTATGTAAATCAGAAACAGCAGAGGGCATATGACACTAACTTGCGGAACGCCAGATATCACATCTGTTCTACTCGATGATTTACCGTCTATCACTATGAACTGTGACCGCTCTGAGAGGAAATCACGAATCCAGTCACACAACTGAGACGACCCCCCATAAGCACGCAATTTTATTAATAGTCGCTTGTGAGGAACGGTATCAAAAGCCTTCTGGAAATCTAGGAATATGGAATCGATCGGAGATCCCTTGTCGACAGCACTCATTACTTCGTGGGAATAAAGAGCTGGCTGTGTTGCACAAGAACGATATTTTCTGAATCCGTGTTGGTTACGTATCAGTAAGTCATTTTCTTATTATTATCGCCGCTAGTACTATTGCTTAAGAACTAGTCACAGTAATAATAAATAAACGGAAAGGGAATCTGCAAGGTACCATTTTATTAATATATTGTGCAATTTACAGGAATATTGTGTCAAAATACTAGCTGAGCTGTATGTAATTGCATCAGACAAGTGACAGCGAAACTGGATCTTGAAAGAGTGAATTGGATCTTACACATAATGTATTCGCAGTTACGAACAGGAAGAACCATCAGTTGTTTAAGGGAATGACCGAATCAGGACTCGAACCCGAATTTCCCACTTTACGCGAGCGGGCGCCATAACCACTTTCTGTACTCGTGCACGCATTATTTAATTCCAGAACAGGGGAGGACATTTTAATTGAGAGACAGCTACGGCAGTATTTTATGAGTTGTGTCTCTCATTTGTTGGTGCCTGTTTTGTGTGACTCATCTACTTTAAGCGGCGCAGTCATGTCTCGTTGTACCTCTGCGACTGGAACTGCCGCTGCCGTTTTCTATTGTGATTCACTAGCCGTCAGTTCGGCTCTCCATTCCTCTCTGTCTCCGCCTCTCTCTTTCCGCTCCACTTCCTCCTCCCTCACCATTCACCAACCCACTCTTCCATTTCTCTCTCTCTCTCTTCATGCCCCAGATGGCGAAGAGTGGCCAGTTGGTCGATGCTGCTGCGCATTACCATAATGCGCAATCACCGAGCAACTCTTATACCGCCCCCACAATACCCCTCCATGGCCCACCTACACTACCGCATCCTCCCCAACTTGTTCTCTTCAGCTCGCCGCTCCATGTTGCTCGGCGGCCGTGTTATTAAAATCATGTTATTAAAGCTGCCCCTTTGCTGCGTATATGAGAAATACGCATTGCTTGCTGCCGCCATTAATTCTGAACCTTGGCTAAGCGGTGAAGTGCTTATCCACCGTTTAGTGATGTCAAACGCTCTTATTACGAACCGAATTACAATAAAAAGAAGTATACCATGGAGCAATTTGGTAAGTATCGTAGGAAAGAGTCTACACTAAGGGGCAAACGAGTCATAAAATAGCGATATGCACATATACAGAAGGAGGTAGTATGGTGTACACAAGGTACAAAAGGGCAGTTATTTGTACTCAGGTGAGTCATGCCAAAAGCTTTCCGACGTACATATGGTCGCACGACGAGAATTAACAGACTCCGTACACGGAGTGGTTCTTGGAGGTAGACGTTTGGGACATTCCATTTCGGAAATCATTAGAGAATTAAGTATTCCCAGATCCACAGTGTTTAATGAATACAAAATTTTAGGCATTGCTACCCACCAAGGATCACATAACGGTCGACGGCGTTCGCGTAACTACCGAGAGCAGCGGCGTTTGTATAAAGTTGCCAGTGTCAACAGACAAGCTACACTGCGGGAAGTAGCTGCTGACATCAATGTGGGACGTGCAACGAACGTATTCGTAACGACGGTGCGACTAAATCTGTCGTTTATGAGTTCTATCAGCAGACGACTGACGCGAGTGGCTTTGCTAACAGCGCGATACCTCTGCAACGACTCTCCTGCGCCCTATAAGGACTAAAAATCGTGGTCTCCTCAGACGAGTCCCGATTTCAGTTGATAAGAATTGATGGTAGGGTTAGTGTGTGACACAGTGCCCGCGAAGCCATGGACCTAAGTCGTCGACGAAGCACAGTTACCGGACATAATCGAGAGGTCAGTTCATGAGCAAAATCTTGCAACGGCAACACATTCGCAATTATGGATGGCTCTAGAGGCACTAGGGCTTAATATTTCTGCAAAGGATTTAAAATGACGCGCTTTCGATTGCTGCCCTACGATGAGGAAGCAGGTCCGACAAGATATTAGAAGGTACCGCATGATTTTTGTCACGTCAGTGCAAACTCATTTTTCCAGTTTTGATTCTGACACTAAGGTTCGGAATGATTTCAGTCATCGAAAGAACTCGGAAATTTCTACATCCCAAAAACGGCTACAGTTTCCATGAAAAAAAAAGTACCAGTGGCATGTGTTTTCTTCCTTCTACCATTATTTTCTTAAGATTTATCTGTAAAGAACACGAGTTGTTTATCTGAAAACTAATATTTATATAGGGCACATAAGACTAGGAGCCGCGCGGGGTAGACACACGCTCTTGAGCCCCTTGCACGGTTCACGCGGCTCCCTCCGTCGGAGGTTCGAGTCCTCCCTCGGGCAAGGATGTGTGTGTTGTCCTTGGCGTAAATTACTTTAAGTTAGATCGAGTAGTGTATAAGTTTAGGGACCGATGACTTCAACAGTTTGATCCCACTGGATCTTACCACAAATTTCCAATTTTAGTCTAGCAGATGTCGATGCAGCACGGAAGCAGACAATAAAAAATGTGTAAATAGATCTTTGTTCTGTGAATTACCACACTACTTATAAAAAGGTTTAACAGTATGACTGTATTAAGCCAAATATTGCATAAAAATTAATGAGTAAGAATCATGCGTAGTGTGACGGTGTCACTGTGTTACTGCCTTATGCTTCGTATACAACGAAATAACTATGGAAACAAAGTATAATTACTGGCATAAGAATTGCACTAAACGTTGGAATTGAACGCTGACGAACGTTACGAAGCGATCGCAGATAGTTAATACGGCTCGTTGAATTTAATCTGGATTTACCGAAGCTGAGGCCCATGTGGTACGGCATGTTTTGTCATCGAGGGTTGTCGATATTTCCTCCTAGACTTATTTCAGTTTTTTAATACAAATGACTATCAATACTGGTGAACGAACTGGAAAAAGATGCTTCACGTAGAAGAGTGAAATACAGAATAAACGTCATACACACATCAAAAAAGTTTTCCATCACCCCGGTTGCCAGAACTCCTGAACGATAGACGTTGACTGTGGGTATTGTATCACCGACGCAGTCCCTTTGACTATTGAGAGACGTCACTAACGTCGGCCAAACACGTAAACAACCAAGCATGATCAGCACCTATTAGACGGAGGTGGTCTGACAGCCGATCAGTTCCAGTCATTCCATCAGGAAGGAAGTACACGGCTTGTGTTGTCTGTAGTTACATACATAAAAACGTTGCTAACATTTTACATTTTAATTATTCATACGTATATGCAGCACTCTGCCGCTAGATGGCTCCGAATTGTAGCGTGTAATATGGCCGTGGGTAAAGTAACCATGTCGGCGCATCAGAAAAAGTGACTTGTAATAGAGTTACGAATCCGAACAGTTCGTCCACACATGGAGCACCTCCTGCTTCAGCATGGAAACACCAGACGACGCACGAGTGATGCGTCATCTGCACCAATCTGACGATTTGGGTTCAGTGTTACCGGTCTTTCTCCATTCAGTTCCGACCTGGCGACATCAGCCTTTCATCTGTTTTCTGAATCTAAAGAACACCTTCGAGAACTTCACTGTTACAGAGATGAAGCGGTGCAACGAGAGTTGAGGATGTGATGCCGTCAATAATGTCAAACATTCTACAAGGACGCTATCAACAAACTGCTTTCGGGTTGTAGGCATGTGTTCGTCGAAAGGGTGACTCTGTTGAGAAATAAATATGTAGACATGAAGTATAAAGGCGCAGAATGATAACAAAGTTTGTTTTACTTAAGAAGAAATTGGTGACATTACTTATCCTCACGTTCTCCTCAGTTCAAAGTGCCGTTAACGCAAACAAGAGGTGACCGAGACGTGTAACCAATGGCACCCCACACCATCACGCCGGGTGATACGCCAGTATGGCGATGACGAATACACGCTTCCAAAGTGCGTTCACCGCGATGTCGCCAAACACGGATGCGACCATCATGATGCTGTAAACAGAACGTGGACTCACCCGAAACAATGACGTTTTGCCGTTCGTGCACGCAGGTTCGTCGTTGAGTACACCATCGCCGGCGCTCCTGTCTTTGATGCAGCGTCAAGGGTAACCGCAGCCATGGTCTCCGAGCTGATAGTCTATGCTGCTGCAAACGTCGTCGAACTGTTCGTGCAGATGGTTGTTGTCTCGCAAACGTCCCCATCTGTTGACTCAGGGATCGAGGCGTGGCTGCACGATCCGTTACAGGCATTCGGATAAGATGCTTGTCATCTAGACTGCTAGTGATACAAGGCCGTTGGGATCCTGCACAGCGTTCCGTATTACTCTCCTGAACCCACGGATTCCATATTGTGCTAACAGTCATTGGATCTCGACCAACGCGAGCAGCAATGTCGCGATACGATAAACTGCAATCGCGATAGGCTACAATCCGACCTTTATCAAAGCCTGAAACGTGATGGTACGCATGTCTCCTCCTTATACGAGGCATCACAACAACGTTTCACCAGGCAACGCCGGTCAACTGCTGTTTGTGTATGAGAAATCGGTTGGAAACTTTTCTCATGTCAGCGTGTTGTAAATGTCGCCACCGGCGCCAACCTTGTGTGAATGCTCTGAAAAGCTAATCATTTGCATATCACAGCATCTTTTTCCTATCGGTTAAATTTCGCGTCTGTAGCACGTCACCTTCGTGGTGTAGCAATTTTAATGGCCAGTAGTATATATATCAATTCGGTTAGTGAAAAATATAAGAGAAATTACGTTTTTAGATTTACGGTTTTGTTTTCGTTGGATCGTGTATGAATTTATTGCGTGCATCGTATTCTGCAATACGTCATTGCCCATATCTGTCACCCATGCTCAGTTCGATTCAGTGCCCAGCCACGTTGTTACTTTCAGAGTCAAAGGCAGCTGTACTAAATTGTATGTGTTCTTCATATTTTACTGTACACGCACAATAATTATAAATTCGATGATTGCCGCACCACCTGCCGAAGAAATTTTAATGGCCAGGAATGTATTTACTTCATCCAGTACTACTGTTATGATGAGTCATTTTATCGCAGAAAAACATAAGGGGTGCAAGTTTTCGGTGTAAATGTAGAGTCGCTGTCCTTTGTGTGCTGACAGCCACCGCAACAGGAGGTCTGGCAACAAGGAGCTCGTTTTGCAGGTGGCATTCGGCTGGAGCGCAGTGGCCGCGGCGTGCGCCCCTGATGGAGCGGCTATTACAAGTTGGCGGGGCGCAATCTGCGCGTGGCCACGCGTCATTTCCCTAACGGCGCCGCAACTTGGACCTCATGGTCTCCGCTCCGCGCCGCGCCCCACTGGTCCACCGCCTCTGACGTCACTCGCAGGACAGCACCACGCGCCGGCTGCTCCTATGTCACGGTGGAAATTCGCAGTCACTGTGCTGCTTAGGAATAGGAACGCTACTGTCAGATTAAAACACGTAGAAGTAGGGTAAAGTGACCCAAATCTGATAAAAAAATCACAAAAATAGACTGTATTTTTGGAAGAATAAGAATGACTGAAAAAAAAATTGTAAACATTGGAGAGTTTAAGCTGTTCTAAACGACTGTTTATATTACACCATTTTTGGACTGTGTTACAGAAAGGTACGGCCAAACTTCCAGAAAACATTGCTCACACACATATAAAGAAAAGATGTTATGTGGACATGTGTCCGGAAACGCTTAATTTCCATGTTAGAGCTCATTTTAGTTTCGTCCACCTGCTCAATGGAGCACGTTATCATGATTTCATACGGGATACTCTACCTGTGCTGCTAGAACATGTGCCTTTAGAAGTACGACACAACATGTGGTTCATGCACGATGGAGCTCCTGCACATTTCAGTCGAAGTGTTCGTACGCTTCTCAACAACAGATTCGGTGACCGATGGACTGGTAGAGTCGGACCAATTCCATGGCCTCCACGCTCTCCTGACCTCAACCCTCTTGACTTTCATTTATGGGGGCATTTGAAAGCTCTTGTCTACGCAACCCCGGTACCAAATGTAGAGACTCTTTGTGCTCGTATTGTGGACGGCTGTGATACAATACGCCATTCTCCAGGGCTTCATCAGCGCATCAGGGATTCCTTGCGACGGAGCGTGGATGCATGTATCCTCGCTATCGGAGGACATTTTGGACATTTCCTGTAACAAAGTGTTTGAAGTCACGCTGGTACTTTCTGTTGCTGTGTGTTTCCATTCCATGATTAATGTGATTTGAAGACAAGTAATAAAATGAGCTGTAACATGGAAAGTAAGCGTTTCCGGTCACATG
Organism: Schistocerca piceifrons; assembly: GCF_021461385.2. Taxonomy (NCBI): domain Eukaryota; kingdom Metazoa; phylum Arthropoda; class Insecta; order Orthoptera; family Acrididae; genus Schistocerca; species Schistocerca piceifrons. The sequence goes on along the minus strand of NC_060139.1, from coordinate 19,094,860 downwards.
TCCACATAACATATTTTCTTTCTTTGTGTGTCAGGAATGTTTCCTGAAAGTTTGGCCGTACCTTTTTGTAACACCCTGTATATATGGTTAATTGCAAACAAGTAACTGTAGTAGTGGCTGTAGCTTACCAAGTGACACATTCTACCCATGAAATTTATATACAGGGTGGTCGGAAATTCCCGTTCCAGACTTCTAGGAATTGTAGAGGGGAGTGAGTACATCGTATTTTGAACAGGAACTCATGTCCAGAAACGTCATCCACCGAGACTACAGAGCGTCAAAGTTATAGACGCGGGTGTCTGTAAATGTACGTATACACGGGCTGATTCCGTGATGATGTTAGAGACTTTCTAGGATGATGGAGAACGATAAATGCATTAATTTGAAGTAAGGATCCTGGTACCGGAAACGAACGAGTCGAAAGTCATAAACGAAAACCGTTATGATATCTCTGACGGTTGAATACATGTACCGGTTCTTGTGTTGCGATGAGTGTAGCGTTGGTAACATTACATGGTGGTAGTGTGGACAAAAGCGAAGAAAAAGTCCAATAAACGTGTGGTCTAAAGTGCGTACCTTAACAGCTATGACCATTCGTTCATATTCGCTAATGTGAAATACATCTCCTCTACTGAGCAAGTGTTCATAGCTGTTAAGGTACGCACTTTAGAGTCCACGTTTATTGGACATTTTTTTCTCGTTTTTGTCCACACTGTGATCACTGAAAGTTACCAACTCCACACTCTTCGCAACACAAGAACCGGTACATGTATTCAACCGTCAGAGATATCATAACGGTTTTCGTTTATGACTTTCGACTCGTTCGTTTCCGGTACCAGCATCCTTACTTCAAATTAATACATTTATCGTTCTCCATCACCCTAGAAAGTCTCTAACATCATCACGGAATCACCCCATGTCTACGTTCATTTACAGACACCCGCGCCTATAACTTTGACGCTCTATAGTATCGTTGGATGACGTTTCCGGACATGTGCTCCCATTCAAAATATTACGTACTAACTCCCCTCTACAAATCCTAGAAGTCTGTAACGGGAATATCCGACCATCCTGTACATTGGCCCTCTCTCCATTTTTCTTGTTAGTGAGCCATTACGAATGCAGTACCGTACAATCAGTCGCTGGTATATAACTGGATTACCTAGGTGTAGATACTTAATTTTGTAAACCTGTTAAATTTCATGGGAAGAATACCATTATTTGGTAAGTTACAGTCACTTCTACAGCTAATTGTTTGCAGTTATTTTCAGTAAACTGCAGCCGGTACGTTGCGATCAGTACGCTAGTTTAAATAATTTGCAGTAAGTGACTATTCTCAGATGGGTCACTAATTTGTTATTTATATCCAGTAAATGTACAGTAATACTTTATACATTATAGCTTGGCCATACACTGTTGCACTTATTTAGCTACATATAGCCACATTCAAACAGCTGCTCACTGCTAGAACTACTCCACCTTTTACTGCTGGTACATTTGTTACATGTAGTTAGGTTTTTAACTCTTTGACACAGAATTTTAGTAAGTTGGTCATCCATAGTTACAGGCTGTTAGGTACCTATAGTTCTAAGTAGTGAAGTGGCTCTGAGCACTATGGGACTTAACATCTGTGGTCATCAGTCCCCTAGAACTTAGTACTATTTAAACCTAACTAACCTAAGGACATCACAGACATCCATGCCCGAGGCAGGATTCGAACCTGCGACCGTAGCGGTCACACGGTTCCAGACTGAAGCGCCTAGAACCGCACGGCCACACCGGCCGGCTAAGTAGTGAAGCATTTAAGTTCTAAGTTCTAAGTTGTCATCCGCTTATATTCCCTCCCATGTAGTTAACCATTTATTATTGCAGATACTGAACTATTTATAGTCTATAGGTTGTGAGTTATTATTCCTAAAGATGGTGAGCTCTATGCAAACAGTGACCTATAGACATTTCTTTCCTTCTCTGCTCTATTGTTACATGTAATGTTTACGGCTAACAACACTTTCAGTCGTTCACGGTCATGCAGTCAAATCAGTAGACGTATTTCATGCATCTTACCTGAATGTCGCTAGTTTTAATTACTTCACAAAGCATACTTAGGACTTTGTATACATTTCTGGACTAGTTATTCCACTGTGTCAGAAGTTGTTATTTTGAGCCTTCGTTTTAGCTACTAACTAGGAACTGTTTCTCCGTTTAATTCAGTTATTGCTTTTCGCCCCTAGATGCATTTTTCCCGCTGTTTGCGGAGCCTTATTTTCTTGCTGCCACGCTGTTGATATTTCTGCACTAGTTCAGCGACATGTTTAAAACTCAAAGTATCATATAACTGGTATACAAGCCGCTAGATATAATTCTTTCAGCCGACCGGTGTGGCCGAGCGGTTAGCCGGCACGGTAGCTTAGCATGTTCGGTCAGAGGGGTAGCTGCTCTCTGTAGTAATAATAATAAAAAAAACTGGGTTAATGGATCAACGATGAACTGAAACGGGTGTCTTGTGACATCCGTCCCGAGCACATGCAACGAACGAAAACGAACAAAATGAGATTAAAAAAAAATTTGGTTCTAGGAGCTTCAGTCTGGAACCGCACGACAGCTACGGTCGCAGGTTCGAATCCTGCCTCGGGCATGAATGTGTGTGATGTCCTTAGGTTAGTTAGGTTTAAGTACTTGTAAGTTCTAGAGGACTGATAACCTCAGATGTTAAGTCCCATAGTGTTCAGAGCCATTTGAACAACTTTTTTTAAATTCTTTCACGAAACGTAATTGCGACCTGCATATACACCAGTACTAATTGTTTAATTATAATAAACAGTAATTGTGCTAACGCTCCTTTTCCTCTATAGTCACTTTCCAATACTTAATACTAGCTAATGATTGAGAATTTTCTCTTCACTTACTCCAGTCACAGGTTCCAGCCTCATTATTCGCCTCTCACTTTGCTTTTGTTGACAGATTCTCTACTAGCATACTACTGACTTCACTACACCTGTTTTAAGACTAGTTCCTTAAAGTTCCGTACATTGCACTCTTGTTGTTGATGTTAACTTAATTGATTCATCATTAGGTTTTCATATTACTGTACTTATTACGCTGCTTATGTGCGCTTTCAATTTTGTTTATGGCTTATAAGAACTATAGCTTTGTACCGTTTGGTTTTATTATTTTATCGTACCTTTATCCCCATCCAGAAACCAATTTCAAGATATGGATGGCATTAGCTGACTAGCTCCAGTTCCGGTATTATGTCTGCACTTGTTATTTCTCTTCTTTATACCATTTTTGTACCACGTCAAAGTTCACATTGTGTTAATGGATTCGTTGTCGTATTACTTATTCCTCTAGTATTTTTGAGGACCATGAAAATATGCTGTTTTCATCTTATTCCTGACACCTGGAAATAATGGGATAGAATAAATATTTAATATCTTTTACACACAATTTTTTGAAATATTTTAAACTTTTCATCCTTAATTTTAATATTCTTATCGAACTCCTACATATTTGTCGTGTATTTTCCTGTACTGCCTTCTGAAGAATGGCACTAAGTGCTCGAAACCGTTTAAGAAATTAAATTTCTTTACTGCAATTGTTTACTGATTATTTCGATTTATTTACAATAATATTGAATATGTTGACACTAATACGAAAATAAGATAAGCACAAAAGAGAATCATTATCTTATATTTTTCATGAACATCGACAAGGTCGCTAAAAACAAAGTAGATTCCGTTTCATATTTCGCACTTCAGTAGCAACATGAGGAATTTGTAATTTCCCAATCACGTTATTCTTATTAATAAAAGAAATATTTTAACTGAAAAAATACTTTGTACTTGTGTACAGACTTTTAGTCACGCAACTTCCACATCGTTTTCCAGCATTTTTTCTATAGTGCAGGCGTATCTGTATCTGTATGATTTCCTTTTTACTCCTCGAAATTTACCGAAGATAAAATTTCCTCTACCTACATGTGTTGGATCTGTCATTACGGTAGAATCAAGTATGGAGTCTCTAAAGTTCTCGACGTCATCTATGCTGTCGTCACTCTTCAAAGAGATGTAAGAGTCAGAATCAATCTCCTTTGTTTCTTTTTTGTGTACTTATCATTGCTTTGATCGCAGACCTAACTTTCTGGCTTTCCTGCTTCTCACCTACTCATTTTTTGTTTGGAGTCTTATATTTTTCTGGAAGGGTATACTGCCGTTGGTGGGGGACTCCGGAGCGGTGTTGCTGGCAAATGGGATGGGCGCAGGCCGCAGTACACTGCTGTGTTACTGGTGGCTGGGCCGTGGTGAAAGTGTATCACTTCTGGATATCTTGTAAAATATTGTGGAATACAGTCTATCATTTTAAGGATTATACTGATGCTTAATATCTACCACGGTATGATAAATCTGACAATAATGAACAATTCAGCAGACAGTGTACCATTTTCTGTGTTTGTAACAATTATGGTTGGTGCCTAGTTAATAACTGTGGAAGTGTAGCAAATGTTCTAGAGTTTTGTACACATTTACTTTCGATCTAGGATTCTAGTGTAACAAAATGATTTCTTACCTCCAAAGTGAAGCATGTAAGAAAAACATATTATAACTAAATATCCGTGAACAATGGCAGCATAACTAACAGCTCAACAATGGCAGCATAACTAACAGTACGAACTTGTTGTTAGGTATGGTATTCTTATCAATAGACGGGGTGTATCATTTTGTGGAAATTTTTGCATGCATAGGTTTTAGGGTACATTACAATAATATATCTGATGTAGAAATGTGCGCTTAACGCAATATTCTTGAATTGTAACAGTAATATTCCAACAGATGTCATCTTTATATCTTTTTATCTAAGCTGACAGTTTCGATTCCTCAGTAGAGTCATCTTCACGTCCTGTAACATGGATGACAAAAAGCATCCAGTCTTACATGTATGTAACATGGTACCTGGATCTGAACCTGGTTTCCGTAGAAGACTTCCCGAGCTATGTGGCTCTTCGCACATGTAACAACAGATGTAAACCTAACGACTGTCAACCCTTATTGAGGATATTGACGCCCCACCCTTCATGTTGATGAAGTGAATTCCACTGCACTATTCTCGCAGAAACGCAATAATTAATTTATTATAGTCTATTAAGTGTTGGTTCCCATTGCAAAATGAATGAAGATCTCACCAGGAAGGTGGTAACCAGGACTACCCCCGCTGAATGCTGCTTTACTTTCGATGGCAGTTACAGTTATTGAGCACATTTGTCGAAAACTGTAACCATCACATTGGCAGTTCTATGAAGTTTATTCAGAGACGCAGTGACCTCAGGCTTAATAGTACTCAGGTACTGGCTAGTTTTGGCTACAACCTTTAGACCAAGGTACCTATAGGAAACTCTTTATCTTCTTTTATCCGCTACTGGCCAACATTTTGACAACGACGTCACGGCTTTCTGTAATAACGTGCTCATGTCACCCTCTTTTTCTTTTTGATGGTGAATTTTATAAAAAGGCTGACATGACGGAAAGACTGAAAAAACAAACACGCTCCATCTTCTGGTAGGTACGTAAGTTTATATGTGCCATCAAGGGAAGTATGGTGAATTTCGATTCTGCCCACGCAAGTATCCAACTTACTATCATCTAGTGGCAAAGATTGTTGACCGTATAATATGTTGTGCAGGCTGAGACAGTTTGAGCACAACCAGAACGTTTTATTTCGACACAGTTTTCCCTTCCATCTCTCACTGACAGACGAAAGTAGCGTGACCGTAGCACAGAGCTGCAACATATGGTGTTGTATGCGAGTACAGAGGTCAGTATCGGAACACTGCTCGGTGGGATAGTGCAGAGGCCCTTTCTTGTGCTGCTCACGTGGTTACCGATAGAAGGTAGAACAGTTTTTATGCTCCGCACGACTATAAGACTCGGGCACCGCCCACCTACCTGCTATTGCACGAGACCTACTCGAGTTTCGCGGCAAAATGTTAACATATTGTAGAGCACTTCAATATGTAGAACGTGACATATGCGGAAATGCTGCACAAAATACGGTCTCACGTATAATAGCAACAAAAGCTGTAGAAAATGGCGGAAACTGCTCCGTCTTCCTTCATGTGAGTCTAAAATCAAACACTAGACTGGAGTATCCATCGAGAAACATCGTGTGTTCCTAGGCACACTATCCTCTAGGTACAACACTCCCCCTATAATAAGGTGAAACGATTATTTAATCGATGAGTGTCTATATGTATCGCAGTGAGTCATGTCGGACTATACTTGCTCTGAATCACGTGCGTGACTGAGTTAACCTTTCATCACGATTCGATTAAATGGTAACAATGAGAGGTGGCATGTTGACATGAGAGATGTCGCAACTCCACATCAATATCGGCCACCGGTAACATCTTTTAGGGCAAGTGGTGTACTATTAAACTAACCTAGCACAACTCACGATACATCCTCGACACAGACGATTCAATACAGCACTTGTAGGGAAGCAGCCTACTCACGCCGCACAAAATTCACACCAGTCTTTCCATTGTATGCCAGCCAGTCCGCTGTAACTAGCTCTGACGTCATAAATGTTGCGCAATACTTTAAAAATCAAGTAAATAACCTGAAACGTTTCTAGCATGCCAGGAGTAGTACTAAATCAATATGTGTTGAATATCAGTTCAATAACTTTAACCATTTTCGAAATTTGGATGTTTTTCTGTAAAAATCATTGGCGCAACAGAAAAGAACTAGAAACTTAAAAATTTATATTTAGATTCCTTTTTCATAATAATTTAGTAGAAACAGTATTCTGGATCTGGTAAATTAAAATTTTAGTTGAAAGTCACGATTTTCTGGTTTTTGTCTTAAAAATTAGGGAAGCAAGATAGATTAAGTAGGCGAATAAATAAAGCTAGGATGTTTAAATTTAAGTAGAAGGGAGACTCGCTATAATCATAAAGATGTGAGAAGTTTCAACTGAATAACTATAAAACTATAGCGATAGCGTATCTCCAAAGGGCAAGTTCAGAGCTCGTCTACTGCGTGTAGTGTAGTTAAATTAATTCTCTCGCCCAAAATATTTGACTTAGCCACGTCAGACTTTTATTATGATCCCTTACCTGTGTGCTAATTGCACATTTCAATTGAGAGCTTCATCGGCCATCAGCAAAGGTAGCAATGATTTATTCAATAACTTAAAGTGGTGCATTACTAGCCCAGCGGCTAGTCGGGAGAGCGGATTTGATCAGGCGCTCCGTTAGCCGTCCGCACCGCGGCTTTATATACAGGGTGAGTCACCTAACGTTACCGCTTGATATATTTCGTAAACCACATCAAATACTGACAAACCGATTCCACAGACTGAACATGAGGAGAGGGGCTAGTGTAATTTTTTAATACAAACCATACAAAAATGCATGAAAGTATGTTTTCTAACACAAACCTACGTTTTTTTTTAAATGGAACCACGTTAGTTTTGTTACCACATCTGAACATATAAACAAATACGTAATCAGTGCCGATTGTTGCATTGTAAACTGTTAATTACATCCGGAGATATTGTAACCTAAAGTTGACGCTTGAAACCTCCGACGTTCAGTTGCATGTTGAAACAAACGCGGGCCACGGTCGGAGAGCAGCATCTGCAGGGACATGTTTACGATGACGACCGTGTTTATGAGTGTGGCTATAGTGCACTGTTGTGGTTTGGTCTAGCTGTCGCAGTGTCGGCATGTAACGCTTGCTGCTATTGTTATTCTGCATTCGTCTCCGCACGCAGACCAACTGTAGTACACCGTGTTGGTTGGTTGGTTGTTTGGCGAAGGAGACCATACAGCGTGGTCATCGGTCTCATCGGATTAGGGAAGGATGGGGAAGGAAGTCGGCTGTGCCCTTTCAGAGGAACCATCCCGGCATTTGCCTGGAGTGATTTAGGGAAATCACGGAAAACCTAAATCAGGATGGCCGGACGCGGGATAGAACCGTACACCGTGTTACCAGACGTCTGTGATAGTGTAGTGTTGTAGGAGCTGTGACCATGGTGTATTCGAACTCTGAAAAGGCGGAGATGATACTCATCTATGGCGAGTGTCGACGAAATGCAGCTGAAGCCTGCAGGGTGTATGCAGAACGGTACCCGGACAGAGAGCATCCAACGTGCCGCACATTGCAAAACATCTACCGCTAACTGTATGCAACAGGTATGGTCGTAGCACGCAAACGGGTCCGTAACAGGCCCGTCACAGGAGAAGCGGGTGCAGTTGGTGTGTTAGCTGCTGTTGCCATGAACGCACACATGAGTACACAAGACATTGCGAGAGCCGGTGGACTGAGACAAAGTAGTGTCATGCGCATACTGCATCGTCACTGCTTTCACCGGTTTCATGTGTCGCTACATCAGCAATTACATGGTGATGACTTTAATCATCGTGTGCAATTCTGTCAATGGGCATTAACAGAGAATGCGTTGCAATTCTACCTGTTTACCGATGAAGCGGGTTTCACAAACCACTGGGCAGTGAATCTACGGAACATGCATTACTGGTCCGTGGACAATCGTCGCTGGCTCAGACAGGTAGAGCGACCGTGGACTGTAAATGTATGGTGCGGAATCATTGGTGACCACCTCATTGGTCCTCACTTCATTGCAGGGGTCCAAATAGCTCCAACATACGTCGCGTTTCTACTGAATGATCTGCCAACGTTGCTCGAAAATGTCCCACTGGAAACGCGTCGACGTATGTGGTATCAGCAAGATAGTGCACCTGCACATTCCGCAATGAACACTAGGCTGACCCTTGTCAGGATGTTCGACGGGCGTTTCATAGGACGTGGAGGACGCATAAATTGGCCAGCCCGTTCTCCTGATCTTACACCTCTGGGCATCTTTCTGTGGGGTACGTTAAAGGAGAATGTGTACCGTGATGTGCCTACAACCCCAGAGGATATGGAACAACGTATTGTGGCAGCCTGCGGCGATATTACATCAGATGTACTGCGGCGTGTACGACATTCATTACGCCAGAGATGGCAATTGTGTGCAGCAAATGATGGCCACCACATTGAACATCTATTGGCCTGACATGTCGGGACACACACTATTCCACTCTGTAATTGAAAATGGAAACCATGTGTGTACGTGTACCTCACCCCTCATGGTAATGTACATGTGCGTCAGTGAAAAAGACCAATAAAAAGGTGTTAGCATGGGGACGTAATGTGCTGTTCCAGTCTCTTCTGTACCTAAGGTCCATCACCGTTCCCTTGGGATCCCTACGTAATTCGGTGCTCTCCGATACACACGATCAAACAGCGGAGGAGTGGTACTCAAGCGTGAACTTTAGGTTACAATATCTCCGGATGTAATTAACATTTTACAATGCAACAAATGGCACTGACTACGTATTTGTTTATATGTTCAGATGTGCTAACAAAACTAATGGGGTTCCATTTAAAAAATGTAGGTTTGTGTCAAAAAACATACTTCCGTGCATTTTTGCATGGTTTGTATTAACCAATTACACTAGCCCCTCTCCTCACATTTGGTCTGTGGAATCGATTGGTCAGTATTTGATGTAGTTTACGAAATATATCCAGCCGTTAATGTTAGGTGACTCACCCCGTATAAGAACGCTGCGCGAGGAAAAAAGGTCCCCAGTTCTCTCCAGACGCTGCTTAGCGCACCACCTGTGCCGGGAGTCGCGTCGTGTCGGTATCATTGCTATAAAGAGCCTCGGATGCCGTAATAAGTTACTCGGGATACGCGTAACCATGAAATCGTTTTCGAGTGAGGTGTTAATTCTGGGATGACTTTAATGATCTATCTTTAGTTTGCCTACGTCGTATTTTCACGTGCCGCCATGGAACAGACATTCTACCATTATTTAGCGTGGCGTTTGATGAACATTATCATCAAATTATGGAGAGCGTTCACTTAAACCTTTAATTTGAACAGTTATAGTTGCATCAGCGCATTTGACTCTGAAATGCTCTGGTAGTTGGATTGTGTGGATTCTTTTTTGGCCTGTGACTTTCAGAATATAGTGAACATTTTAGAGAGAATCGTTTTTGATTATGAATCCCAGGCAATCTCCTAATTCCTCAGAGCTATAAGCTGTAGCTATAAGTGTATTTCTCAGATGAAGTGGGCACTAGGAATTCTAACTACAGGCTTCACGTTTTGCTAATAACTTCTGGTTGCCAATATTGTAGTTAGAGAGCCAGTGTTGAGAACGGCAAACAACAGCATTAAATAAATCATAGGAGCATTTTATATAACAATTACTCCACCTGCCGCCCCACATATGTTGCTAATCGGCCGGGAAATGCATCTTTTCTACATTCTACATTACATTTAATAACAAATATTTCGCTCGCCGCCCCACATATGGTGCATCGGCCGGGAAAGAAACTGAGTAAAACTGAAATTGATTTTTAAATATTCGGATTAGGGAGTGAAATGCGACACGCAACTGCGTAATAGAACAGTGATAGTGTTACGTGTGCATGTGGACGACGCAATTGGATTAACAACGCATCTGGATTGACGGAGCTGGCACTGAGTCTAGCGGCGCTGCCGGCAGCGCGAGAAGCCAATCTCGCCGCACCGCAGTCATCCGTCGGAGCGATCGGAGCCGCGCCTGCAGTTGTGGGCCACGCAAACACACAGCAGCCGTCGAAGTACCGTCTGCGGTTCAACGCGCTGCGTCGCATCAGGAATCCTGGTACGCCGCGCCGGCAACCCCATACGTTGTGCAGAAAGAACTAAGTTAAGTGAAAAGCTGTTAAAAATTTTACTAACCGGCACTAAAAAACTGTCGGCGATGGAACTGGCAGAAGAAACCGAGGTTAAACTTAAATCAGAACCTATGTCTGTTGAGGGAACTGTAAATCCAGACAACGGTTCAAGTGTAAATATGCATGAAAATAGTAATGTTAATGTGAAATATGAAGTATTGTCTCCTGACAGTAGTGTGAAAAGGGACAATGATTCAATAATAGTGACTCCTGTAGTAAAGCAGAAATTAGAAATTGTTAATTTATTGGATGATAGTTTATCTGATGAGTTAAAAACGAAACAGTCATCAGAGGTGGTAGAGTTTAAAAAGGAGAAGTTAGATATGACTGATCAATCAGATGTTTCATTTAGTTTTGATGATTCTGGTGTTGGAGCTAGTTTTTCGTCACCTGAGTGTGATAAAAAACCAGCTAGTGACCAACCCAAGGATACTGGGGCTATTGATTTAAATGTTATATTACAAGCAATAGCTGCATGTAATGCAAAATTTTCAGCAAGTAATGCTGAATTAAAGTATGAGATTGTGGCCTGCCAAACTAATTTTAATAAACGATTGGAGGTAATGGACAATACCTTCAAGGCTGGTTGCAATAAGTTGAAAGAGGATCTGGACAGTTTGAATTATAAAATTGATTACAATCAGGATATTAAGAAAAAGGTTGCTCAACAATTTTCTGAAATGTATAAAACAGTAAAATACGAAGTTGCTGAGGTTCGCAAAGGCTTCCAAATGAGAAATGCGAAGCTGAGCACAAGTTAACAGAAAAGATCGAGGCGGAACCTGAATTATGCTCAGATAGGTTTAAAGATGTTAATATAGAAGTAAACATATGTCAAGCAGAAGTAGATGCAATCAAAACTGATACTACTCATATTGTGCAAAGAGTAGATAATGTTGAAATGAGAGTAGAAAATATTAGTACTAACATTGCTAACATTGAGAGTAAAGTAGCTTCAGTAACTTCTGGTAATGGTAGTATGCATCAAGTTGTAGCTGCAAACGCCGCTTTTATCGGGTGTCGGCAGTTCTTGCGGTTCGATCCAGATAAAAATATCCACCCGCTAGATTTCTGGAACGATTTTGAAGATGTGATTCCACCAACGTGGTCTGAACGACAGAAAATCTCATTTATTAGAAGCCATTTAGCAGGTGACGCCATGCGTTGGTCAGCTGATGTTATGTTGAAGTGTAAAACATTAGCGGAATTTAAAACAGCTTTCATTATTGAGTATTGGTCTAGCAATAAGCAAAATGAAGTGTTGAGAGAATTTTGGAGTGGAAAACGCTTCAATGTAGGCAAGGAATCTATTAAAGAGTTTGCCACGTCATGGATCTCACGTTTGTCACATTTGGCCGAAACGCTAAAACCGTTATGATAATACTAGGTCTCGAAGCCAAACTGCCTTGGTATTGGCAAACTAGAATTATATCTGCCCCTAGAGACAATCTGGATCGTTTCATTGAATATTTGGAACATGTAAAGCGTGTTGCTGCCAACGAGGAGCAAGCACGTAATAACAAAAATGGTAATAACACTAGTAGTAATTTTAAGAACGAGCAGAATGGCAATGTAAACATCAGAACAGTAGGTGTTCGCCATCCTAAGAGAGGTAGGAATTGGAGAAATAATTATCAGAACCAACAATGGCATCCAAATGATAATAATTTTGTTCCGAACAAAATTAAGCAGGTAAACAACAGTGCGGAAAGCAATGCTGTGCCAGTTAACTATAATGGAAATAAAGGAAACAATAGTAGGCCGAGGCAGGAAAACTAGTTCCCGTCTATGAGGACACTGGCGCTCACCAGGCTGTTATTTTTCCTAAGCCAGTAGTTACGGTAATTGGTAAGACAGATCAGAATACTCAGACTGAAAATGAGGATGAGGGGTCGGTAGCATCTAAGGATAGAGCAGAAATATTAGATCACTCACAGTATGTGATAGATACCATGTTAGAGACGCTTTCTAAGAGGGAAGAGAAAGAGAAGTGTAACGCTAGGGAAGAGCTACAAAATACTGTTTTGTCAGGTGAAGAAGCAGAAGAAATTCATGCTTATATTTACGATGAGGATGATGTGCTCATATCTAAAGTGCCTGTGCAGGATGTTGATACTGTACTAATAGATTTAGGACAGGAGGTAAGTGAGAATGTAGATAATAGCCTGTTGGGGGTCGATGAACCCAGTAGCTGTGATCAGTTGTCACTTGAGAAGGAACCCGACGATAATAGTGAAAGTGGTTCAGCTCTAACTAGTGTTATTCCCGGTCTGGAGGCGCAGAATCGTTCAGACTACAGTAGTTTGGGTCATGTTCAGCAAACTAAACGTAATGAAGTCGTGCATTGTTTCGATTTGAAATTAATAGACCGACTGGAAAAGGCAGCTGGAAATGTAGTTGAGGAAACCCCTACACACTTTGATCTAAATGTAATGAAGACAGATGTCGATCACTTTAGTTGGAGACAAATCCAAAAGGAACTGTTGGATGAGTTTGAGGAACCACCTGTACAAACTAGAATAAGCCACCCTATAATAATAGTGAATATGTTGGGTATCAATGTACGTTGTCTCTTAGACAGTGGAAGTGAGGTGAGTGCGATATCTCAGTCCTTCTTTGATGCATTACCTGGTAAAGACAAGCTTACAGTAATGAGGGTATCAGGACTAAGAATAATTGGTGCTACTGGCAAGGTGTCAAAAACGGTAAAGCAAGAAGCTTTGCTGCCCTTTGATATAAATGGTAATGTAATTGATCATCCATGCATAATTGTAAATAATCTCAGTATTGAGGTTTTAATTGGCATAGATCTCTTGTCAAAATATCAGTGTTGTTGACTTTGAAAGAAGCCAGTTAAAAATGGTGTTGCCGATAACCGGAGTAATTACGGTACCTTTTATTGATAAACATGTAGTAACTAATGATGAAACTTGGGAGCTGCCTATACGAGTTCTGAAAAATAAGAGATATTGGGACGAAGGTGTTAATCTTAGTAAAAGTAAGCTAAACACAGAAGAAGAAGAAGAAGCAATTATTTTGGACAAAATAGAAGCTAAATTGCAGGAAATCGATAAAATTTCAGCTAATCAGAAAGAAGAACTGAGACAGGTTTTAAAAAGGCATCATAAGGTATTTTCAAATCGACCTGGCGTGGTCAAAGGTTGTGAATGTCAATTAAAGGTGAAACCTGGCCAAGTGTTTTTCAGGAAGCCATACCAAATACATGTAGCTAGGAAGGAGGCGGTTCGAAAGGAGATACAGAGAATGCTAGAGCGGGGTGTGATTGAAAAAGCGATCAGTGAGTACAATAATCCTCTTATTGTTGTACCAAAAAGAGACGGGAGTGTCAGATTGGTCTTGGACGCTCGTTGGTTGAGTGAAATAGTGGTTAGGGAAAGTGATAGACCGCAGAACATGGACGAGTTATTGCAAAAATTCCGGGGAGTAAAATTCTTAACTTCTATGGACATCACGTGTGGATATTGGAATTTGCCACTGGCGGAAAGTTCAAGGAAGTACACAGCTTTCTTGTACGAAGGAGTTTGTGACCAATACCGTGTGGTACCTTTCGGACTTAATATCTCTGTTTGTGCCTTCGTACGTGTGATGTACCATGTTTTAGGACCAGCCTTAATTAATAAAATAACAGTCTACGTAGATGATCTGTTAATAGCAACTCCGACCTCCGAAGAACACATAGTTTTATTAGAGGAAGTGTTAGAGGCTATTGAGAGAGGTGGCATGAAACTAAAGATTGAAAAGACAGAGTGCGTTAAAGAGGAAATAGGTTTCTTGGGATATATGATAAGTGGAAAAGGTATTCTGCCTGACCCAGGCAAGCTAGCAGTCATTGAAAAATTTGAGGCTCCCAGAAACAAGAAGCAGTTGTGATCGATGTTCGGTCTTTTCGGCTTCTATAGGGGTTTTGTTAGTGATCAGGCTTTTAATGCGCCCTGTCTTCACCTCCTGCTGAAAAAGAATACCCCTTGGGTTTGGACAGCAGAATGTCAACAGGCGTTCGAGGTGCTTAAACAATCTTTAATTAATAGTCCTATTTTACATCATCCTGATTTTGAAAAACCATTCTGTATGTCTGTTGATGCTAGTGGCTATGGTATAGCTGTGGAGGTATTCCAAGTAGAAATAGAGAACGAACAAGAAGTGCACAAGACTATAGCTTTCGCAAGTCGATCTTTACAGGCAGCAGAGAGAAATTATGGCATCTCAGAACTGGAAGCATTGGCAGTTGTATTTGGGGTACAGAAATTTGAGCAGTATCTATTAGGTCACAAGATAATTGTTTACAGTGACCATAAGGCGTTGATCTTTTTAAAGACCTGTAAGTTGAGGAATGCTCGTTTGGTAAGATGGTCTTCGTATCTCCAGCAGTTTGACCTTGAGGTCAGATATATTCAAGGGAAAGATAATTTGGTAGCTGATGGGTTATCTAGAAGTGCGGAGCTCTGTGATGACGCGGGAATTACAGCAACAGACCTAAGTGAAGTACGAATGTTTGCGTTGCACGAAGTAAAGGAAGAAGGTGCATTAAAGAGGGTGATTATGAACTTAAAACGTGAGCAGAATGCAGATGACCAGCTGAAATTAGTAAAGAGCTATTTGGGAGATGCGAACTATCATAAGGTTTCCCAATACTACCGTCTGCATAAAGGTATTCTGTTTAGTAGGAGAAAGGTAGGTGTTTCTGAGTGGAAGCTGTGCTTTCCCTCACAACATGTAGACTTACTAATCGACTATGTACACCTGAGGTATGGGCACTACGGTGCAAAGAAGTGCATTGCCAAATTAAAGGAGAAGGTTTTGTTTGACAACATGTACCGCCGTGTTGCCAAGCGTTTAGCATCTTGTATAGTGTGCCATAAAGTGCGTTCTGCTAACACCAAAATACAAGGGGATATGCATTCAGTAGAGCCAACTGAAACGCTAGAATTACTGGCTTGTGATTTGTTTGGCCCTCTTCCTGCTTCGAGTGGTGGGTGCACCCATGTTTTTGCTGTAGTGGATGGATTTAGTAAATATGTTAAGCTATACCCAATTAAAAGAGCAAATGCAAAAACGTTGGTAGAAAAGTTGGGAAAAGATTTCTTCATGAACGTTTGCGTTCCGAAGAATTTGCTGTCAGACAAAGGACCTCAATTTACTTCTGATAGATTTAAAGAATGTCTGGATAAGGCCAGAGTGAAACATCTGAAAATAACTGCGCATTTCCCCCAAGGAAATATGAGTGAGCGTTCAAATGGCTCTGAGCATTATGGGACTCAACTGCTGTGGTCATCAGTCCCCTAGAACTTAGAACTACTTAAACCTAACTAACCAAAGGACATCACACACATCCATGCCCGAGGCAGGATTCGAACCTGCGACCGTAGCAGTCGCACGGTTCCGGACTGCGCGCCTAGAACCGCGAGACCACCGCGGCCGGCTTGAGTGAACGTATTATGAGAGCATTGAATAGGCTTTGCAGGACTTATTGTGCTCGGAAACACTCAAGTTGGGCTGAGCACATGAAGTATTTTGAGAATGTAATTAACAACTTAAGGCATTATGCAACTGGTTTTGCGCCTTGCGAATTGATGTTTGGCCAAGAACCGCACAATGTGATTGCAGATATGGTAGAATTCCCTATTCTAACGCAAATATGCACAGACGAGAAGAAGTTAAATGCTAGGGCAAGTATAAGAAAAAGAGATTTGGAAAGGAAGAAGCGTCATGACGCAAAAGCTGTACCCACCAGATTTGAAATAGGTCAGTTAGTCCTTGTCAGAACCAAGGAAAAATCAAAGAAAATAAATACAGAAACAAATAAATTCATGTTCGTATACCAAGGACCTTTCTGGATCATAGGAAAGCCACATGCCAATGCATATAGGCTAGAGTACCCTAAGAGTAAAAAGCTATTAGGTCTCAGGAACGTGATCGACCTAAAGAAGTTCATAGGTAGTGAATGAATTCTGTAGGGAGGAGGTTGTTCTGTAACCTCTACACAGTGTTGCAGCTGTGTAGTCCCAGCTGTGTGAGATCTTCTTTCCTTTTCAGGTCTCACACATTCTTCAACTTTCCTACCCACCTAAAATTTCGACCTCCTCTTTCTAACACATTAAATTTTCCGTTATGGTTATCAAGCCAATAATAAACTAATGAATTCTGTAGGGAGGAGGTTGTTCTGTAACCTCAACACAGTGTGGCAGCTGTGCAGTCGCAGCTGTGTGAGATCTTCTTTCCTTTTCAGGTCTCACTCATTCTTCATCTTTCCTATCCACCAAAATTTCGGCTCGTACTCTCAAATACTAAAATCTTCCGTTATGGTTGTCAAGCCAATAATCAATTAATGAATTCTGTATGGAGGAGGTTGTTCTGTAACCTCTACACAGTGTGGCAGCTGTGCAGTCCCAGCTGTGTGAGATCTTCTTTCCTTTTCAGGGCTCACTCATTCTTCATCTTTCCTGTCCACAAAAGTTTCGACTCCTTCTTTGCAATACAAAAATTTTCCGTTATGGCTATCAAGCCATGAGTTCTGTAACCATTCTATCCACCGATTAGTGAAAAAAATACCTAATGTGACAAATCTAACAGTGACATAAACAACAGAGAAGTATGACGTAATTAAGATACAAATTTATTTGAGTAACAATTATGTATAGAAGCCTCGTAATATTGTAAGTACAAAGTGTTGTTTTATTTGAAATGGTCCACCAACAGTAATTTAAAAAGATATACGAATTCGTGTTCAAGCAGGATCTGAAGTGGCAGTGAAACCTATTGTATGCTGTAGAGCTAACTAATTAATAGTAAAAGAGATTGCTTAATGTTATGAAAAATATGCAGATAAGTTGTAAGAATGAACTCACCTTGTGTAGCAAAGAATGGCAGTGTAATAGAATCGAACAGTGTTTGTGGTTGAGACGTGAAGGACACGTCCTTGAAATATTTATAAGGTTGGAGCTGGCCGTTATTTGGTGTAGTGTGTGACAGCACACACCTACACGTATAGAGGTTATGAGTTGGAGGCGTGAATGCGACCATAGGTACCCTTATGTTAGATGAGACAGAGCAGCTCATGGTGTCCTGTATTTTAAGGAATTTAGCATTACACTCGTCCATAATTACTTAATGCACTTTAGTGTTAGGTCGAGAGAGACTACCTGTGGTTTCAGCGTCCGATCGAGTGGAAATGGATTGCCGCGTGGGCAAACTGATCAGCTGCAGTACACTAAAAATATGAAATAAATGTGCTATCCTATGCTTTAAATTTTAATGGAGTGAGTATTACTTAGGTTCATACACTAGCAAAGTAAGTAAGTGCATAATTGCAGATGTGGAACTGGCACAGCAGCAGAGGACCAATAAGTGGATTTAGTAGTCAACGAAACGTAATGTGTTTTGAACATTCAGAACCGTACTATTACCACAAGTTACTCATATGTACAAAGAAACTGAGAAGACAACTACTAATCAAAAATACTCATACTATCTCTAAGAATAAGGTAATCGAAGATGAGTCAGCTAAGTGAATAAAATACAGATTTGTCAGGAATGTACCGAGCATTGGCTCAGTGTTCCGGAGCAGAAATAATAGATTGAAATTAAATAGGATTTATGATTGTATGCCTTGAGCATAAATTTTCTCTAGTACGTGACTAACGGCGTTTTGAGCTATTTGTTTACCGATTTTATGACAGTTAAGTAACCGTGAGAGTAAAATTGAAAAAGTTCTGTTAACTTTGTTCCAGCAAAATATTGAAGGATAAAATGTATATATCCCCTTTTCATTGTGACCCACCCTTAGATATTAAGTGAACAGAGTCTGAGGCACTCTTTTTGTTTGTTCTACAGGACGAACCAGATAATGGCAGCCTGGTAGCTGTGTGAAAGCGTGGAGTGACTTGGACACAACTCACAGTGACCCCTCCCCTTTCCCCGTGTAATTTAGAGTGAATGAGAAGGACGCACACCATAGCAACTTCCCCTCTTCTACCCTTGTGAAAGGAAGTGTAGAACGCCAGCCAAAGCGGCTACAACCACGTGTGCAAAAATGAAATTGTCATGATTTGTGAAATTTTCTTTCAGGTTTAGAAAAGACTGCTAAGATATAATTATCTGCTTATGTATCATGAATAACTGTGTTATTTTCTTTGAAGTTGTGTATGTAAAAATGTATTTAATGGATTTAAGATTTTCATAATTTTACATATTTTATGTGTTTGTCTGTCTAAGGCAATATGTATGCCAAAGTGTTTCATTGATTTACTTAAATTTTGAGTGATAATGTTGCTTAAGAGGCAGTGAACATGCCAGAAATTTAAATAATTGAAGTAGGTAATCAGTTTTCTTTTAATATTCCTATATGTTTATATTTAAATTTTAATTTTCATAGGAAGCTAAGCTGTACTCTTGCTTCCCTTTTTGCAATTAGTTTTTTTTCTCTTTCTTTTTCCCATTTACATTAAAAAAAATTTAGTAGAGGGTGATGTAGGGACGCAGCCTACTCACGTCATTTAAAATTCACATCAGTCTTTCCATTGTATGCCAGCCAGTCCCCTGTAACTAGCTCTGACGTCATAAATGTTGCGCAATACTTTAAAGATCAAGTAAATAACCTGAAACGTTTCTAGCATGTCAGGAGCAATACTAAATCAATATGTGTTGAATATCAGTTCAATAACTTCAACCGTTTTCGAAATTTGGATGTTTCTCTGTAAAAATCATTGGCGCGACAGAAAAGAACTAGAAACTAAAAAACTTATATTTAGATTCCTTTTTCATAATAATTTAGTAGAAACAGTTTTCTGGATCTCGCATTTTCTGGTTTTTGTCTTAAAAATTAAGGAAGCAAGATAGACTAAGTAGGCGAATAAATAAAGCTAGGATGTTTAAATTTAAGTAGAAGGGAGACCCGCTACAATCATAAAGATGTGAGAAGTTTCAACTGAATAACTATAAAACTATAGCGACAGCGTATATCCAAAGGGCAAGTTCACAGTTCGTCTACTGCGTGTAGTGCAATTAAATTAATTCTCTCGCCCAAAATATTTGACTTAGCCACGTCAGACTTTTATTATGATTACTTACCTGTGTGCTAATTGCACATTTAAATTGAGAACTTCATTGGCCATCAGAAAAGGAAGCAATGATTTATTCAATAACTTAAAGTGGTGCATTACTAGCCCAGCGGCTAGTCGGGAGAGCGGAATTGATCAGGCGTTCCCTTAGCCGTCCGCACCGCGGCCTTATGTACAGGGTGAGTCACCTAACGTTACTGCTGGATGTATTTCGTAAACCACATCAAATACTGACGAACCGATTCCACAGACCGAACTTGATGAGAGGGGCTAGTGTAATTGTTTAATACAAACCATACAAAAATGCACGGAAGTATGTTTTTCAACACAAACCTACGTTTTTTTTTAAATGGAACCACGTTAGTTTTGTTAGCACACCTGAACATATAAGAAATACGTAATCATTGCCGTTTGTTGCATTGTAAAATGTTAATTACATCCGGAGATATTGTAACCTAAAGTTGACGCTTGAAACCTCCGACGTTCAGTTGCGTGTTGTAACAAACACGGGCCACGGTCGGCGAGCAGCATCTGCAGGGACACGTTTACGATGACGACCGTGTTTACGAGTGTGGCTGTAGTGCACTGTTGTGGTTTGGTCTAGCTGTCGCAGTGTCCGCATGTAGCGCTTGCTGCTATTGTTATTCTGAATTCGTCTCCACACGCAGACCAACTGTAGTACACCGTGTTACCAGACGTCTGTGATAATGTAGTGTTGTAGGGACTGTGACCATGGTGTATTCGAACTCTGAAAAGGCGGAGATGATACGCATCTATGGCGAGTGTCGACGAAATGCAGCTGAAGCCCGCAGGGTGTGTGCAGAACGGTACCCGGACAGAGAGCATCCAACGTGCCGCACATTGCAAAACATCTACCGCCAACTGTATGCAACAGGTATGGTCGTAGCACGCAAACGGGTCCGTGACAGGCCCGTCACAGGAGAAGCGGCTGCAGTTCGTGTGTTAGCTGCTGTTGCCATGAACCCAAACATGAGTACACGGGTTATTGCGAGAGCCGGTGGACTGAGTCAGAGTAGTGTCATGCGTTTACTGCATCGTCACCGCTTTCACCCGTTTCACGTGTCGCTACATAAGCAAATACATGGTGATGAATTTAATAATCGAGTGCAATTCTGTCAATGGGCATTAACACCGCAGCTTTATATATAAGAACGCTGCACGAGGAAAAAAGTGCCCCAGTTCTCTCCAGACGCTGATTAGCGCACCATCTGTGCCGGGAGTCGTGTCGCGTCGGTATCATTGCTATAAAGAGCCTCGGATGCCGTAATAAGTTACTCGAGATACGCGTAACCATGAAATCGTTTTCGAGTGAAGTGTGAATTCTGGGATGACTTTAATGATCTATCTTTAGTTTGCGTATGTCGTATTTTCACGTGCCGCCACGGGACAGACATTCTACCATTATTTAGCGTATGTTTGATGAACATTATCATCAAATTGTGGTGAGCATTCACGTAAACCTTTAATTTGAACAGTTATAGTTGCATCAGCGCATTAGACTCTGAACTGCTCTGGTAGTTGGATTGTGCGGATTCTTTTTTGGTCTGTGACTTGCAGAATATAGTGAACATTTTAGAGAGAATCGTTTTTGATTATGAATCCCAGACAAGCTCCTAATTCCTCAGAGCTATAAGCTGTAGCTATAAGTGTATTTCTCAAATGAAGTGGGCACTAGGAATTCTAATTACAGGCCTCACGTTTTGCTAATCACTTTCTGGTTGCCAATATTGTAGTTAGAGAGCCAGTGTTGAGAACGGCAAACAACAGCATTAAATAAATAATAGGAACATTTTATATAACAATTACTCCACCCGCCGCCCCACATATGTTGCTAATCGGCCGGGAAATGCATCTTTTCTACATTCTACATTACATTTAATGACAAATATTCCACCTGCTGCCCCACACACTGACAAGATGTTTTTTATTGCAACCCCTTTAAATTGAAACAGAATATTTGTATTGTGCCTTGGAACGTGTTTTCGCATTTAGAAAAATCTCGATTTTCCAGATAACTTTCTACAATTTCATAC
This sequence comes from Schistocerca piceifrons, assembly GCF_021461385.2. Lineage (NCBI taxonomy): Eukaryota > Metazoa > Arthropoda > Insecta > Orthoptera > Acrididae > Schistocerca > Schistocerca piceifrons. The sequence goes on along the minus strand of NC_060139.1, from coordinate 19,072,942 downwards.
AAAGACTGCAGAACATAAAAAATGAATGCCATCGTACAAAAATGGAATACAGAAATATACTAAACTTCCTTTACACGGCTTGCTAAAGCCCAAAGTCTGAAAAGTGTATAAGGTGTTGCGAACGGAGAGCATCCAATCTGATGAAAATCTTGAGAAAGACAAATAAGGGTGACCTGCTAGGATGGATGCATATTTCCTAGGACAGCACACACGCAAAGTGAAAGTGTCACAAAATAGTGACAGAAACTTTTATTACTCAATTTTGCTAATGAAGGTTACAGCAGTTGTAGAATGTAGCTTTCGTCTATCTGTCCTGCATTAACTACACATCAATGAACCAAACTAAGTAATGTTCTTTGAACTAAAGTCGGTAGAAAACTAATATTGTGTCGATGTACTATTCGAAGAGCAATTCTAAACTAACACAACACAGTTACATCTCTAGGCAGGCGGTCTCTGTCCACACACGATATTTTTATTCAGCATCCTATTTCTAATTAAGACTAATCACTATCGATCGCCCACAGTTTTTGTCTCACGCAGTGACTCGAAAACTTGAAGACATGACGGAATTCCTGCAGGAAATTCTTAGCAAGACTCGGACCGACCTACAACTTTCAACTGGCAACTTACGCTCATGCACGGCTACTTATGCCCGCGTGTTTCTTCCTGATGGCGCTGCCGCTCCAGAGCGCGCGATCCTCGCGGACAACGTGGCTGGTTTGCGCGCGGCGATGTCCCCGCTGCGGACTGACGTCCACGGTACTTCTGGTACGAACCGCCCCAGACTCTTCTTGTGCTGTATCTCAGTATACTACGTACGGCACAATACCCTCCCCAATCTTAAACATGCCTCGCAGCGAATGGATCGCAATGATGAAAGTCATTAATTTTATTCGTTACAACAGTATTTTATAGAAAGCGTGACTCGAATGCAGAACGGGCAGTCTTCTTGTCCTTTACCTCAGCCAGCTGAGCTGTTTTTCATCAGGTTCTAAATCGCTTGAGCGGTGCATCGTTACATCAAAGTGTGTATTTCAATCGTACGAGTATGAACAATTTCGGAGAGACGTTCGGTATATGCTTGCGTCATGAGTAGGGGAAAGCGAGGAATTTGGGTCACCTAAGATATTCTGACTATGACGTTCATTCTATAATACATAGAGGCTCCAAATTTCGTATGACATTAGCCTCTTTTGTTTACTGTAACATATCTCAAAAACATAAATACAAAGCTACGTGATTTAGAATAAAACTAATAAGTATGACATCACTGCATTGCGTCATTTTACCCGACATACTGGGTAAAATGACTCAGTAATTGGGGTTAATTGGCGCAAGGACTGGTTTAAAATATTTAATTTTACACATCTTATATTCCACAATATATGTATTGAATATTAAGTTTATTAAACGAAACAGTTAACAAGGTAGTTACTTTTTTTTCTGTGGCGCTACAGTCCAGGATGAACCTTGGCCCTCCCAACGAGCTTCCGCCATCCATGACGGTCACGTGCTACCCCCCTCCAGTTTGTGCATCCAAGCTTACGAGGGTCTTCTTCCACTCCAGCCAGCCATCTTGCTCGAGGTCGTCCTCGCCCTCTTTGTCCTCCTGGATTTTCAAAGAGAATCTTCTTTATCACCTCAGACACCTCCGTTCTTGCCACATGACCTGCCCATCTTGTCCTTCCTGAACGTATGATTTTTGTTACAGGAGCATCGGCATATATAGTATACAGTTCTACATTGTAGCTTTCCGTCCACTGTTCTCTTTCATAGACAGGGTCAATTATTCTCCTCAAGACTTTCTTCTCAAATCCGTCGAGCAGCCTTGCATCGATTTTCCGTCAAGCGCCATATTTCCGAAGCGTAAGTGAGAACTGGTCTAACAAGGGTTTTATTTGCATAGTTTACTTTAGAAGTGTGGAATAGTGCCTTTCTATACAGTGACGATGGACCACCAATGGTGTCCACAAGAGTTTAGCCAACAATGCCCCTTCTTCTGCATGAGCCTATGACGATGGCCCTCAAATGGTGCCACAAGAATGTAACCATTACCATTTCTCTAGCACAAACGCAGGAAAACTCCCCTTTATAAGAGAAAGCGATACTGGTCCCTGACAGTTCAAATGCCTCTGAGTACTATGGGACTCAACTTCTGAGGTCATCAGTCCCATAGAAGTTAGAACTACTTAAACCTAACTAACCTAAGGACGTCACACACATGTATGCAAAAAGGCAGGATTCGAACCTGCGACCGTAGCGGCAACCCCGGCCGGCTCGCTGACAGTGTTATAGCAATAATGAACACCGAGACATCCTCAAGAAGTTCGCAGCAGAGGGGTCGAAACGTCGATTATTGTAGAGAAAATATGAAGCGGCCTAACAACCCAGAAGATCTTAAGTGACAACGGCTATGAAAGCCTGAAGACTTTAGATAAGAGTAATTCTCACAGTTGACGACTTACTGACGTGCGTAATTTTACCCTCTGTGCCAAATTCCCCCAATCTCCCCTAGTCCTTAGCACTTGTAGTTTAATGCAACGAAACTGTCTAAGAATGCATTCGCCGAAAAGTTACAGTTTGACGAAATTCTCGTCCACTTTGGGTGTCCTAGACCCAGGCGCCGCGCCTCAGCGCTGGCTGGGTGGCTGGAAGAGCGCCGAGGCAGAACCAGCGGCGGTAAACAGGCAGCGGGAGTCAGGTTAACAAGACGGGCGTCCGCAGGCCGCTGGTTTCGGCGGCAGTGGTGCGCGCAGTATCGGTTTCGGATATCGATCCCGTCATCGGGAACGGCGGTGGCGGCGGCGGGAGCGCAGGGGCGAGGTGTGCGCCCGCAGCTGTTCGCCAGCGCGCCCGCCGAGGATTAACGGCACGCAAGCCGCAGGTGAGCGCCAGAGACGCCCTCTGCCTGCTGCAGCGCGCATTACTCCGGCTAACAGCGCCACCACACTCCGACACGCACAGTGGCGACGCTCCGACTCATTTCTGTCGTGCACTGCGGCCGGTATGCTTCACTACAAAACTACGATGTACACAGATAGCAGCGTTTCCATTGGTATGTAACACCGTTTCTTACAAACCTCAGCGCATAGAGCACAATGCACTGCAGCAACGATTGGAGGAAGGCACCACATTTATTATTCTTTAGGCTTCTTTAGACGTGAGGTCAAATGAGACAGCAGGAATTTCTAAAAACCTTGGGGGACGTGCCAACCAAAGGATTATTCCTTTCTATTTGTAGGATGTTTGAGTAGGCGTCATACCATCACCTTTTCGGCAAAACATCGTCGACGAAATCCCGAAGACAGAAACGGTAGATAACTGTAAAGCCGTCGGCACACGGACCGTGCTGCCGAACGTTAACGTTGAGCGTGCCCAGTTCAACGTGCTGATCAACGCTCAGGAACGATGCGACTTGTGCACACGGTACGTGGGCCCCAACTTAGTATACGCGATCGCAACGCACTCAAGCGACAGTTGAGGGATGTTTCTAGTTCGTTAATCACACTGTTTACTCAACGGGCGCGTAAAATTCCCACGTTAGCTATATTAAAATGCACATTTCTTCCATCGTCCACGAAAAGGAAAGTACCATGTCCAATCAATAAGGACACAGGCTTATAAAAGTTCCATTACAAGCAGTGCGTTACAAAATTGGAATACTCTCCGCATGAGATAAACATTATTTCATCATTCCCACATTTTAGTAAAACCCCAAGGTCAGTCTTACTTGATCACTGTTCGTATCCAGTAGCAGAATCTTTGCAGCATGTCAATTACGAAGCGTAAAAGAAAAAGGAGAAAAAATACCTTTATACAAGTAGCGTAAGCTGTCCTTTAGATTAAGCCAATCGAACAAAGTCATCCCTCAAAAAAAGGTGAACTTGTATTTACATAAAATCAAACATTACTGTCTATACTCATATTAAACTAATAATAAAGTATCAGAACCTAATAAAAACGCGAATGTTAGGAAAAAAGATTGTCGTGTCAGGACGCGAACCACCGCCCCAAAAAAAAAAAACCTCATTAGCATACAATGATGCTATTCATTACGCTATACCAACATCACATCTGCTGTACCTAATGATAGTACCTTACCTCTTGCTAAAAACTTTAATCGTACATATTTTACTAACTGAAATTTAATTATAACAAATTGTACCAAGAACAATGCGTTTTGGGTGGATCTTCAGTGTGTCGCTGCCTTCAAATAGCCTACTCTCACTATACGCAAGTTACAATAATTATTTTGCCGCGAATATGATGTTTCTCACTCTTTTATTGGAACGAATCACACAGTTAACAATGAGTTTTGCAGTGATTCTCAATTTACTGGTGCTCGGAACGGCATATATACGTATAGGCTTGAAATGAATGACAATATGGCGCGTCACAACTCTGTACTGAAGGGAGAGGCGTGCGTGTGACGTAGATGGCGTTGTGCCATGTCATTGGTCAACGCTCAGACGCACGCTGAGAATATCTGAATGCCAGATATTGCTCTGCACGTTCGGAAAGACTCCCGAGCGTGCTATTCCATGCTGTGACGTCAGAAACTCGGCACGCTCAACGCTCAACGTTCGGATGCACGGTCCGTGTGCCGACGGCTTAAGAACTGTGTCGCACTCAGCTTAATAACTAGCCCCTCAAAGCTGCTGACATGAATAATATGAAGAAACTTGAAAAGAAAAACGGTGGATGTTATAGATGACGATCAGTTTGGCTATAAATTGGGGAAAGGCATCAGAAAAGCAGCTCTAATGTCGTGTTTGATAATGGAAGCAAGACTGAAAAAGCATGGAGGTACTGTTTGTAGGCTTTGGAGACCTAGTAAAAGCGTTCCGCATTGTAAAATTCTCAGGAACATGTGTGACAATTATTTATTTCGAATTTCTGCTACCAGTCACTTTTTTATTTTTTTGTTTTGTTTTACGTTTAATCTAACGTCATACAACGCGTTTCGAACATGTTCTGTTCATCTTCAGCCATTTATACATAGATACAGAAAAGTTACTTAAAAATAAACAGTATTAAACTAGATTAATCTGGAACTCTTCGTCCATTGTTTGTTACTGTAGCGGCTGGTGTGGCATTTGGGTGGGCAGGTGGGGAGCAGTAGAGGGGCAGTGGATTGCCAAAAACCGAAGTCAGTGACGTCCTCTGCTGGTTTTCTTCCTTGTGGTGGACTGTTTATGATGTTATAGCTAATTCATCACCTTGCAGCTTCACTTGCATCACTGGTGTAGTGGCGGAGCTGTTGATTAACATTACATTATTGCACATTGTATTTTGTCACTAATTTCCAACGTAATTCGCTGTACAAATTGTTTCGACATACATGTAAACATTATGCACGTAACACAAGATGGTGGACTTGTAGCACGTGAGTCAGTACGGATTATCGAGGTTTTATATCTATATTCTTGGTACTGACAGATTCGTAGTCATTTGTTTACATGGACACATGTTGAATCCATTGAGTTAGAACTGGCTTAAGTAACATTTCTCTATGTACGTATGTGCGTATAATCGCCTGAAGATGAACAGAACGTGTTCGAAACGCGTTGTTTCCTGTTAGATTAAACATTAAATGACTGGTAGCAGAAATTACAAATATATAATTATCCCACACAGTCACGGTTAACAAACATAGCCATTATGGCTGAGATTAAATACATATGTAAAAGCTGTAACTAATGACAGGTAATATACATTATGGACAAGAAGCAAGATAGATAATTATGTATGGATGCTCAAGAACGGAGTGCTCGGATTAAAAAGGGTGTAACGCAGGATGTAGCAGTTCTCCCCTATTTTTCAATCATTCCATCAAAGAAAGATTGACGGATATACAAGAAAGTCTTGGGAATGAGATTAAAATTGAGTATGAAACGTTTTCGATAACGACTTTTGTTGGTGACATTGCGATCCTCAATGAAAGTGAAGTAGAATCACAGGTTTTATATTAATAGAAACTGTTATGTAAGCATGCACTTCCTATTCTTTGTTAAAGGTTTTCCTGACTACTGCATTGTTATTTATTTAGTGTCCAACGTTTTACTTTTTCATTGCTTTAGCACCACACTGTCAAAGATGTTACTTACTGTATGTTTCTGCTTCAGTCTAGACGTGTTAATTCTCTTCCAATGTTGTTTGAAACCATTGTAACTTCTTTGGTGACAATACTCAGTAAATGTCGGAAGATGGCCTTGTAAGCCGAAACCGATTAACACAATAAAAGTAATATTGTAGAACTAAAGCAAATTGGTGCTTTTATTTATTAATTACAGGTTCTGTTGAATGGAATGAACAGTGTAATGAGTACAGAAAAGCCATGGAACGTAAACCGAAAACAGATAAAAGTAATGAGAAATAGCAGAAACTAGATTAGTGAACCACTTAAAACCAAAATTTGGAACCATGATGTACAGGAAGTTAGGCATTTCTTCTACCTTGGAAGTCAAATAACACATGACAGACGAAGCGAGTCAAAGAGGACATAAAGATCAGACTAGCAGAGGCAAGGTTGTCGTTTCTAGCCAAAAGAAATCTACTAGTATCAAGCGTCGGCTTTGATTTGAGCAGGAAATTTCTGAGAATGTGCGTACCAAGCACACTATAGTATGGAAGTGAATCACGGCCGGTGGGAAGACCAAAAGAGAAGATAATCGAAACATTAGAGATGTGGTGCTACAGAATGGAGCTGAAATTACGTGGATTGATAAGATAAGGATTGAGGAGCTTCTGCACAGAATCGTCGATGAGCAGAACATATGAAAACACTGACTAGACTGGACGGTATGGCATTTGTTAAACACCAGAGATTATCTTCGTGTTACTTGGGGGACTTTTAAGACTAAACAGGGACTAAAATGTATCCAACAAATACCAGAGTACGTTGGGCTCAGGAGCTACAGGTTGGCTCGGGGGCGTATTAATTGCCAGAAAATAATGCTTCACAGCAAATCGGCCGCGTTCCGTCAGTACACATCGGTCCCGCGAGTCGCCACTGTCGACGCTAGCAGACCGAGCGCCGCCACTCGGCTGGTCTTACGAGACGAGCTAGCGCACTGGCCAGTTGTACAGCCGACGTTAATAGGAATGGTTCACTCGTTATAGCTTCAGAGATCTAATCTGCAGAGACGCTGGTTAGCACTGCCTTCAGCTAAGTCAGTAGCTACGACCTAGCCAGGCGTCACATACAGTTTATGCATTGATAATTGATCTACATGTGTGAAGCAATCAGAATTGTAAAGAAGTATTCGCAGTTCAGTCTATAACGGCACTTGTAAATATTATTGTACAAAGTCAAGATCGACGTTCACCGCTGATGCTGAATTAAAACTAAGTATTTAATGGTATTCCTGTCTACTAACTTTCTGATCACCTAAGATGTTCCAGATACATCCCGTCAAGTATAGTTCATTGATCCTCATGTCAGCCTACGTGATCACCACGTGCAATTACTGGCCACACCTCTTGATCAGACTAAGAGTCAAATTGCGTGATTCAGCCGGTTTACCATTTTTCCATGAGGCCCGTAGTTCCGCCTCATACACAACAAATAACAACAGGCAGCCGCAGAAATATCTTAGAAAACAAACGAACCAAAACAAGCACGCTTTTAAGAACGTGCGATCTACGGTTTTAGAAAAAGACGCTCCTGGCATACCGTTTTGCCGGCCATTGAGTGGAAAATGTAGGGCAAGATACTAAGACAAAAGGAAGTTTATAAATATTTCTTCTTCAACACGATTTGGACTCCTAATCGAGAGGACTCAGATTCAGAAACGCCATCCAACCATCCAAATTTATGATGTAAGTAGTATCCGTAAATCGATTAAAGCAAATGTCGTCGTATTTCCGCAAATTTGTTCGATTATAGTTTGTCATTCCACTTACTGTTACTCTGTTTGTATTTATTTTACGATCATTTATATCCCGTGATACTTTACTGACGTGTCGCACGTACTACTATAATAAGCATTTCATAAATGTCATTACATTCTTGCGGCGTACATGATGTTGAGGTACGGCCAGCTTTCTCGCTACTTTGGGCGGTGGTGTCTCTTCAATTGGCAGACTGTACCTACTCAACAGTGAGTGTCACTAAATGGCGACGTACAGTGGATACCACTCTCTGAACACAATTAGCAGCAGCGAAGGAAGATTCGAGGTGAACTTCCTTTCGATGACGAGGGCATTACAGACTCATCATAAACTCTAATCGGACAAATTTGTGGAAAACGACGACATTTGTCTTAATCGATTTACGGATACTACTTAAATCATAAATTTGGATGGTCGGATGGAGTTTATGAACCTGAGTCCTCTCGATTAGGAGGCTAAATTGTTATCACCATGTCGCCATCCTCGGTGACATTAATCAAGGGAGATGAGGGAGAAGACATAATAAAACAACATCTCACCCTTTAAGCACAGCAAAAGGGCGTTTTGGTACTGTGATTTCTTCGTTTTGGGCCGTGGTTCCCTTGAATGCGTACCACGGTACAATGAGCTGTGTTACGAACAGGCTTCAAATATCCATACGACGATATTCAATGACGTTTTGCATGGTTTCCTGAAACGTGAACGCTCGAATGCTTCCCTTGAATGTAAACATCTGAAATACTTTTACCGAAAAAAAGTTGAGACTACTTTTCCCCAGTTCTACCGAATATCAGCCATATACGCAAGTATCCCCCTGCAGGTCGGGGGGTTAGAATAGGCCACAGATATTCCTGCCTGTCGTGAAAGGCGACTAAAAGGAGTCACACTTTTCGGCCCTATGAGTTCAGGTCCCATTCTATGGTTTGACGTGCCACTTTCAAAATTTTAGAGAAGTGCGGGCAATATGGGGAAGGACGCCTTACGTGGTACACGAGTTGTCCATAATGCCCTTAGATTCGATCTCCTGAATCTAGCCATGGCTTTACCTCTCCACCTGCAATTCAACTATTTGGGCGAGGACACTTTCCGGGGTACGTCATCTTCTTCCATTATCTCCTGTCCTCTTTCACTCCCATGACAATATTGGATTTCTCTCCGTCCAATATTCAGCACGGTAGCCAGTCCGTTGGGGTGGGACCGTCATATACCCTGACAACACAGGGATCGCACTACTTATGCCTGATCTGTGAACTCCCAACGTATGCCAAGGAGTAGATGCCTGTCTTCCTGTGGCATCAAGACTCCTGGCAACGGCCATCATGCCAGCTGGCCTAGGCTGTAGCTGGGTGGCGAATGTGGGGAGAGCCCCTGATTGGAGTAGGTGGCATCAGAGCGGATGACCCACAATGAAGCGGACTAAGTCATCTCTTGCTGGTGACCGAACAGCGCCAGCAGTCTCTAAGAAGGGCAGGATCGAATACATTGCCGACAGGTATGACACTAAATATCATCAAACCTACATAGTAGCAGAAGTCTCTTAACTAGGAAGAAAACAATATGCAGTGCGGCTGAGTCACTGAAAAATCACAAAACAAACTTGTAGAAATGAACAAAACCATTTTCTTAAATCAAAGAAGTCATTTGTGGACCTTCAGTCTTGTGATAAGGCCCGCCACAAATTTGTCTCCTGTACTAAAGTCTTCACCTCAGAGTAGCTCTGGCACCCGGATGTATTCCAACCTCTGACATCCCCTAGAGTTTTATCCCCTACAGGTCTATCAAGTACGGTAAATTTATGGTTCAAAATGGTTCAAATGGCTCTGAGCACTATGGGGCTTAACTTCTGAGGTCATCAGTCCCCTAGAACTTAGAACCAGTTAAACCTAACTAACCTAAGGACATCACACACATCCATGCCCAAGGCGGTCGCGCGGTTCCATACTGTAGTGCCAGAACCGCTTGGCCACCACGGCCGGCGTAAATTTATGCCTTGGTGTGTTGACACATGATCTATCATCCCGCCCCTTTATCTTTTCAACATTTTTCACGAGTCCTTTTCTCGCCGATTTCTTATCACTTCACATTTTTACATTATTCTGCACTGCCACATCTCGAACGCTCTTCTGTTCCGATTTTAGCCGCAGTCCACGCTTCACTACCACACAATCCTGTGCTCCTAACGTACATTCTCAGAAATTTCTTTCTCAAATTGAGGCCTATGTTTGCTACCAGTAGATTTCTCTTGCCCTTGTTGCCAGTTCTAGCCTATCTTTTGTGTCCTCCTTGCTCCGTCGTTCATGTGTTGTTTTGTTGCCTAGGTTGCATGATTCCTTACCTTCTTCTATTTCGTTATCTGATGTTAATTTTCGCACTGTTCTCACTTTATTGCTTTGCACTCCTTTCGTCTTTCTTCGATTTAGTCGTAATCCATATTCTGTACTCACTGAGCTGTTCATTCAATTCAACAAATCCTGTAATTCTTCTTCACTTTCACATGACAGCAGTGACATCAGCGATTCTTGTCACTCATATCCTTGCACCCTTAATTTTAATGCCACTACTGAACCTTTCTTTTATTTCCGTCATTGCTTCTTCGATGTTCATACTGAACGGTTGGGGTAAAGACTACATACCTGTGTTACACCCTTTTTACTCCGACCACTTCGTTATTGGTAGTTCACTCTTACTGTCCCCTTTTGGTCCTTGTACATATAGTATAATTCCCATCTTTACCTATAGTTTACCCTCATTTTCCCAGAATTTCGAACATCTTGTACCATGTAAGTATCATGGTTTTTCTTCAGTTGTGTTTTCGATGCCATCCCAACGTCAGAGCTGCCTCTGCAATGCCTTTACCTTTCCTAAAGCCAAACTCATCGTCATTTAACAGATCCTAATTTTTTTTCATTCTCCTGTGTATAATTCTTGTCAGCAACTTGGATGCATGAGATGTGAAGCTGATTTTGCGGTAATTCGTTCAATTTACAGCTCTTGCTGTGTTAGGAATTGTGTGGCCGATGTTTTTCCGAATACCTGATGACATATCCCCAGCCTCATACATTCTACACATCAATGTGAACAGTCGTTGCTACTTACCCAATAATTTTAGAAATTCCGGTGGAATGTTAGCTATCCCTTTTCCTACATATGACCTTAACTTGCCCCTATCTCTTCTCGGACGGCTCCTTTTTCTTCATCACGTCATATGACAAGTTCTTCCCCCTCATAGAGCGCTTCGGTGTACTCTCTCCACCCACCCGGTCCCTCCTCTGTTCTTAACAGTGGAATTCTCGCTGCGTTCTTAATGTTACTGTCCTTGTTATTAATTTCTCCGAAGGTTGTTTTGATTTTTTTATATACTGAGTCCGTCCTTCCGACAAGCGTTTCTTTTTTGATCACATTTTTCATGCATCCATTTCACCTTAGCTTTCCTGCATTTCCAATTTATTTCAATCCGAAGTGACTTGTATTTCTATAGTCCTGAATGCCCTGTACATTTCTAAGCTTCCTTCTTTCGTCGACCAACTGAAGTATTTTTTCTGTTATTCATATATTCTTCGCAGTTAACGTCCTGCGTTTTTGTTTCCAACTTCGATGATTTCCGTTTTGAGAGATGTTCATTCCTCTTCAACTGTACTGCCTACTGAGCTATTCATTATACCAGTATCTATATCCACAGAGAACTTCAAGCGTGCCTCTTCATTTCGTAGTACTTCTGTACCCCACCTCTTTGCGCACTGATTTTTCCTGATATGTCTCTTAAACTTCAGCCTACACTGAAAAATTAATAACTTGAGATCTTCGTGAATTCGTGCTCTGGCGTACACCTTACAATCGAATATATGATTTCGCAATCTCTGCCTGACAATTATGTAATCTAATTGGACACTTTTAGTATCTCCCTGCCTTTTCCAAATATATCTCCTTCTCTTTTGACTATTGAACAGAGTGTTCGCTATTAATAACTGATGTTTATGGCACACCTCAGTCTTTCTCCTCTCTTTTTCCTACTACAAAGCCCATAATCTCCCATAACTCTTTCTCCTATTATTCTCCCACCACCATATTCCAACTTCTCACGGCTGTCAGATTCACATCTCCCTTTACGTACTGTATTACTCGTTCATTGTCCTCATACACATTCTCTGTCTCTTGCTCTTCTGCTTGCGACATTGGGATGTATACCGGAACTGTTGTGGTTGGTAATGACTTGCTGTCGATTCTGATGAGAACAGCCCTATAACTGAGTTGTTCACGGTGACTCTCTCTCTGCCCTGCCTTCCTATTTACAACGAATCTTACACCCTTTACATCAGTTTCTACTGCTCGCGATAGTACCCTATGCTTATCTCACCAGAGACTTTTGTCATCTTTCCACGTCACTTCACTGACTCATAGTTTATCTAGAATGAACATTCGCGTGCTCCACCGGACCAGTTAATAGAAATTCATGGAAAGGCTAGGCTTCATGTTATGATATCCTTTATCATTTTCCAAGTGACTCACATTTATTAAACAAAATTTTTTCAAAAAGGCAAAAGTAGTAAAACAATGAAATAATCCTTTAGAGATAGCAAAATAATACCAGTTTAATGCACTGGTTTTAAATTTGAGACCCATGATTTAAAGCGGCCCTGGGAAATTTAAAACAAAATTTTGAAGGTCAAATGTAACAACGGTTAGCACATATTTAGTAACTGTAAAATGTTTAAGCAATTTTGTTGTCTCAAACTAAGTGAAAGCTCTTAAAGTACAAATCAAAGTAACAGGTAAAAATGTTTAAACCAGTTTAAAGTCCAACCTAAGAAAATGGCTCTAAATTACAAACCAAAAACGTTGGTTTTTGAGAGATGAAAAACTGAAGCGACACAAGGACCATAAAGTGGCCCGGCTAAATAGGGAAAATATGAAAGAAGGGCACGACACGAAAGGGATCCAAGCTAAAAGACAAAAATCCGCTAACTCTGTAAAGATTTAGGCCCAGGCGAACCAGAGAAGAAGAAACAGCAGTCACCGTACCGTAGAGCTGCTTCACAGACGGTATCATCAGCGGCGAATCACAAGTGTTGTCGAGTAATACTGTGCCGCCGGTAAGCTCATCCATGTCAGGCCGGGCCAATTGCTCGCAACGACTGTAGAAACAGTAGCTAACCCATCAGGCAACAGCAAAGCGCCCGTAAAATAAGACTCATGCGACAAGAAGATGCTAGCAACACAAACCGGTCAATTAGAACGATAACACTTCCAGGAAATAGCTGGCTTAACAAACAGTCCAGAGTAAGTTACGACAACCTTGGCGAAGATCGATTAACATATTAAACTAAGAATTTCAAGATAGTACAGTTTAAACACTGTCGATAACCAAGAATAAGCATATTAACATAACTAAACTACAAACACATCAACAAGTCAGATAACAGTACGAGATGACCCGTAGACCCAATCTTGCTTCAAGAATCAGGTAAGGGATGTCGCCTCACAACACCCAACGGAGCCAACACAGACAACTTTACAGCTCTCCGGAAGTGCATCCGGTATACTAATACATCCGGCCAGATCATAATCCAAAAAGTAATTACTAAAAGTGCACATTAATCACAAATTTTCATGACAGCACCTGTAGCACCTGCGACCCCGTCACATTTCCACCGCCTGCACAGTCGGTGACAGTAATAGCGTTAGGCTTCATCTGGCAAGAAGAAACACCATTTAAACCAAACAATTAAAACTGTCGCCATAATACTCACACCCGGGGATTACACTAAGTTACTTTTCCGGAAAGCAGTACGGGGCGCCCAGCGACTATGGATGTGGGGAGGCTCAAACAGTTTTCATCCCTACCACACTACGTCTGATTCAAACTTCCCGAAAAGCAGTAACTCACAACTAATGGAAGAACGACATAGGGCAGGGCAGTAACAACCGTGGCTGCTAACGTAGACCATTCCACACCCCGAGCCGTAGAACGCTATCCTTTCGTTGATTATTCAGTCTTTATCTCACGGTCACCTCTCCCTTGACAGTACGCTGTCGGAGGTCGGAATGGGAGACTAATCCAACCTTTCGCCAATGGAGACATCATCATGACACTTTTCAATTACAGGCCACATATCCTAGGAATACATATTATCTGTCTTTAATGCAGTGGTTTCCACTGCCTTCTACATCCTCGTATCATTAATAATTGCTGATTCTTTCAACATTTATGGGAGTTTCCCACCCCAGGGACATGAGAGTGCCCTGAACCTCTTTCTGATCCTCCGCCCTCTTTGACAAAGCCATTGGTAGAACGAGGGTGGCTTGTCATGTCGGAGGTCTTTGGTCACCATTGCTAATTATTTTTATTCAAAATTTTACTAATAGCTATATTGGAACCCGGGACTGATGACGTCCTGATTACTAGTCAAAGACGCTACCTCCTTTTTTGTTCTTACCGTTTGGTGTGGGCGGAAGTCACATGACACACTTCCATGTTCATCATAGAATATTTGGCTCAGATTTATTTTTTATTACAGGGGGTAGGCAGCACTCTGAGAGAGTACGGTGAGCTACCGTGCCGACATTGGAAGACCACGGGACATTTGATACTCATACTCCTTACTGTCACCGACTGTGCAAGCGGTGGGAATGTGACAGGGGTAGCAGATGCTACAGGTGCTGTCATGAAAATTTATGATTAATGTGCACTTTTATTAACTGCTTTTTAGATTGTGATAAGGCCGGATGTATTAGTATACCGGATGCACTGCCGGAGGGTTGTAAAGTTGTCTGCGAATACATAGAAAGATAGATCCCTTATCATTTAGCTACAATATAGCAGGTCAGCAATTGGAAGCAGTTAATTCCCTAAATTATCTGGGAGTAGGCATTAGGAGTGATTTAAAATGGAATGGTCATATAAAGTTGATCGTCGGTAAAGCAGATGCCAGACAGATTCATTGGAAGAATCCTAAGGAAATGCGGTCCAAAAACAAAGGAAATAGGTTACAGTACGCTTGTTCACCCACTGCTTGAATATTGCTCACCAGTGTGGGATCCATACCAGATAGGGTTGATAGAAGAGATAGAGAAGATCCAACGGAGAGCAGCGTGCTTCGTTATAGGATCATTTAGTAATCGCGAAAGCGTTGCGGAGGTTATAGATAAACTCTAGTGGAAGACTCTGCAGGAGAGACGCTGAGTAGCTCGGTACGGGCTTTTGTTGAAGTTTCGAGAACATATCTTTACCGAGGGGTCAAGCAGTACATTGCTCCCTCTTACATATATCTCGCGAAGAGACCATGAGGATAAAATCAGAGGGATTAGAGCCCACACATAGGCATGCCGACAATCTTTCTTTCCACGAACGAGACTGGAATAGAAGGGAGAAGCGATAGAGGTACTCAAACTACCCTCCACCACGCACCGTCAGGTGGCTTGCAGAGTATGGATCTAGATGTAGATTTCTTTTGTCCACAAATGTATTCATCTTGGTTGCTAGGTCCGTACTGCTTCGTGCGTTGCGTGTAAATTTGTTTCCACGGCAGTAGATTGTCTTCACTTTGTAACGCCGGAAATGCATATCCTCCTATTTCCATCTATTGTACTATTATTTTTTCCTTGTTTTGCTACCTCAAGATATGACATTTCTGTCTCTTTATATATTGTAATTGCTTTACTGTTTGGATATATATATATATTTATGCACTTATGTCGATGTATAATTGGTTTGTTTCGTAAATATTATTTGTATTTTTACGCTGGGTCTTGCCTAGGGAAAACTGCTATCGAACGATTACATCGATGGGTCGTGTGAAGAATCAAAGTGTGTAGGATCTTTGGTAGTGTTAACTCTGCCGCGTGGAGCGCAGGCAGGGCAGTGAGAGTCTGGCGGGAGTAGCGAGTAGAGCAGGTGTGTTGTGTGACGCTCCCGCGAGTTGCCGCGCTTTCGGGGTTTGGCAGCATGTAATTGCGCTCGACTCGCGAAGATAGTTTCTGACATGGTGTCGCGGACGGGAAGCATTAGCTGGCGCACATCAAGAGCCCGTTTCGCCTGGTGACCGTGTCGAGAAGAAGGCGCGCCAACATCCAGCTTCTGCAACAGCGACGGCCGACAATGAGTGACTGTCGCCACCTCCTCGATCGACGGCTTCAAACCTTCAATCAACCAACAAGGAAGACTAAAAGCACGTAAAGTTTCAGAACTGTATGGCAGACCTCAGCTTTTCAAATTGTTCCATTTGCCTCGCAAAATTACAGCAACTTAGCATGAACCTTTGTTGCTCATTGTCCCAATTGCATTGCCAAGCAGGGTCCCTTCCTTTTCCGAAATGAGCCCGAGGGTCGTTGAAATTCAAACGCCAGCATCATTCGATTTCACTGCTTTAATTTCAAAGTTCAGCTGGCTACAATATTTAGATTGCACAAGCACGAATTAAGAGTGCGAGTTTTGTTACCGTACTTTAGTTACCTGTGACTGCAGCTCAGCTTGGTACGTACTAAATTTTACTATTGTTAATAGTTCAGAATCATTTAATTCAAGTTCAAAGTTAAATCTCTTGTTTCTAAATTGCGTAGAGTCAAGTTGCTTTTGAAATGATTGTTGAGGTAGTCCAAGACTAACCGTATTTTACTGGATTTCGATGTGCTTCAGAAAGAAAGCTCACTATTAACTTCAGTCACTAAATTAACTTTCGATTTTCCGGTTTTATTAATTCTTTTGCTAAATTAAGTCAGAGTGTAGCGAAATTTATTACTTCTGACAAACTTTCAGATTTCACACTACACGTGTCAACCTTCAGTTGCCACGCTTCTAGTGTTAATTATATGTGTAATAACCTTTCTTTTTCAGTTACTATAGTAATTGTCCTTAGGACTGGCGACCATGATTTCCCCCAAATCTCAAATATCTAATTACCGCTAGTTAATTGTTAACGTAACGGCCGCACATTTACTTTCTTTATTAACTTTACCCCTTTTAAAAATTAATTTCCACCAGTTTCATTTGCATTTTTCCTTTCATTTAGATGTAACCCTTTCCTCCCTCTTTACCGATAGATTAACTTCGGTGACGATTGCTTTTCCCAAATTTCCATTAGGTACACGCGGTTTAATTTTTCACTGTCTTTAAGGTCGATAAGTGAGGGGGGAGGTTACACGTGGCGACCTGGTGACAGGACAATCTTCGGATTTGAGGTTGTTCTGGACACGTATTTTGTATGTTGCAAGTCTCGTAACAAAGTACTGGTTACGTACAGGCCGTTACGTCAGCGAGAATAAGTAGTGGGAGTAATCCTAATTATATTTGAGATTTGGCAGTTATATTGAAAATTATTAAAATGAGTGAAGGCAACAATTGCCAAAATTTGGTAGACTTGGATACGGAACAATCGGTCGAACAGTGGGAAACGCGCGCCGCGGTACCCATTGTTCAGGGGCAGGCGGCTAGCATGAAAGACGCGACCGCCGAAACGCAACAAAGAGCAGAAATGGAATTCCAAAGTTTAGAAAATGTTTCGGAATCAGAAGTGAAAATCAAATCTGAATCCCTTGATGACGACTACGGGGGGACAATTAAAGAGGAAGCCGCAACAGAAGTAAAACCGGTAGTTTCCGGGAATTTAACTGATTTATTGAATGTTTTGATTAACGAAATCAAGAGTCAATCGGCCAAGCAAGAAGATCAGGCTGCCAAACAAGAAGCTCAGGCTGCCAAGCAAGAAGCTCAGTCTGAAAAATTTGAACGGATGCTAGACAATCAGAACAAAGCTATTAACGTTGTTATCAACAATGTTGGAGTTGTTAACACAAAAGTTGATAAAATCAAAGAAGATATTGTTGTAATTAATACTGAAATCGGTAATCTTAAACAGGAAATGATAGGCGTTCAGGCGGAAATTGCGAGCATAAATACTCGTTTTGATTCCGAAATTAGCAGAATCGAGAAAAGTGTAGGAGACGCAGTTGCTCCGATCATCGAGAATAAGGTGACGGAACAAATTCAATTAGTGAGAAAAGAGGATCATCAGAAGGTGGAAACTTTAAAGGCTTTAGTATCCGAAGTAGATACCAAAGTGACGAAGCAGGCTAATACCTGCGAAGAACAAAAAAAGGAAGTAGAAACGCTTGCGACAACCACTTGCCAAGTGATTACGAGGGTGTCGGAATTAGAGAGGAAACTTGACGAAAAACAGAGCTATGTGCCAATCTGTGCACATAGTTCGGAATTGTTGACGATAGAGGAGCGGTTCGACCCCTTGAAAAAAGGCGGTATACATGCGACGGATTTCATTAAAAATTGTGAAAGAGTTTTACCCAGATCATGGACTAATGAGAGAAAAATTAATGCGGTTATTGATGTGTTGGCTGGTGATGCCAAGCGTTGGGGCTTGAACCTCAACATTACGAACCTGACTTTTGACGAGTTTAAAAATTTGTTTCTGGCTGAATACTGGTCAGAGCAGAAACAGCAAGGTGTCTGGCGCGAATTTGTCGTATCGAGGCCTTTCGATGCGGATTCGCGCGGTTCGATGAAGGAGTTTTGTGAGGGCTGGATCCGCAAGTTGGAATACTTGCGTGATCGCCGCACGGAATCCGAAATAGTCTGGGAACTCTACAAAAAGCTTCCAGATGACACAAAACGCTACGTAGGAAGCAATTAAGGACAATAAATGATTTCCTGGAAAGAGTGGAGGACGAGGACAATTGGGGCAATAATCGCGACAGTGGTAGAGGCCGTGGTAACAACAACGGGTACCACAGCAACCACAACTACGATAACCATGGGAATAATGCATACCGCAACCATGGCAGCAATAACAATAATGGTTCGGACCGTAATAACAATCGGTACAATGCAAATAATAACAGGAATGACGGAAACCAGTATCATACTAGCGTGATACGGGCTGCGCAGAATAGTAATAACGCCAGAGGATGTGACCAGCCGCCTCAGCAGTATCCGGGGAGCGTATCTGCTGGGACGAGACAGGGAAACCATTAGAAGCGCCGGTGAGGGGCCGACCGGGCGTGGAGAAATTTTGGCGGCCCAATAACAGGAGAAAACCCAGGTGTCGTCGTTATGAAAATTCCGTATGGAATAATCAACGGCGGGAGAGTGTGCCAGTATTAGGAGAAAGGAGTGCGCCCACAAGTAGTAGATCAGCTGTAGACACGGCAGTAGAAAATACATTCACTGTCAGTGAGAACAATTTAAGTAGTGTTCCGGAAATCGACTATAAAGTGGCAGCTGTAATACCCACAGCGGAACTGGAGATTGAGTTTAAGAATGATTCGCAAGTGTTGAAAGAAGATCAGATGTCGGATAAAACGTCCGTCATCGAGCGAGGGGATGCAGAGAGGGATGAGGTCTGGTTAAGGCAGTTCGGTCGCTTATACGACGAACTAAGAGATTATAGGGGCCTGTACGGGAGAAGTGTTTATGGGGAGCGCGGGCAGGATTTGCCGCGTCTCGTCCCGCAGGAAGATAGTGTTTGTGAAGTGATGGAAAGTTCTGGCCCTAACCGGCAGACTTTACTAGAAATAGTTTATGTTAATGGGGAGCACGAGCAAGATGCGTCGTGTTTCGTCCCGCAAGAGTTGAATGTTGAAGTAGTAACGGAAAGCTCTGGCCCTAACCGGCAGACTTTACCGAAAGTTGTAATGGTAGAAGTAGCCGACCCATCCGACGCGAACATCCAGTTTAAACATTGCGAGAGTATTAAGGAGAAAGATTACGAAAATTTTAGTGATAGCCGGAAACGATTGGTAGAAAAGCACGTAGATTACAGCGTGTATGAGGTTAGAGCTGACGTTATACGGTCAGACGGTAGCAGTGTGGGTTGCGCAGATCCAGAGGAAGTAATTTCAGATGCTACTGGGCACATTCTTCCAGGTAGATTGGCAGATGTGATCAATCTGACCAAAGAGGAATCAACGAAGGTGACAATTAGTGAAGTGATAGCAAAGCAGCACTCACTAGTTGACGAGTTACAGGAAAAGGTTTCGGTATTGGAGGCGAAGCTACAGACTAAGCCTCAGGACAGACGTGTTGAAATTAAAACTTTATGTGAACAGAGGCTGAAAAAGCCGCCAGATAAACCGGATTTAGGATCAAAGCCGGATGGTTTTTTCTGGAATGACCTGCATATAGACGAGGATTTACTGCGGGAAAATAAAGAAACAGTCGAGGACAGCTGTAGACAGATAGTAGTGTCTGTTAATATGCACGACCTACAACTAAACGTGTTGATTGACACCGGTGCAGAATTGAGTGCTGTATCTGGGAAAATATTTGAGTTACTGAAAGACAGACCTGGCATCGTAGTTATGCCAGTAACAGGAGTGAAAATTATCGGTGCTAGTGGGAAGGCCAGTAAACCGGTCACAAAACAGATTCTTGTCAACTTCGAGATATGTGGGGCACGATTTGAACAAGAGTTTGTCGTCGTGCCAGACTTAACTACGGAAGTAATTATCGGGTTAGATTGGCTATTAAAGTACCGTGCAGTGATTAATTGTGAAAGCAAAACTTTGACATGTACGTCACAAGATAAAACAATAGTAGTTAGTTTTGACGAGACAGGAGACGGTGTGCATAGGCAATACCAGCCTATACACATTGTTAATTGGCCGGATGCTATTGACGTAGGTATGAATTTGAACTACTGTAATGTGAGGAATCTCGGCATTGACAATAGTGTAGAAAGTGAATTGGAAAGTATTGTAGACGGTGTGTCAAACGTAACACACGAACAAAGACGAGGCCTGTATGAAGTAATAATGAAGAATAAGAGTGTGTTTTCAGACAAACCGGGACTTGTGGAAGGATATAAATGCAAGTTGCATGTGATTCCGCACGTACCATTCTTCGTGAGACCGTATGTTATACCGCTGTCCAAAAAGGAAGCAGTGCAACGGGAGATAGATAAGATGATCGAATGGGGAGTGATTGAAAGAAGTACGAGTCCATATAATAACGGTTTGGTCATTGTAGCAAAACGGGATGGTAGTGTGCGTATTGTGATTGACGCACGCACGTTGAATAGGGTCGTTCAACGTGAAACAGACAGACCAGAGAGTATGGAGGACATTTTGCAACGTTTTCATGACGTTAAATTCATGACTAGCCTCGATCTGACGGCTAGTTACTGGCAAATAGAACTCGAAGAAGAATCTAGGCCATACACCGCCTTCTTGTTTGCGGGCAGGTGTTATCAGTATAGAGTACTGCCGTTTGGACTTAATATATCTGTGTCCGTACTCATCAGGGCCCTAGATAAAGTGCTAGGACCGGCTTTGAGTTCAAGATTAACTGTATATGTTGACGACCTATTGTTGGCCAATGCCACTTGGCATGACCATTGTGACCTGTTAGATGAAGTTTTTAGAGCATTGCGCCGTGGCGGAATGACTCTAAAGCTAAAGAAATGCGAATTTGTGAAGCAGGAACTGAAATTTTTAGGGCATGTAATTACCACTGCTGGTATTACAAAGGACCCAGAGAAACTAGAGGCAATAAGGAATTGTCCTCCACCCAAGTCTAGGAAACAGTTAAAAAGTTTTCTAGGGCTAACAGGATTTTACCGTAAATTTGTAAAAGGACAAGTGTTTAATGATGAAAATTTGAATAACCTCTTACGCAAAAACGTTCCGTTTGTGTGGACTGACGGGTGTCAGGCCGCTTTCGAGAGATTAAAAGACGAGTTGTTAAGATCTAACATACTATTTCATCCTGATTTATCGCTACCCTTCCATCTGGGAACGGATTCGTCCAATTATGGGGTGGGGATAGAACTGTTCCAAGAAGTTGGTAAAGGAGAGGATAAGGAACACCGGACGATAGCGTTCGCGAGTCGAACTTTATCAAAAAGTGAGCGAAACTACACGATTTCTGAGAAAGAGTGTCTCGCTATCGTGTGGGGATTCAAGAAGTTCAAGGGTTACCTATGGGACCGTAAGGTGATTATTCATACGGACCATAAGGCGCTCACTTATCTGAAGGATTGTAAACTACTTCACGAAAGACTGACTAGGTGGTCGTTGTATTTACAGCAATTTAACTATGACATCTGTTACGTAAAAGGGACCGACAATTGCGTAGCGGATGCGCTGTCGCGGTTGCCCGAGTCTAATCAAGGTCTATTGAAAGATGAGGCAGATGGAGTGGTCAAATTGTACTATTTTAAAGAAGTTGAGGGACGTAAATTAATAATGAACATCTGTAAGAATCTACGTCGTCATCAGAACGAGGATGGTTGTTTAAATATGGTGAAAACCCGATATGATGAAAAGAGTCCAGAAGGAGAGAATTTAAGGAAGTATTACAAGATATACGATCATATCTTGTACATACGTAAGGGTGAAGATAGTAATATTTGGCGGGTATGCTGGCCCACCAAATACGTCACGGAAATAATAGACTACTACCATTTGGCGTATGGTCACTGTGGACCGAAGAAATGTACGGAAAAGCTGTGTGAAGTAGTGCATTTTAACAACATGTTAAAACGCGTTACTGACAGAGTGAAAACTTGCGATTTATGTCAGAAGGTGAAGGTTACCAACTGTACGAGTCGTGGTCCTATGCAAAGTATAAGGCCTAACGACACCTTTGAATTACTGTGCGTGGACTTGTACGGACCTTTGCCCAAGTCATCAGGAAACTTTGCCTACGTTTTAGTAGTGCTAGAAGCTTTTTCCAAGTTCATCAAGCTATACCCGATTAGGAAAGCTACAGCCAAAGCGGTCTATAGCAAGCTTGTGAACGATTATTTTGTTCATATTGGTAAGCCCAAGGCGAGTCTATCAGACAATGGGGCACAATTTACTTCTAAGTTGTGGAATGAAGGCATGGAAAGTAATGGGGTCGAGGTGATCCATATTTCGGCTTATTGTCCGGCTGGGAATCCCGCTGAGAGGTATATGCGCGAGCTAGGCCGACTGTGCCGTACCTATTGCCATCACAACCATAGGGCATGGGGCAAATATGTAGCAGTATTTGAGAGAATTATGAACACCTTGAGACATGAATCGACGGGATTTTCTCCAGAGGAAATCCTGTTGGATGACAGAAGTAAAAGTTTAGTGGAAGAGATAATCAAATTCCCTCCTCGGATTGACATTAGTATTGGTGTGAAAAAAGATCGTTTGCGAGAAGTAATGAAGCTTAAAGCCGATGCTCGCATACGTCGTCATGACGCTAAAGCGCGTTTTGCTAAGTTTGCGATCGGAGACTTAGTACTTGTAAAAGCTCATGAGAAATCGAGCGAGATAGACAATGAAATCTCTAAATTTAAGTTTGTTTATAATGGACCATATAAAGTCATTGGTATACCTCACACAAATGCTTATTGCTTAGAGTATCCAAGATCTGGAAAGCTATTAGGTATACGAAACATTGTAGACCTGAAATTGTACCAACCAAGGATTGATTAGTACCACAGATAGGGTAATTTGTGCAGTATGTAGATATAGAGTGTAAGATTTAAGGATGTGCCATGTGGCGATGCTTTTGCCTGACCTATAGGTCATTAAAGAAGTTGTAATTAATAAGTAATTTATGTTGATTAAATGATTTAAGAGTTACTGAATATTAATCAATTTAAAAATCCAAGCTGCTAGTTTAAGTTTTCAGCTGAGTCACAGTAGATTAAGCAATGTAAATATGATTTTGTAACTAGCTGTGAGATCCCATGAATATGTGTTTTACTAGTCATTGCCGATGTACTTAGACGCTGTTTTAAGTTTCAGGCTTGTACATGTGTGATGATGGACAGTGTTGAGTTATCCACTGTGATAGTGTTTATGGACTCCTTGAGATTACTCGGGAGTGAGTTTTTCCGAAAGAATTCAGTGAAACGGACGTTCTGGAAATGCCGTTACACAGGCGAGTGAGATCAAGCGTGCCGCACAGGCGGGCGCAACAATACTGGCGAGGCGGTGCCGCTGTCGGCTCTTGGGCCGCTGTCGGCATTCTTTGTACTTGCGAGTACGGAAGGCGGAATTGTTTTTCTTCCTGGACAGCTGAAAGAATTCTACTGTCAATATTTATGTTTTTTTCGATCTGATGTGTGTTATTTTCTTGTTTAGCGTTTAATGGACTCCCATGACGAGAATATTAATTATGAAAGGGTTATGTAAAAATGTGTATTCTATGTAATTAATTATTAATTTGCGTATTTTGATCTACCTGTTTTTATGGCCATGTACTCTGATTAATTTTGTAAATAGTATTCCATTTCTTGATACTGTTAGGAATTTTGACGATTTTGGAATAGCTAAACCATTTTCTATATCTTTTATGAATTTTAATATGTTGTCAACCTGTTTTATTTTGTGCAAGATGACAGAGTGGAATAAGATTAGGAGTGTCTCCACTCAGTTATTATGGTCTAAAAATTGATTTATGGTTAATTAGACGAATGCTAAATTTTGTTGATGTTTTGAGCATATGCATTTCCGCTGTTTCTTTTTTGGGACATTTTCTGAGTCTGTTTACGTTACACGAACATCCTCAGACAATGTGGGGCACGTGTAACGCCGGAAATGCATATCCTCCTATTTCCATCTATTGTACTATTATTTTTTTCCTTGTTTTGTTACCTCAAGATATGACATTTCTGTCTCTTTATATATTGTAATTGCTTTACTGTTTGGATATATATATATTTATGCACTTATGTCGATGTATAATTGGTTTGTTTCGTAAATATTATTTGTATTTTTACGCTGGGTCTTGCCTAGGGAAAACTGCTATCGAACGATTACATCGATGGGTCGTGTGAAGAATCAAAGTGTGTAGGATCTTTGGTAGTGTTAACTCTGCCGCGTGGAGCGCAGGCAGGGCAGTGAGAGTCTGGCGGGAGTAGCGAGTAGAGCAGGTGTTGTGTGACGCTCCCGCGAGTTGCCGCGCTTTCGGGGTTTGGCAGCATGTAATTGCGCTCGACTCGCGATGATAGTTTCTGACATGGTGTCGCGGACGGGAAGCATTAGCTGGCGCTCATCAAGAGCCCGTTTCGCCTGGTGACCGTGTCGAGAAGAAGGCGCGCCAACATCCAGCTTCTGCAACAGCGACGGCCGACAATGAGTGACTGTCGCCACCTCCTCGATCGACGGCTTCAAACCTTCAATCAACCAACAAGGAAGACTAAAAGCACGTAAAGTTTCAGAACTGTATGGCAGACCTCAGCTTTTCAAATTGTTCCATTTGCCTCGCAAAATTACAGCAACTTAGCATGAACCTTTGTTGCTCATTGTCCCAATTGCATTGCCAAGCAGGGTCCCTTCCTTTTCCGAAATGAGCCCGAGGGTCGTTGAAATTCAAACGCCAGCATCATTCGATTTCACTGCTTTAATTTCAAAGTTCAGCTGGCTACAATATTTAGATTGCACAAGCACGAATTAAGAGTGCGAGTTTTGTTACCGTACTTTAGTTACCTGTGACTGCAGCTCAGCTTGGTACGTACTAAATTTTACTATTGTTAATAGTTCAGAATCATTTAATTCAAGTTCAAAGTTAAATCTCTTGTTTCTAAATTGCGTAGAGTCAAGTTGCTTTTGAAATGATTGTTGAGGTAGTCCAAGAGTAACCGTATTTTACTCGATTTCGATGTGCTTCAGAAAGAAAGCTCACTATTAACTTCAGTCACTAAATTAACTTTCGATTTTCCGGTTTTATTAATTCTTTTGCTAAATTAAGTCAGAGTGTAGCGAAATTTATTACTTCTGACAAACTTTCAGATTTCACACTACACGTGTCAACCTTCAGTTGCCACGCTTCTAGTGTTAATTATATGTGTAATAACCTTTCTTTTTCAGTTACTATAGTAATTGTCCTTAGGACTGGCGACCGTGATTTCCCCCAAATCTCAAATATCTAATTACCGCTAGTTAATTGTTAACGTAACGGCCGCACATTTACTTTCTTTATTAACTTTACCCCTTTTAAAAATTAATTTCCACCAGTTTCATTTGCATTTTTCCTTTCATTTAGATGTAACCCTTTCCTCCCTCTTTACCGATAGATTAACTTCGGTGACGATTGCTTTTCCCAAATTTCCATTAGGTACACGCGGTTTAATTTTTCACTGTCTTTAAGGTCGATAAGTGAGGGGGGAGGTTACAACTTCCTGTGCTTCGTGGTGCCAATTTTGACATTTGATAATCTGGTAAATTTTACTCCTCATTACCATTGTGTTTCTTCGGTTTACGCCGAATACATGGGATTTTTCCGATGTTGTTGTTGTGGTCTTCAGTCCTGAGACTGGTTTGATGCAGCTCTCCATGCTACTCTATCCTGTGCAAGCTTCTTCATCTCCCAGTACTTACTGCAACCTACATCCTTCTAAATCTGCTTAGTGTATTCATCTCTTGGTCTCCCTCCATGATTTTTACCCTCCACGCTGCCCTCCAATGCTAAATTTGTGATCCTTTGATGCCTCAGAACATGTCCTACTAACCGGTCCCTTCTTTTTGTCAAGTTGTGCCACATACTCCTCTTCTCCACAACTCTATTCAATACTTCATCATTAGTTATGTGATCTACCCATCTAATCTTCAGCATTCTTCTGTAACACCACATTTCGAAAGCTTCTATTCACCTTCTTGTCCCAACTATTTATCGTCCATGTTTCACTTCCATACACGGCTACACTCCATACAAATACTTTCAGAAACGACTTCCTGACACTTAAATCTATACTCGATGTTAACAAATTTCTCTTCTTCAGAAACGCTTTCCTTGCCATTGCCAGTCTACATTTTATATCCTCTCTACTTCGACAATCATCAGTTATTTTGCTCCCCAAATAGCAAAATTTCTTTACTACTTTAAGTGTCTCATTTCTTAATCTAATTCCCTCAGCATCACCCGACTTAATTCGACTACATTCCATTATCCTCGTTTTGCTTTTGTTGATGTTCAACTTATACCCTCCTTTCAAGACACTGTCCTTTCCGTTCAACTGCTCTTGCAAGTCCTTTGCTGTCTCTGACAGAATTACAATGTCATCGGCGAACCTCAAAAGTTTAATTTCTTTTCCATGGATTTTAATACCTACTCCGAATTTTTCTTTTGTTTACTTTACTGCTTACTCAATATACAGATTGAATAACATCGGGGAGAGGCTACAACCCTGTCTCACTCCTTTCCCAACCACTGCTTCCCTTCCATGCCCCTCGACTCTTATAACTGCCATCTGGTTTCTGTACAAATTGTAAATAGCCTTTCGCTCCCTGTATTTTACCGCTGACACCTTTGGAATTTGAAAGAGGGTATTCCAATAAACATTGTCAAAAGCTTTCTCTAAGTCTACAAATGCTAGAAACGTAGGTTTGCCTTTCCTTAATCTTTCTTGTAAGATAAGTCGTAAGGTCAGTATTGCCTACGGAATCCAAACTGATCTTCCCTGAGGTCAGCTTCTAGCAGTTTTTCCATTCGCCTGCAAGGAATTCGCGTTAGTATTTTGCAGCTGGGACTTATTAAACTGATAGTTCGGTAATTTTCACATCTGTCAACACCTGCTTTCCTTGGGATTGGAATTATTATATTCTTCTCGAAGTCTGATGGTATTTCGCCTGTCTCGTACATCTTGCTCACCAGATGGTAGAGTTTTGTCAGGACTGGCTCTCCCAAGGCCGTCAGTAGTTCTAATGGAATGTTGTCTACTCCCGGGGCCTTGTTTCGACTCAGGTCTTCCAGTGCTCTCTCAAACTCTTCACGCAGTATCGTATCTCCCATTTCATCTTCCTCTACATCCTCTTCCATTTCCATAATATTATCCTCAATCACATCGCCCTTGTATAGACTATATACTCCTTCCACCTTTCTGCTTTCCCTTCTTTGCTTAGAACTGGGTTTCCATCTGAGCTCTTGATATTCATACAAGTGGCTCTCTTTTCTCCAAAGGTCTCTTTAATTTTCCTGTAGGCAGTATCTATCTTACCCCTAGTGAGATAAGCCTCTACATCCTTATATTTGTCCTCTAGCCATCCTGCTTATCCATTTTGCACTTCCTGTCGATCTCATTTTTGAGACGTCTGTATTCCTTTTTGCCTGGTTCATTTACTGCATTTTTATATTTTCTCCTTTCGTCAATTAAGTTCAATATTTCTTCTGTGGCCCAAGGAGTTCTAGTAGCCCTCGTCTTTTTACCTACTTGATCCTCTGCTGCCTTCACTACTTCATCCCTCAAAGCTACCTATTCTTCTTCTACTGTACTTCTTTCCCCCATTCCTGTCAATTGTTCCCTTATGCTCTCCCTGAAACTCTGCACAACCTCTGGTTCTTTCAGTTTATCCAGGTCCCATCTTCTTAAATTTCCACCTTTTTTTTTTTATCCGTTACACTGTCTATTCTGTTGAACAAGCCCCCCCAAATCTTTCTCGTCTTCACTGAAGGTAGCAATGCCATCAGCAAATCTTGTCACTGACACCCTTTGTCCCTAAATTTTACTCTTACTCTTATATCTTTCTTTTATTTCCGACATTGTTTCCACATTGTACGTGCTGAACAGCAGAATCCGAATGGTAGGTTCCTGGTCTTCGATTCTAATTTTCCCTCTTGAATCTGTACACATTGTGCACCCTCCAGCCACATTAATTTAACTATCGGTTAAAAGCCTTTTGCAGCAAGGACGTACAAGAAGAGAGTCACTATTAGTTAAAAATAGTCTTTGTTCCAATTTTAGATTTTTTTGTTTATCAACTGCGCGTTGCACCTTATTTAGGAATCTTCAGGCTGATCTTAATTTGGTATTTATAAGTACGATCCTTTAGAGAGTGTACTAAAGGGCATCGTCGAGTAGATCAGGCGAACATCGCCTTCGTTAACCTGAGTAAATACTTTCTATTTTTATTATTTTATTTTTATTTATTGATTTATTTAACCTGGCAAGATTAGGGCCATCAGGCCCTCTCTTACATCTAACCAGGCATTCTACTTATTTTACATTCATACGTTTTAGTAGGCATGTTGAACTACATCTAGTACAAGAAGTGAAATAAACAATTAGAAAGGTACACCTGGAAAAATACATACATATAGAGTTTATATTCGTAGATCATAAGTACTGTTATAATTAGACATTACTGAAGAGACAAATTTTAGATAGGAGTGCTGGCAGCAGGGAGTATGAGGGAGACTCATGGTGAAGGGAGGAGAACAATAGACATGATGAAACATAATTAAGGAAATATAAAGGAAAAGAAGATCGCCTGGCTAATAGAGATAGATGAAGGGGAAGGCATCTCAGGAGCAAGATAGAAGACGCTAGCTTTGCTATTTGACAGATGAGAGGATTGGCCTGGTACATTACTTTCTAGATGGACACGTGTTACTCCAAGACCTGCATAACGCGTTCACGTTCACAGGAGCAAATAATACAATGAGATGGTTCTTAAGTAGTTAGCATAATGCCCCACAGCGTTGTCTGCTAGTACTTCTGGTGGTTACAAATAGAGATGTGGAGCCATGCCGACTCCAGAGCCGTTGCCAGCTGCATTAGGCTTCCCGGTTGAGGATCCATGGAGCGAACAGTCCGATCGAGGTGGTCGCACAGATTCCAAGTTGGTACGCGGAAACGTGTGCTGAGCCATTGCGCTTTCCAGAATAACAACACTCATGAGTACCAAGAAAATTTTTTCCAAGTCATAAAGTTCCCTGTTCCGGCCTGGACCCTTCCGTCGATTGTTGTAGGGTCGTACACGCTAAAGGCCGTCTGCCCTACGTAGCAAGTAACATGATTAACTCAGTGGACGTCCAGCTGTGGTATTGGCCTGCAGATTCCAGGCTTCGTCGTCGATGAACCGTTGTCAGCGTGGGCGCAGCAACCAGGCGCCTGCTGCCGCGGCCCATACACAGCAACGTTCGCTGCTCGATCATTAAAGAGACACTGCTGCTAGTTTGGCAGCCCATTGGTTCATCTTGACTGTCAAATGCTCAACAACTGCACACAGCGCTTATACGTCTCTGCAGCTGTCGTTCAACCACGTCATCTATTGCGCGTTGTGCACCGTAGTTACTTCGACGTCGGTTCTGCATAGTGCCTTTTTGCCGTGCACTGTATACTTTAATACGACGGCAGGCAAACAGTTTACAGACTTAGCTGGTTCGCAAATACTTCCACCCTTTACGGTATATTTTACTTTATGGGCCGTCTGAGAGCAACTGAATGAAACACAGTGTCATGCCATATACGATTGGCCTTTGTTTTCTGCAAGCTATCTTCAGTGGCCTGGAATATGTACATATGTTTGCTATTTAATTTACATTTTGGTTACTGTACCTATAGGTTATAAGCAGTTCTGGTGGTTGATTTTTGCTATTATGAAGTAATATTTTGAACTGTACCTACAGGTTGCGTGGACTATTTTCTACGTATTACGCTCCTGTTGCATTTTTGGTGTTCTTCTTCTTCTTATAAATGCCAATTTGCATTTTTTCCCACATTTCACGGCACTATAAACTGAACACTAGTTCTGATGCAATGTATTGGTTTGTGTTGCCGATTGTCAGATGTTATTGCCAAAGGTAGAATGTTATTGCCAACTTCGAGTGTAATAATTGAAGTATCTGTGATCTGTTTGTGTATGCATTTGTGTGTGTGTGTGTGTGGGGGGGGGGGGGGGTACAGAAGACGAAGGAGGGTGAAGGGGAGGATTTCTTTTTCCTGGTCGTCAGCCGGCCGCTGTGGCCAAGCGGTTGTAGGCACTTCAGTCTTGAACCGCGCTGCTGTTACTGTCGCAGATTCGAATCCTGCCTCGGGCGTGGATGTGTGTGATATCCTTAGGTTACTTAGGTCTAAGTCTAGGGGACTGATGACCTCAGATGTTAAGTCACACAGTGCTTAGAGCCATTTTAACCAGTATAGAAACCTTGTGGCCCCGTTTATCGACAGGAGGTAATGTTCTTTAGTATCTTTTGCCTTAGTTTTTTTCCCCTGTGACTCCTGTATACTCCGGCAGTTCCAAACACAATTGCATGGATGGTTATATTACTTCAAAGTAAGGGTTAATCATGCATGCATAGGGAACCGTTGCCAACCCTATGGCATTTGTGTGAGGAGTCCTTAGAAAATAGACGTATCGACACGATTAACCAATCTGTAGACCATTCGCAAATTTACCGAGCGAGGTGGCGCAGTGGTTAGCACACTGGACTCGCATTCGGGAGGACGACGGTTCAATCCCGTCTCCAGCCATCCTGATTTAGGTTTTCCGTGATTTCCCTAACTCGTTTCAGGCAAATGCCGGGATGGTTCCTTTGAAAGGGCACTTCAGATTTCCTTCCCAATCCTTCCCTAACCCGAGCTTGCGCTCCGTCTCTAATGACCTCGTTGTCGACGGGACGTTAAACACTAACCACCACCACCACCATTCGCAAATTTGGTTGTGTCGATGCTTGATTTGAGGGGAGGGGACCAAACAGCGAGGCCATCTGTCCCATCAGATTAGGTAAGGATGGGGAAGGAAGTCGGCCGTGCCCTTTCAAAGGAACCATCCCGGTATTTGCCTGAAGCGAATTAAGGAAATCATGCAAAACCTAAATTAGGAGGGCCGGACGCGGGCTTGAACCGTCGTACTCCCGAATGCGAGTCCAGTGTGCTAACCTTTGCACCACTACGCTCGGTTTAGTGAAGGTGTTGAAGGTATTTTGTACAACATACGTGGCTCGAGACTGTTTCCTCAGAATCAACAGTGGTTTAACGGACCTAACGACTTATCCTTCAAAGCACTGCTTACCTAACGAAGAGTTGGTGCCACATCTGAAATCAGCTTTACCATCCATCGAAAGCTGATCTCCTCGGAAATTAATAAATCTGTTCCTGTCGCAGGTTAGCACCAGAATAATCTTTTGTACTACATCTCTAAGACCTCCTTAAGTTGTATACAAGAATCAAGTTCTAGCACCACCAGTGAGACAAGGGAGAGCCTACCGCTTAAATTCCTTGTACGTGAGGTTCTGGAGGGTGGCCAGTGGGAAGAGGCGAAATAGTCGTCACACATCTCCTTCCTAGCAAAATCTGAAAAGCTGACAACACTCCACGCTAGAGAGCAGAGAGAGAGAGAAGGCAAGAGAGAGAGCAAGAGACATAGCACATGTTTGTTCATGACAGTGCCGACGCCAACTCAGCGTCGTATGCAATGTCTAGAGAATTTCCTATTGAAACTTGCGGCTGTTCTACACGGAGTTCGTCTCCTCGCTCCACTCCTGGGGCCAACACTGTGTTCGTGCATCTACGGATCCCATTCTGCTGCAGAAATTGTGACGCCCTACAAGAGAGCACCTTTAGACAAGAGAATGGGTGTGTCTCAAGTTTTTGTCGTGACTATCCGTGGACACTCGGCCAGGAACATGGACAACGCTTTTCTTTTTTTCAAGGCACCTCACACCGATGATGCTGAAGACGAAACAAGCTGCTTGTTACGGAAGGAAACCCCTACTGCGATGCCGTGACCGGTGAGGGCGTAGCGTCTTCCCACAGAGCGCTTATGTGAGTGAATAGCACCTTCCTCCCAACGAGACAGCAACCACTCTTTCCCAACTAACAGTGTAAGTGTAGGCGAGATACGGCTTCAATTCAGAGAAATAGTACCTGAGGCAACTGAGAGATTTATACCTAATAAATTAATAAAAGATGGTGCTGATCACAACACCGTGGCAGAAGGAACGACAAAGGCGTGCGAAATTTAAAAGAACACAAAAACTTGAAGACTGGCGATGTTTTATTGAAGCTCTAAACTTGGCGCGAACTTCAGCGAGAGGTGCTTTTAATAGTTTCCACAATGAAATTCTGCCTAGAAATCTAATAGAAAATCCTCAGAGATTCTGATCGTATGTAAATTACACAATTAATACCTTCAATGAGTGATACCAATGGTAATATTGCCGATGACAGCGCCTATAAATCCATGTTTTTGAATATAGTTTTCAGATGTGCCTTCACGAAATGAGACGGAGCAAATATTCCAGAATTCGAATCGATAACAACGGCCAAAATGAGTAACTTAGAAGTAGATATCCTCTGTGTGCTGAAGTAGCTTCAAGCACTTCATAAAGGCAACTCTTCCGGTCCACATAGCATACCAGGGAGGCTCCTTTCAGAATACGCTGATGACGAAGCCCAATACTTAGCAATCATGAGCAACCGCTCGTTGTATGAAAGATCCGTACCAAAAGACTGGGAAGTTGTAAAGGTCACACCAGTGCTCAAGAAAGGAAATGGAGCTAATCCGTTGAATTATAGATCCATATCAGTGAAGTCGATCTGCGGTATGATTTTGTAACATATAGTGCTTTCGAACATTAGGGAATTACCTCGAATATAGTCTGAGGCCTCTTGTCACTCAGCTCCCCCCGTCGGAGGTTCGAGTCCTCCCCCGGGTATGGGTGTCTGTGTGTGTGTGCCGTCCTTAGCGTAAGTTAAAGTTATATTAGGTAGTGTGTCAGCTTAGGGACTGATTCCCTTAGCATTTTTGTCCCGTAAGACCTTACCACAAGTTTCAAAACCTCCAAGATAACTGTCTATTAATAAACAGTCAGAACGGAATCAGAAAGCATCGTTATTGTGCAACACAACTAGCTCTATATGCTCGCGAAGTTATGAATGCCATCGATGGATTATCTCAAATTTATTCCATATTTCTGAATTTCCAGAGAGCTTTTGACACCGTTCCTCACAAGAGACTTCTAATGAAACTGTGTGCCTACGGAGTGTCGCTTCAGTTGTGCGAGTGGATCTGTGATTTCCCCTCAGAAAGATTACTGTACGTAGAAATCGACGGGAAATCATCGAGTAAAACAGGAATAATATCCCGCGTTCCCCAAGGAAATATTACAGGCCCCCCGCTGTTCCAAATTTACATTTACGATTCATGAGATAATCTGAACAGCCCTCTTAGATTGTTTTCAGATGATGCCGTCCTCAGAAGATCAAAACCAATTACACAATGACTTACACGCTATATCTGAATGGTGCGAAAAGTGGCATTTCTCTTTTAATAAGGAAAAGTGTGAGATCATCCACACCGTCTATTCGACTAAATACAGAAAGATAATTTTTCCTGGGAAGGCAAAGCTAAGACTACGTTTTATTGGCAGAACTGTTAGAAGATGCAACAGGTCTACTAAAGAGACTGCCTACACTAAGCTTATTCGTCCTCTGCTAGAGCACTGCTGTGATGTATAGGATCCTTACCAGATGGGATTGACGGAGAACATCGAGAAAGTTCAAAGAAGAGCAGAAAGTTTTGTATAATAGCGAACCACAGATGAGAGTTTCACGGATATGATAAGCGGGTTGCGACGGGAGGCATTAAAATAAATGCTTTTTTTTGTTGCGACGAGATCTTTTCACAAAATTCCAATTACCAACAAAATATTTTACTGTCGAGAACCTAAAAAGGGGGAAATGATCATCGGAATAAAATAAGAGAAACCAGAGCTCGTACAGAAATATTTTTTTTTTTCCACGTGCTGTTAGAGAGTGCAACGGTAGAGAAATACGAGGGATGGAACTTAAATAGTGGCAACTATTTATTAACAACCGATGGAAATGAGCGTACGGCGTTGTGGGCCTGGAGTCCCTCATTCGGTGAAGTTCGGCCGCCGAGGGCAACTACGTATTGCATTCGATACCACAATGGGCGACTTGCGCATTGGAGATGGGGATGAAGTGATGATGGGGACAACACAACAACGAGGCCCTGAGCGGAGAAAATCTCCTGCCCCAGCCAGGAATCGTACCTGGCCCTTGGCGTGGCATTGCGCCGCGCTGACCACTCAGCTAACGGGGGCGGACTTCACAACCGACACAAAAGAGTGATATGTTTGCACCTGTTACTGTCCTAAGTAGTCACCATGTAACACCATTACCGACTGTGAGTAATTGGTACAGTGTAATTTTATTATGAAGTGTTCATTCCGTATGAGTTAAGATCTTTGAATTGTTGGAGGTAGGTGGAAATTTTTGATGTTGTTGTTGTTTTTGTGGTCTTCAGTCCTGAGACTGGTTTGATGCAGCTCTCCATGCTACTCTATCCTGTGCACTCTTCTTCATCTCTCAGTACCTACTGCAGCCTACATCCTTCTAAACCTGCTTAGTGTATTCATCTCTTGGTCTCCCTCTACGATTTTTACCCTCCACGCTGGTCCCCAAAACTTGATTGGTGATCCCTTGATGCCTAAGAACATGCCCTACCAAGCGATACCTTCTTCTGCTCAAGTTGTGCCACAAACTCATCGTCTCCCCATTTCTATTCAATACCTCCTCATTAGTTATATGATCTACCCATCTAATCTTCAGCATTCTTCTGCAGCACCACATTTTGAGAGGTTCTATTTTCTTCTTGTCCCAACTATTTATCGTCCATGTTTCACTTCCATACATGGCTACACTCCATACAAATACTTTCAGAAACGACTCCCTGACACTTAAATCTATACTCGATGTTAACAAATTTCTCTTCTTCAGAAACGCTTTCCTTGCATTGCTAGTTTACATTTTATATCCTCTCTACTTCAACCATCATTTTTCTCCCCAAATAGCAAAATTCCTTTACTACTTTAAGTGTCTCATTTCCTAATCTAATTCCCTCAGCATCACCCGAGTTAACTCGACTACATTCCATTATCCTCGTTTTGCTTTTGTTGGTGTTCATCTTATACCCTCCTATCAAGACACTGTCCATTGCGTTCAACTGCTCTTCCAAGTCCTTTGCTGTCTCTTACAATGTCATCGGCGAACCTTAAAGTTTTTATTTCTTCTCCATGGATTTTAATACCTACTCCGAGTTTTTCTTTTGTTTCAAAAATGGCTCTGAGCACTATGGGACTTAACATCTGAGGTGATCAGTCCCCTAGAACGTAGAACTACTTAAACCTAACTAAACCTCCTTAGACCTTTCTGCTTTCCCTTCTTTTCTTACAACTGTGTTTCCATCTGAGCTCTTGATATTCATACAAGTGAGATGCATACTTTGTAAATATTTAACGGTAAAAACAAAATTGTATGTAGAAAACTGGTTCATACTTAGGGATCTTGTATCGTGAAATAGAAAAACGTATGGAACCCCCTCATTATGGAAGGGTCTTGACGCGAGAGGAAAGGTGGAAGTGGCGGTCAATCTGCGCGGTAAAAGAGAGAGCATGCTAGGCAGTCAGTGGCCAGAAGTCGCATAGTCAACACCGCAGGTGCCAAGTGGAGCATTCTGAAACCAAATCTACGATGGAATGGCCTCAGATGTGGTTCCGGCTGTAGAATGGTGCTCTAGAATTTGGAAAGATGATGAATACGTCGCCAAGAAAAATTAAATAGAGCTTGAAACCGCCATAAGGAGACCTGATAGCCACCACATGCTTTCCATCTCTATTGTGCCACTGCTTCACCTACTTTGGAAAACAGATATGTATGCCAATATGAACCAGTGTGGTTGTGTGTGCTTTTGCAATAATAATTCAAGTGTTGCAAAATTTGTGTTTGAACTTTGAAACTGTCCTCTTCATGATACCAAGCAGGGTCCTATCCCAAAAGTGCTAGCGGCCGAGTATCCTGTTTATGATGAAATGCAAATTTGTTGTAAAACAATAAACTGGCAGCCAAGGTCGCAGGAATGCTTTTTATTCCACGATTACGATGTCTTTTCTATCCTCCCTAGAACAGATGATGGCGGTTTTAGTTACGCCGAAACCGGTAATCATGGAATAAAGAGAATTCCTGCGATCTTGGCTACCAGTTCATTGTTTTACAACCATCTAGATAGCTCCCACATGAGCACAATGTACTCCCTACAAAATGCAAGTTTGTTTCTATTTAAATGTGCCTACGTTTCGGTTTTAAAGTATATAAAAGTTGCTAGTTAAATTCTTTGTTTCATAGATAGAGAGGCATATTATTTTAATTACTTTTGAATGCATTTCGGGAACAGCAGTGATCAATGTCTTATAAATACACTCCTGGAAATTGAAATAAGAACACCGTGAATTCATTGTCCCAGGAAGGGGAAACTTTATTGACACATTCCTGGGGTCAGATACATCACATGATCACACTGACAGAACCACAGGCACATAGACACAGGCAACAGAGCATGCACAATGTCGGCACTAGTACAGTGTAGATCCACCTTTCGCAGCAATGCAGGCTGCTATTCTCCCATGGAGACGATCGTAGAGATGCTGGATGTAGTCCTGTGGAACGGCTTGCCATGCCATTTCCACCTGGCGCCTCAGTTGGACCAGCGTTCGTGCTGGACGTGCAGACCGCGTGAGACGACGCTTCATCCAGTTCCAAACATGCTCAATGGGGGACAGATCCGGTGATCTTGCTGGCCAGGGTAGTTGACTTACACCTTCTAGAGCACGTTGGGTGGCACGGGATACATGCGGACGTGCATTGTCCTGTTGGAACAGCAAGTTCCCTTGCCGGTCTAGGAATGGTAGAACGATGGGTTCGATGACGGTTTGGATGTACCGTGCACTATTCAGTGTCCCCTCGACGATCACCAGTGGTGTACGGCCAGTGTAGGAGATCGCTCCCCACACCATGATGCCGGG
Source organism: Schistocerca piceifrons (assembly GCF_021461385.2). Taxonomy (NCBI): domain Eukaryota; kingdom Metazoa; phylum Arthropoda; class Insecta; order Orthoptera; family Acrididae; genus Schistocerca; species Schistocerca piceifrons. The sequence continues at coordinate 19,035,516 of NC_060139.1, read as the reverse complement.
TGTTGGCCCTGTGTGCCTCGGTCGTATGCAGTCCTGATTGTGGCGCTCACCTGCACGGCGCCAAACACGCATACGACCATCATTGGCACCAAGGCAGAAGCGACTCTCATCGCTGAAGACGACACGTCTCCATTCGTCCCTCCATTCACGCCTGTCGTGACACCACTGGAGGCGGGCTGCACGATGTTGGGGCGTGAGCGGAAGACGGCCTAACGGTGTGCGGGACCGTAGCCCAGCTTCATGGAGACGGTTGCGAATGGTCCTCGCCGATACCCCAGGAGCAGCAGTGTCCCTAATTTGCTGGGAAGTGGCGGTGCGGTCCCCTACGGCACTGCGTAGGATCCTACGGTCTTGGCGTGCATCCGTGCGTCGCTGCGGTCCGGTCCCACGTCGACGGGCACGTGCACCTTCCGCCGACCACTGGCGACAACATCGATGTGCTGTGGAGACCTCACGCCCCACGTGTTGAGCAATTCGGCGGTACGTCCACCCGGCCTCCCGCATGCCCACTATACGCCCTCGCTCAAAGTCCGTCAACTGCACATACGGTTCACGTCCACGCTGTCGCGGCATGCTACCAGTGTTAAAGACTGCGATGGAGCTCCGTATGCCACGGCAAACTGGCTGACACTGACGGCGGCGGTGCACAAATGCTGCGCAGCTAGCGCCATTCGACGGCCAACACCGCGGTTCCTGGTGTGTCCGCTGTGCCGTGCGTGTGATCATTGCTTGTACAGCCCTCTCGCAGTGTCCGGAGCAAGTATGGTGGGTCTGACACACCGGTGTCAATGTGTTCTTTTTTCCATTTCCAGGAGTGTAATTATATTAAAAACAGTCTTGATCACGATTTATTTTACAAGCTGAATGGTTTCGACCACTACTGTGGTCATCTTCAGACCATTGAGTAGGAACCTCTTTCTGTTGGAGAATCACTGTTTCTCCAACAGAAAGAGGTTCCTACTCAATGGTCTGAAGATGACCACAGTAGTGGTCGAAACCGGTCACCTTGTTAAATAAATCGTGATCAAGACTGTTTATAATAGTAATTATATTATTTTAAACTTGTTAAAAAGCTTTATTTCGCTTTGAATTGCTACTACTTTGATTGTGCCAAAGTTTAGTGCTAAAGAGAGTAAGTATTGATAATAAAAATCACTTGCTTACGAAGTAATGAAAAAGGCACATAATGCTAAACCTTTTTGAAACTATACTTTACCTTGAATTTATTTCCGAAGCTAAATAAGAATACTGCTACTGTAAATAATCTTAAGTGGGGTTATAACACAGCATTTATGTGATGCAAATTGTTTCTGATATCTGTTCATAGTTGCTTATAAAGGAAGGGACAGTTTAAGGGCCCCCACTTTAATCTTTGCTACTAGAAAAAGGTTACTTTCAGTTCGGTTTTTCCTATTGAAATCTGGAACATTTCCACAATAGAGTGAACGTCAAATATCTTATTACAGTGTTACATTATTGCATTTGTGTTAGTCAAACTTGAACTATTGTCAGGTGCCATTTAATATCGCGAGGTCTTTGTGAACATTTTGTGCTGAATTAATTAATGGTTGAGGAAGTAATTATAGTTAACAGGAGTAAAGTCTCTTTTACATTTCTGTGATCGATAACGTATGCTATTAATACCTGCTGCTATCCACTGTGCATTTCGCCTAATAGTAGTGTGTGTTCATTGCACTTTACTAACAATGAGTTTATGAAAGTCCCTTTTGCAAGAGTATATTTAAATCCACTGAAATTAACGTTTTCACATTATTATGCCTCATTAGGCTGGAGATTGTTTATTATTTCATTTGAGGGAACTTTATTGCTTTCATTTCTTACAAAATTAAAATCATTCTGCTTTCTACTAATTGCCATAGTACGAAATTCATGTTCGATACTGTCTATCCATTAGGCTAACACACGGTCAGTTCAAAATTCCTCCCGGAGGGTAACGCTATATTGTATGTTAAGGTCACATTTGGCAGAACGTACGTACATAAGCGTTATAACCAGCGCTGTGTAGAACCCGTTGCCAGCGATGTGGAAGGCGTTGTATACCGTTAGCAGAGCCTGTTCTGTTGACGGTGCGAATGGAGCGATCTACTGTCTGTCGAATCCATGGAACAGTTCTGAAGCGAATGCCACGAAGTGGTTCCTTCATCTTCGGAATAAAATCAAAGTCACAAGGACTTAAGCCATCTGCGACCAGCTTTGCGAAAGAAGCGGGGACACTTTCTGCGCAACCCATCCATCATTTTGCACGACAATGCGCGGGCGCATACAGCGCAAGGTGTGGCTGCTCTGTTCGGTCGATGGGACAGGGAAGCACTGTACCATCCACCATACTCCCAGGACTTAAGTCCTCGTGACTCGGATTTGATTACGAAGATGAAGGAACCACTTCGTGGCTTTCGGTTCAGAACTGTTCCAGAGATTCGACAGGCATTAGACCGCTCCATTCGCACCACGAACATAACAGGCTCTGCTAACGGTATACTACACCTTCCACATCGCTGGCAACGGGTTCTTCACAACGCTGGTGACTACTTTGAAGGACAGTAATAGGTGCAAACATGTAACTCATTTTTATCGTTTCTAAATAAATAGTTGCCGGTATTTAAGCTCAAACCCTCGTAGTTTGAAGGTAGTTGAAACGCCCTCTGCCAGGCATATAAGTGTGAATTGCAGAGTAGTCATGTAGATGTAGATGTGGACGTAGATGAAGGTCTTCGTCTTCTGCTAAGAATGCGTTTATGATTCACAAAGGCTCTCCATCTGTGGCTTAAACGCAGAGATAGTGTAAGGCCGAAAGCAGACATTTAGTCACGAGATGATCTTTATTATTCCTTGCTTAGCGAGTAACAATAACTAACCACACTCTGGTTATATCAGGAGATGCAACTAAATTACAGTTAGAAGATGAGATACGGCACATCTCATCTACTGAACTTCTACGAATATCTCTGCCATTTATTTTTGCCTTGCTCACTCCCTATTAGACATACGGGAATTAATAATATATAAAAAAAAAACAGAGGCAGAAATTGATCTCAGTGCAACGACGCAGCCAACAGTTGGTGGAATCGTTTCAGACTGTACTCACAAACATGTGCATATGCAGCAAGCATGATCGTAGCTTCAGGTTAGAGATGGAAAATCGGAAAAACAGCTGAGATAACAGTCCCCATTCGCGAGATAGAAGTCTCCATCCATAAGATGTTACACGGAGACATTAAACACTGTCGTTGCCAATCATATAAGGAATTTTTTTTGGAAATTTGTGGTAAGTTCCCATTGGACTCAGTTTTACAATGCATCCAACGATCGGAAACACTACCACCACTATTTAAACAAACCAAGATCGTCGTCATTCTTAAGCCTGGCAAAGATGGAAAGCTCCCAGAGGACTATAGACCTATAGCTCTTCTAAGTGTATGCTACAAACTATTGGAGAGACTTATTCTCAACAGAATAAAACCCATTGCTGAGAATTTCATTCCTATTGAACAAGCAGGATTTAGACCCGGTCGGAGCTGCTGTGATCAAGTATTATCTCTTACCACACATATTGAGAGTGGATTTCAAAGGAAGAAAAAGACAGTCGCCGTGTTCATAGATCTATCGTCAGCATATGACACAGTGTGGAGGGAGGCAATGATTCTTAAATTCCAACGCATTATTCCTTGCAAGAAAACGGCTACCCTAATCAACAATATGCTTTCAAATAGATTTTTTGAAGTACACCTCGATGGAGAGATAAGCAAGAAATATAGGTTAAATGATGGCCTGCCCCAAGGATCCGTGCTAGCTCCATTACTTTTTAATATATATACATCAGACCTACCAGAGACATCTCCTACGAAGTTTATCTATGCAGACGATATTGTTCTCACATATCAACATCAAGACTTCCACAATTCCGAAAGAATCATTGAGGAAGACCTTATCAAAATGGATGAATATTTCGAAACATGGAGGCTCAGACCTAATACTTCTAAAACCCAAGTCTCCTGTTTCCACCTCAACAACAGACAGGCAAACTATGCACCCCACGTAGAGTTCAGAGCCCAGCTGCTTAACTACAATCCCCTCCCAAATTATCTGGGAATTACATTGGACCGATCTCTGACGTACAAGGAGCACTTATACAAATGCGCAGCAAAAATCAAAACCAGAAATAATGTCCTACACAGACTCACTGGAAGTAGCTGGGGAGCAAGCGCCACAGTTCTCAGAACATCTGCTCTTGCATTAGTATATTCGGTGGCTGAGTGCTGCGCTCCGGTCTGGCTAAACAGCACTCATACAGCAACGGTGGACACCCAGCTAAACGACACCATGAGGCTCATCTCAGGCACTATTAAACCGACGCCCCACCAATGGCTCCCAGTACTGGCTAACAAAGCCCCACCTCATCTAAGGCGAAGATCTGCACTGAAAAGGGAATGGCAAAAGTGCGCTAACAAGCGTGACCTACCCTTACCCGAAGACTGCAAGAATCCCAGCCACAGGCTCAAGTCCCGTAAGCCATCATGGAGATTAGGGCAACAGCTGATCGAGGACAATTGTGATATCGACGAAGCCTGGCGTCGGGAATGGGATATGTCTAACCCTGATCACCTTAACTTAGTCTCGGACCCAAACGTACGGCCCGAGGGCTTCGGTCTTCCCAGAAAATCTTGGACAACTTTAAATCGTATCCGAACAGGCTATGGTAGATGTAATTACTGGAAGCACAAATGGGGACAGACTGACTCACCCAACTGCGACTGTGGGAATCCACAAACTCTACATCATATCGCAATGGACTGCCCTACGAGGAAATTCTCTGGCACAATGCAGGAGCTGCACCTCCTGGAGGGAGATGCTTCTGGCTGGCTGAGAGGCTTGGACATACAACCATGAGTCTGGTCTACTCTTCTCCTTCTGAAAAACCTATTACTAGATACTATTACTATAATTTCTATATATTTTTGTGTATTTTGTGTTTCACTTCCTTTTTTGGATCTAATAATTGTTTGTTGCCTGTAACATTGACCATTCATTGTTTTTATACGTTGTTTGTGTTACTACTTACTCACTGCTGTATTCTATTAGCCATACGAAATATATATTGGACCAAACTGCTGAGGTCATCGGTTCCTAGGCTTATACGCAACGTAATCTAACGTAAACTAACTTACGCTAAGGACAACACACACACACACACACATGCCCGAGGGAGGACTCGAACCTCCGACTGTGTAACCGCGTGAACCGTGGCAAAGCCATATCAGGAAGAGCTGTGACAACATTTAGTTGATCGCTGTTGCTGCTAGACAATAAGGTCGTTACTCCAAAACGCTGGGGACACGAGGGTGTGCAGAGTTGCACGTTTCGCGTGTTAGATCGACCAATTCTGTAAATTGCTGGTAGTACTGGCAAGCCGACTGCACAAACAGTAAAGTAGTGCGCCGTCAGAACCGCTTAAGAACGTAGTTTCTAGTTTTCAAAGTAGCCTGCAGCCAGAATATTTGGACGCCAACTCCTTGTCGCTCGAGGACAGGCTCGGGTAAGTTCCCACTCATATCTGTTTCCTCACTTGGAATCCTGCACTCAAATGCTCTCGTTGTAATGTGATTGTTCTGGTTGTTTCGATCTCACCAACTACATGACAAGACACGATGGAACATCTTCCTCCATTTTGCTTTGGCAACGCTCATTCCAGTGCAAAAAATCCAATGAACGTGTTTTTAATTATTTTATCTCTAGCCTCTGTTCTCAAATACAGCGTCATACCTGTCTTTGTAGCGCCTTTACCTTTCTTAATGGAGAACAATCACCACCTAACAGAACCTCTACTTTTTGCTTCCTTTGTATATTATCTTTGAAAGAAATTTGGATGCATGAGCTGTTAAGCTGTACATGCAACAGTTTCCTTCACTTATCTGCACTTACTGTCTTCAAGAACGAGTAGATGATATTTTTACGAAAGTTTGATGGTACATTTCCAGACTTAACAGATCTTACACATTAAGTTGTAAGTGGTTTAATTGACATTTCGCCTAATGATTTTAGAGATTCTGAAGGAATGCTATCTGTCCCTTCTACTTTACTTTTTGGGCAGTCTTAGCAATATCTTTCTTGTGGAGCGACTCCTTTTCGTTCTCAGCCACGTGACCACACAGCTGCTGGCAAAGCACACATCCAACGATGAACTGTAAGCACCCGTTGTTTCGTGTTACACTGTTCATAAGAGCCGGCAATAAATGACTTGATTCGCTACATTCCTATCTTTTCATATTTAATAAACGTCACTAGCCGAGTATCCGGCGTTGCCCAGGTATTTATTTCTGTTTTCCCCTTCTGTCTGTCTACCTACTCCTTCCCCAACTCTCTGTCTCTCTCAACCTCCTCCACCCAGTACTCTCTGTTAGCCTTCTCCTACCTCTCTATCTGTCCATCTCCTACCCTTTCACTGTCCCTCTGCTTCTCACGCTGTCTCTGTACAATTGCTCCTCCCTCTAATTCCATTTCCTCCTGCCCGCCATCTTTATCAAACTCCTTCTCTTTATCTGTCCCCTTCCTCCTCCCTTCTCTCTCCATTTTATCAGCCCAAACCCAGTGGGAAGCTGTTGGTTCTTACCCTCACAGTATTTCTAATACGTGCACCAAATGTGGTTGAAATCGTCTCAGGCGTTTTGGATTAGCCCTTTATCCGTTGCTTTGCCCTCGTACGCACATGGCACGTATACTTTACATAGTTTTAACATGCATTGAACGTGTATTTCTAGTGACTTAGATCTGCAATTTCCTTTCAACGTAGTTCAACGTTTATGACGTCGCATCTTCTGAACTATATGTCGTACACTGATATAACTTTGAGATATTTGCAATGGCATATGTTGTTGCTGTCTGTTAAATCTGAAGCGAATAGAATTCGTAGTAATGAAGCATGTGGCATTTTCACTGCATGAACAGCAAAAACTTTTTTCCTTCCGCAACATTGTGGGTTCTGTCAGTGAGAAAAGCTTACGTAAATATTTTTGTCGCGAACTGTTGATCTCTTTGCGAAAAGTACTAGTGTCTCATCGATAGGTTACGTGGGTTCTAAGGCAGAATAAAAGGAATGAGAGAAAAAAATTTCTGAGTAATTATTATATTATACCTAACTTCAATTCAATGACTTCTTGACGAATTCAAGATACAATTCCTTGACAAAGCCAAGACAAGTGAAACGCTTCAAACGTTCACAGTGAAGACGTAAACATAAGTCGTGAAGCCAATCCTGAAATATTACTTCCGGGAAGACACTTGCGACTACGCTACGTCGATACTAGACTGATGTAGACTGGGGGCTACACGAAACCTCAGCAAGAACTCGTCTATCACTCAGTAAAAACTGGAACAACTGCCGTCGAGCGATCAATTTATCTCCGCGACCCACGGCGCCCGTGGCGCTTGAGCTCAGTGGACGTGACTCTCGTGCGGCTCATGGTTGGGGTACGCTGGTAGCTCGTCACAGCCACTGTCTGACGGCCGTGGAACTTCCAGTGCGAACCTCTGAAACTGAACGACTGCCTCCTGCGTGGTATCGACTGAATACGATATCACAGTTTGTAGTAATGTGTAAAGTATGACACAAATCACTGAGCGACTTTATTCTCATATATTGGATGAATAAAATAGATATTCCCGGATTATGGATTACACTGCCTTTTTACCCTAACCCCTTTGATAAGTAGGTGGTTCTTACCACCACAGAGAAACTTTCTACACAGTAGTTGATATGTGTACGACGTCTGGTAAAAATTCGTCCATTGGGTTAAGAGGACATGTGGAACGTACATACATACGTACATACATATAAAGGGTGTTACAAAACGGTACGGCCAAACTTTCAGGAAACATATCTCACACACAAAGAAAGAAAATATGTTATGTGGACATGTGTCCGGAAACGCTTACTTTCCATGTTAGAGCTCATTTTATTACTTCTCTTCAAATCACATTAATCATGGAATGGAAACACACAGCAACAGAACTTACCAGCGTCACTTCAAACACTTTGTTACAGGAAATGTTCAAAATGTCCTCCGTTAGCGAGGATACATGCATCCACCCTCCGTCGCATGGAATCCCTAATGCGCTGATGCAGCCCTGGAGAATGGCGTATTGTATCACAGCTCGTCCACAATACGAGCACGAAGAGTCTCTACATTTGGTACCGGTGTTGCGTAGACAAGAGCTTTCAAATGCCCCCATAAATGAAAGTCAAGAGGGTTGAGGTTAGGAGAGCGTGGAGGCCATGGAATTGGTCCACCTCTACCAATCCATCGGTCACAGAATCTGTTGTTGAGAAGCGTACGAACACTTCGACTGAAACGTGCAGGAGCTCCATCGTGCATGAACCACATGTTGTGTCGTACTTGTAAAGGCACATGTTGTAGCAGCACAGGTAGAGTATCCCGTATGAAATCATGATAACGTGCTCCAAGCACAGTACATACTGTCGAAATTAAATGAGCTCTAACATGGAAATTAAGCGTTTCCGGACACATGTCCACATAACATCTTTTCCTTATTTTTTTTGTGAGGAATGTTTCCTGAAAGTTTGGCCATACCTTTTTGTAACACCCTGTATAAATCCATTTTTATACTTAAATCAATTTCGGTTTTGCCTGGGTACTTATTTAGTCCAGTCTTCAAATAGTCTGTTTTCTCTTCCCCCTCTCACTGTCCATCTCCTCCCGTACCTCTGTCTTTCCATTTCTTCTCCTCCATCTCTCTGTTCACCTACACCTCACTGCTCTGCCCATCCGCTCCATACATCTCCTCCCTTCAACCTCTAATACCTTATCCTCCCCCTCTTTCTGTGCATCTCATACATCCACACTCTCGCTGCTCATCTCCTCCTCCTTTCTCCTTCAGTCCATCACCTCCTCTTTCCATTCTTTGTCCTTCTCCTCCCCTCTCTCTATACATCTCGACCCCTTTCTCTGTCCAATTCCTCCTTCACCTCACTCTGTTCAAGTCCTCCTCCCCTCACTCCACCCACGTTTTCCTTCCCCCAGTCTCTTTCCGTCTCCTACTCACTCATTTGCCTGCCCATCTACTCCTTTCACGTCCATCTGTCTGTTTACTCTCCCCTTCTCTCTTTCCATCTCCTCCTCCGCTTATCTGTGTCCATCTCTTTCTTCCCTCTTTCTGACTGTCCGTCTCCTCCTCTTTCCTTCTCTCTCCAAGTTATCACCCCCACCTTAACACAAGATTGGTGGTTCTAACCACCACAGTATCTCTTTCCAGATCATAACTAACATGTATAACCCATTTGGTTGAAATGGTTCAAAAGGTTAAGGACGTGCTTTTCGTCTGTGTCCTTGCCGTGTAGGCATTTGTGAAATATATAATGAACAGCCAAAAAAACTGGTACCCATGCCTAATAGCGTGTAGAGCCCCTGCGAGCATGCAGAAGTCCCCCAACACCTAGTGGCATGGACTCGACCAATATCGTAGTAGTGGAGGGAATAGACATCATGGCTCCAGCAGTCTTGTGCATAAATCCATAAGAGTAGGATGGGATGGAGATCTCTTCTGAACATCACTTGCAAAGCATCCCAGATATGCTCCATAATGTTCATGTCTAGGGAGGTTGGTGGCCAGCGGAAGTGTTTGAACTCAGAGTAACGTTCCTGTAGTCACTCTATAGAATTGCTATATTCTGGATGTATGGAATGTCCCATTGTTCTGCTTGAAGTGCCCAAGTCAGTCGGAATGCACAATGGACATGAATGGATGCAGGTGATCAGACACAATATTTGCGTACGTGCCACCTGTCAGAGTCGTATCTAGACGTATCAGGGGTTTCATATCACTCCAAATCCACACGCCCCACACCATTACACAGCCTCCACCAGATTGAACAGTCTCTCGCTGACATGCAGGGGCCATGGATTCATGAGGTTGTCTCCATACCCATTCACGTCCATCTGCTCAATACAATATGAAACGAGACTCGTCCGACCTGGTATCATGGTTCTAGTCATCAATAGTCCAATGTCGCTGTTAAATGGCCCAGGCGACGAGTAGAGCATTGTGTCTTGCAACTATCAAGGGTACACGAGTGAGAATTTGGTTCGAAAGACCATATCTTTGAACAGCATCGAAATCTGCAGCACTTTGCGGAATTGTTGCACTCCAGCCGCGTTGAACGATTCTCTTCAGTCGTCGTCGAGCCCGTTCTTGATGCTGTGTCCCTTCGATTGTGCGCCAGCTATGGCACCACGTTGACTTAAATCTTGATAACCCGCCACTGCAGCAGTAGTAACCGATCTAAGAACTGCGCCAGACACTTGATACCTGATATAGGCTTTGCCGACCGTAGCGCCGTATTCTGGCTGTTAACATACGCTATGTACCCGGACACCCCCAAAAGCATACGTTTTTCATATTAGAGGCATTGTGCTGCCACCTACTACGAGGTACTCCACGTCAGTGACGTCAGTAGTCATCAGACATCGTAAGAGAGCAAAATGCGGTGCTCCGCGAAACTCACGGACATTGAACGTGGTCAGGTGACTGGGTGTCACTTGAATCATTACGTCTATACGCGAGATCTCCACACTCATAAATATCCCTAGGTCCACTGTCTCCGATGTGATAGTGAAGGGAAACGTGAAGGGACACGTACACCACAAAGCGTGCAGGTCGACCTCGTCTGTTGACTGATACGAGACTGCCGACAGCTGAAGAGAGTCGTAATGTGTAATAGACAGACATCTATTCAGACCATCACACAGGAATTCCAAACTGCATCACGATCCACTGCAAGTACCATGACAGTTAGGCGGGAGGTGAGAAAACTTGGATTTCATGGTCGAGCAGCTGCTCATAAGTTGCACATCACGCCGGTAAATGCTAACGACGCCTCGCTTGGTGTAAGGAGCGTAGACATTGGACTATTTAACAGTGGGAAAACATTGTGTGGAGTGACGAAACACGGTACGCAATGTGGCGATCCGATGGCAGGGTGTGGGTATATGGAATGTTCGGTGAACGTCATCTGCCATCGTGTGTGTAGTGTCAACAGCGAAATTCGAAGGCTGTGGTGTTATGGTGTGGTCGTGTTTTTCTTGGAGGGGGCTTGCACCCCTTGTTGTTTTGCGTGGCACTATCACAGCACATGCCTACACTGATGTTTCAAGCACCTTACTGCTTCCCACTGTTGAAGAGCAATTCGGGGATGGCGATTGCATATTTCAACACAATCGAGCACCTGTTCATAATCCACGGTCTGTGGCGGAGTGGATACACGACAATGACAACCTTGTAATGGACTGGTCTGCACAGAGACCTGACCTGAATCTTACACAGCACCTTTGGGATGTTTTGGAATGCCGACTTTGTGTCAGGCCTCACCAGGTATTTAAGATATTTCATACGTATTTGAACTCTTATCTCACCTGAATCTCTAGCGAATTTCGCTCCGCAGTTTTACTTTCAAGCATCTCAATGTTTATGACATCATATCTCCCGTACTATGATATGTTTTTACTGGTACATCCAGTGCTATATGGGGCTGCTGTCTGCGAAATGTGTTATTAATCTATTTAGTAGTAAACACTCCGTCTTCAGGCCACAAGTGCCCCATCGGAAGAATGCGGATAGGTGGGGCGTGTGGTCAGCACACTGCTCTCCCGGTCGTTATGATGGTTTTCTTTGACCGGAGCCGCTACTATTCGGTCGAGTAGGTCCTCAATTGGCATCACGAAGCTGAGTGAATCCCGAAAAATGGCAACAGTGCATGGCGGCTCGGATGGTCTCCCATCCAAGTGGCGACCACGCTCGACAGCGTTTAACTTCGGTGATCTGACGGGGACCGGTGTATCCACTGCGAGAAGACCGTTGCCGATTTAGTACTAAGGAAGTAATAAGTTAAAGCGTCATGCATGTTTTAAGTGGCGTGTTTTCACGCGTCTCATTATTTCATTTCTTATCTCTGAGAGGTGGCATGAGCCCCCTCTCTTATTTCTATCTTACTCTGAGTAATTCGATTTATCTCTCCAATTGCATGGGGTGAAAAGTCGCTATTCCTTCACACGCGGACTTCCCACACAGCGTCTCTCGTCACCCGGGTGGCCCGGTGACAGGAGGGTTCTGCTGATCTTGAAAGGATTAAGCCGACCGATGTGAGGGAGTCGAGTGGATGCTTTCCAGGCATCGACATTCTCATCAGAGCGGCGGCGACACGCCCACAGGGGCCTGACGGAGCGGCTGGGCTAGAGATTTCGTTACTTCGCAGAAACTTAGTGAAAACACTTTCTGGCGGGCTACCAGCGAGGTGTGGGAATGTGTTCCCAGGCAGTCTTGGCGGGCAAATTCCCACGTTTTATGCAAAATCCTAAGTGTGATTGGCTTTCTCAGGGAATAGCTACATGACATAGCAAAATCGGCGCAGAAATTGGCGCCAAGTATCTCCACTGATGGAATAGTACTGCGTTGGCAATAGGGGGGAATTCTCCGCTGGTTTTCGAGTTGCTGATTGGAACGTTTAACCACGACTACTGTCGTGCAGACGGCAATGTTCTGTGTTTGGCTTGTACGAGTGCTTTTGAGAGAGTCGGCTCTCGCGTTACGGTCGGAGTAGGTTACAAGACTGAGCTCTTGCAGCTCTGGACAGCCTGCCTTCCGTTGGCTGTCTAGTATACTTTCATTTAATTGTAACTGTTTGATGATGTTGCTGAAGTTTCGACTTCAACGTAACTTTCTGGGTACAGTTACGAATTGAGTGTTCTGCGTACAAGCGGCTTATGTTGTCCGTCTTCAGTTTTGGCTAAAGTTGACTGTACCGGAGTTACTGTGTGACTTCTCTTGTTAAAATCACTCACTGTCCTGTGCGTGATTGTATAGTGAGCCTTCTTCATCTCCCTCAAAGGCGTATTTGTGTTGCTAGGTACTCTTTAGTCTGCAACATCCAGACCAGGAGAATTTGTTTCGGGCTACACTCACGACATTATCACCACCACGACGGGACGTCGAAGCAACCAGCCATCGCCTCCGGTATGCCAGATCGTGTCCTTGCAGTTAAGGAGACAGCTTGGTAATGTACGTCCACAGCACCGGCAAATCAGGGAATTTTGTTAGGTGATAATCAGAGCTCAGCAGACCGCGCCTGCTCGTCTTTTCTAACTTTGCTCTGTCTTGGGTGTTCATTGCCTGAGTTATCACTACTGTAGCAGCAATTAATGTTGGGTTGGCTGGGTGTTCCTCTTGAGATTTGAGTTGCAAAGAATTTGCTCCACATACCACTTGGTCATAAATGTCACAATATAGTTTATGGACAACTTCACCTTCACAGCATTTATTTGAGTATCCAATTTGATGTATTGTAAATGTTTCGTGTGTTTTGTTTAGTATTTTGAGTTTAGTCATAATAAATAAAATTGGTATTTTGGACAGAACTTTCATTTTGTTAATCGGTACAGCAACCCTTTCATTTCTCACTATGTTAATGAAACTTTCCTTAATTACTAACCAATTAATTTATTGCAAGTGTAGTAAATCAAATTGTTATTGTCAATCGGTAGAGCAACCATTTCATTTCTCACTACATTAATGAAACTTTCCTTAATATCTATCCAATTAAATTATTGCAGGTGCCAAACTCTTTTCTACTCCACTTGCAGGGTCGATTACAGTCAGTTCGCGTTTCTTCTTAATCCATGTGCAACAGCAAAAGTCGGAGCTAGAAAGGGGGGCTTAGAGCTTCATTTCAATATGAAGATTCTAGAAGAATTAAGTGTTAAATACACTGCTGGGCCCGGCACCTCTCAACTCCTGAACAAAAGTCCGTCAGAAGCCTAGTGTAGGTACGAAAATCAGGCAAAATCGGCGTGTGCATCACACAAGAAAATAGCTACTCAAATATGCTATCACATTAACTTCCGAAGTTTCTAATCACAGTTTTAGCTATAAACTGTGCGCATGGTATCACAGTGACGATCTGAATATGTTAATAAGAGCGTCCGTCTGCATGTAACTCATACAAATGCACAGTTTCGTTCCGATCTCACTGTCTTGATAAGATTTCGTAATCTGACTTTAAACATTTATATACGTAATATATAAAGGGGAAAGGTTGTTATAAAAAATCTCTAAATCTTCTTGGCCGCAGCGCGGGATTATCCGAGTGGTCTCAGGCGCTGCAGTCATGGACTGTGCGGCTGGTCCCGGCGGAGGTTCGAGTCTTCCCTCGGGCATGTGTGTGTGTGTGTGTTTGTCCTTGGGATAATTTAGGTTAAGTAGTGTGTAAGCTCAGGGACTCATGACCTTAGCAGTTAAGTCCCATAAGATTTCACACACATTTAAACGTTTTTTCTTCTTGGTCGGTTTACTTCAGATTCCTACACGATCCCCTAATGAACGTTTCAGCACAGAGAAAAGTTGCTATTAAAGTTGTGTAAAAGTTCTTGAGCGACGTACTTCAAAAATCTTGGATGCTTTCCAGGCGCCAACATTCTCATAAGAGCGGCGGCGATACGCCTAAAGGGGCCAGACGGAGCGGCTGGGCTAGAGATTTCGTTACTTCACAGAAACTTAGTGAAAACACTTTCTGGCGGGCTACCAGCGAGGTGTGGGAATGTGTTCCCAGGCAGTCTTGGCGGGCAAATTCCCGCGTTTTATGCAAAATCCTAAGTGTGATTGGCTTTCTCAGGGAATAGCTACGTGACGTAGCCAAATCGGCGCAGAAATTGGCGCCAAGTATCTCCATTGGTGGAATAGTACTGCGTTGGCAATAGGGGGGAATTCTCCGCCGGTTTTCGAGTTGCTGATTGGAACGTTTAACCACGACTACTGTCGTGCAGACGGCAATGTTCTGTGTTTGGCTTGTACGAGTGCTTTTGAGAGAGTCGGCTCTCGCGTTACGGTCGGAGTAGGTTACAAGACTGAGCTCTTGCAGCTCTGGACAGCCTGCCTTCCGTTGGCTGTCTAGTGTACTTTCATTTAATTGTAACTGTTTGATGATGTTGCTGAAGTTTCGACTTCAACGTAACTTTCTGGGTACAGTTACGAATTGAGTGTTCTGCGTACAAGCGGCTTATGTTGTCCGTCTTCAGTTTTGGCTAAAGTTGACTGTACCGGAGTTACTGTGTGACTTCTCTTGTTAAAATCACTCACTGTCCCGTGCGTGATTGTGTAGTGTGCCTTCTTCGTCTCCCTCAAAGGCGTATTTGTGTTGCTAGGTACTCTTTAGTCTGCAACATCCAGACCAGGAGAATTTGTTTCGGGCTACACTCACGACATTATCATCACCACGACGGGACGTCGAAGCAACCAGCCATCGCCTCCGGTATGCCAGATCGTGTCCTTGCAGTTAAGGAGACAGCTTGGTAATGTACGTCCACAGCACCGGCAAATCAGGGAATTTTGTTAGGTGATAATCAGAGCTCAGCAGACCGCGCCTGCTCGTCTTTTCTAACTTTGTTCTGTCTTGGGTGTTCATTGTCTGAGTTATCACTACTGTAGCAGCAGTTAATGTTGGGGTTTCTCTTGAGATTTGAGTTACAAGGAATTTGCTCCACATACCACTTGGTCATAAATGTCACAATCTAGTTTATGGACAACTTCACCTTCACAGCATTTATTTGAGTATCCTATTTGATCTATTGTAAATGTTTCGTGTGTTTTGTTTAGTATTTTGAGTTTAGTCATAATAAATAAAATTGGTATTTTGGACAGAACTTTCATTTTGTTAACCGGGAAAGCAACCCTTTCATTTCTCACTATGTTAATGAAACTTTCCTTAATTACTATCCAATTAAATCATTGCAAGTATAGTAAATCAAATTGTTATTTTGGACAGGAATTTCATTCTGTCAATCGGTAGAGTAACCCTTTCATTTCTCACTACATTAATGAAACATTCCTTAGAATCTATCCAATTAAATTATTGTAGGTGCCAAACTCTTTTCTACTCCACTTGCAGGCTCGATTACAGTCAGTTCGCGTTTCTTCTTAATCCATGTGCAACAACAAAAGTCTGAGTTAGAAAGGGGGGCTTAGAGCATCATTTCCATATGAAGATTCTAGAAGAATTAAGTGTTAAATACACTGCTGGCCCCGGCACCTCTCAACTCCTGAACAAGGGTCCGTCAGAAGCCTAGTGTAGGTACGAAAATCAGGCAAAATCGGCGTGTGCATCACACAAGAAAATAGCTACTCAAATATGCTATCACATTAACTTCCGAAGTTTCTAATCACAGTTTTAGCTATAAACTGTGCGCATGGTATCACAGTGACGATCTGTATATGTTAAGAAGAGCGTCCGTCAGCGTGTAACTCACACAAATGCATAGTTTCGTTCCGATCTCACTGTCTTGATAAGATTTCGTAATCTGACTTTAAACATTTATATACGTAATATATAAAGGGGAATGCTTGTTATCAAAAATCTCTAAATCTTCTTGGCTGCCGCGCGGGATTAGCCGAGCGGTCTCAGGCGCTGCAGTCATGGACTGTGCGGCTGGTCCTGGCGTAGGTTCGAGTCTTCCCGCCTCGCGGGATTAGCCGAGCGGTCTCAGGCACTGCAGTCATGGACTGTGCGGCTGGTCCCGGCGGAGGTTCGAGTCTTCCCTCGGGCATGGGTGTGTGTGTTTGTCCTTGGGATAATTTAGGTTAAGTAGTGTGTAAGCTTAGGTACTGATGACCTTAGCAGTTAACCCCGTAAGATTTGACACACATTTGAACATTTTTTCTTCTTGATCGATTTACTTCAGATTTCTACACGATCCCCTAATGAACGTTTCAGCACAGAGAAAAGTTGCTATTAAACTTCTATGAAAGTTCTTGAGCGACGTACTTCAAAGTTCTTGGGGGATTTGCTTCCAATTTCTACATTCACATAAAACAATCAAGAAAATTAATGAAGAATTAAATGCCAAACAAACGAAAAATATCGTGGAAAGTGGACTGCAATTCCGATCGTGACAATAAATTACAGCGGCCAAAGCCGTCTTAACGTCCGTAGCTAGATGTTTTGCCGCCCTAGGCGAGGACTGAAAAATGAAGTCCCTTCTTTTACTCTGCCATCGGTCTTCCCGATATCCCCCCCCCCTCTCTCTCTCTCTCTCTCTCTCTCTCTCTCTCTCTCTCTCTCTCTCTCTTCACCATCACAAACATCCAACGGCACAAATCTTTTATACTTTATGTGTGGGTGTGATGAATTGCAGTTACCTTTTACTCCTTTTATATATGTTGAAAGATAAGTGCGAAACCTCGCTCTGTTATCCACAGGAAATAGTAGTACAGGCAAAACGTCAACAGAACCAGTCAAAACAACTCACGCCTTACAAATTACCTGCAGAGACAAAAACAAAAATAGGGGTTGAGGGAGGTGTGGTATGAAGTCGTAACATGAGCGCAGGCCAGCACATGTGCCGCGCTCCAGTGCTCGACAGAGATGAATGAACGTAATGTTTTTTTCCGTTTCGTACTCAGCAGCGACTGCTTGAGTACTGACGTAGGTAGAGGCAACGTGTTTAAGTAAAGTCTTAATAAGGAACTGTTTCGTATGCTTTTGGATGCAATTTGGTGTTTTGACTAACCATTTATCATTCTTTTCTCCACATTTGCACAATTTTTCGCTGTTTGATTTGAAATTATTTTTTCCGTCCTTTGCCCCTAAAATCTTTTCGCCTAGGCGACCGTCTGGTCTTGCCTAATGGTCAGGCGGAATAACATCGCTGTTCTTTAGTGACAATATTATGGGGAATAACTGTCACTGGGCCTTGTAGCTAGCGATACGTTAAAAGGCGTAATATTTTAGATGCGGTAATAAACAAGTTTAGTTATTGCAGAAACGGCCCTTCTCGTCATGGATATGGTACCATCGATACATTGCTAGATCGGAGGGCGAGCGAATGTTCTATATTTGAAAGAAACACGATTGCATTTTGCCCGTGTTATACAGTTATTTTTATTATTACTATCTACAGTGCCATACAAACGCTAACGTAGATCGTGGATGTAGTACCAACGAAAGTCAGTAGATCACTTTCCGATCAAAAGATCTACCAGAATCCGAGGTCTCCCGAACTGTGACGAAGACTGTTCGAGTCACGCTGTAATGCAGTCGTTCGACCTATACTTCAGTATTGTTCATCAGTGTGGGATCCGTGCCAGGTTGGGTTGACAGAGGAGATAGAGAAGATCCAAAGAAGAGCGGCGCGTTTCGTCACAGGGTTATCTGGTAAGCGTGGTAGCGTTACGGAGATGTGTAGCAAACTCAAGTGGCAGATTCTGCAAGAGAGGCGCTCTGCATCGCGGTGTAGCTTGCTCGCAAGGTTTCGAGAGGGTGCTTTCTGGATGAGGTATCGAATATATTGCTTCCCCCTACTTATACCTCCCGAGGGAATCACGAATGTAAAATTAGAGAGATTCGAGCGCGCACGGGGGCTTTCCGGCAGTCGTTCTTCCCGCGAACCATACGCGACTGGAACAGGAAAGGGAGGTTGCAACCACGCGAATGCGTTCGACACAGGGATTCAAGCATTTCCCCTGGTTTGTGAGTGGGCGAAAGCTGTCAGAGTTGCGGCCAATGGACGGTTGCAACCAGTTTTGATGGATCAAAGGAAATTCTTCTGACTGGCTCCAAAGCCTTTAATAAGGCTTCTCCAAAGAGATGAGCGCCCGCATGTGCAGAGCTTTTGGGGTTCAGTCCTGTAGCACTTTCGTTGAAGATAAGAAGTTATAGGTTCCTGCTAGTCTTTTAAAGGAACTGTATTCCTCAAACGAAATCTAATACATCAAAGAGTTTTTTCTGCAGAAATGTGTTGCATATATACAGCCCGGGGTATCAAAAGTAAAAGGATCTCATTGTTCTTTAGCGCCCCTCCAAAGTAAATTAATTTTTCTCTTCCATGTAAGGATCCAATCACAATAGCCAGGAGTTGAGGGTCAGATACTATACTTATTGCTACTAATGACATGGGCACATTAAGTTGGCACACTTTAGAGAGGAAGTGGCATAGGTAAAAATAAACATGCTATGCTTTTACACATACATCAATGAAATTAAGCCGGCCGGAGTGGCCGAGCGGTTCTAGGCGCTACAGTCTGGAGCCGCGCGACCGCTACGGTCGCAGGTTCGAATCCTGCCTCGGCCATGGATGTGCGTGATGTCCTTAGGTTAGTTAGGTTTAAGTAGTTCTAAGTTCTAGGGGACTGATGACCTCAGATGTTAAGTCCTATAGTGCTCAGAGCCAATATTGTCATTTGGTAAGGTACAGTCACTACTACAGCTACTTGTTCGCAGTTAACTATATATATATATACATACATATATACAAGGATTTCAGTCCAAAAATGATGTAACATAAACAGTGATAGTTAGGTTTAAGTAGTTCTAAGTTCTAGGGGACTGATGACCACAGATGTTAAGTCCCATAGTGCTCAGAGCCATTTGAACCATTTGAACCAATGAAATTAAACTGCATACCAGATTCTTAACCAATGGACACATTGTGACCACTCCCTACCAGCTAAACCAACGGCAATTTTTCTTCAAGTTAGATAATTTTCAGCATTTGTAATGTTTGATCATCTACAACCTTGTTGTTTATTAATATTGGTACTAAGTATCTGCTTTGTATTGTCAATCAGCAACCAAATTTTTTACCAAAATCAGTAAGACGAACTGATCAAATTTTTTCATCATATGCATATAATCAAAATATGTAAAAGAAAACACCAAAACTGGATCTGAAGTTAATACATCCTTTAACTCTTGAAATTCTGTCTGACACCTGGGCGTCCAGCTAAATATAATCCCGTTTTTTTTAACAATTTCGTCAATGCTTGTGTTCTTTCAGCAAACCCCTTCATGAATCGATGATAATGATTTGATAAAGTAATAAATAATTGTTTCTGCTGGAGGGACTGGAAAGTCACATACTGCCGATGTGAGGCACGGATCTATCCTTACCCCAACCTGACTAATTATATGTCCCAGATAGTTTACTTGCGTCTGTGCAATGTAACATTTTTCAATGCTAAGCGTCAGTCGAGCTTTCTCTAACATGTCAAATACTGATTCCAAACGCTGCACATGCTCCTCTACATTTTGCGCAAAGTCAATTACGTCATCCAAGTAGACCATACATTTACGAGGTTTTAAGCCTCTGAGGACTCCATCCAACGACCATTGAAATGTGTCTGATGTGTACTTCAACCCAAAAGGCATCCTACGGCATTCATAATGACCAGATGTTGTGCTAAATGCTTTTTTATGTCTATCATCAGGATAAACTTAAATTTGGTGGTACCCACTTCTTAAATCCAGAGTCGAAAAGAACTTGCATTGACCCAAATTGGCGGCTGTTGTGGCCGGGTGGTTCTAGGCCCTTCAGTCTGGAACTGCACTGCTGCTACGGTCGCAGGTTCGAATCCTGCCATGGGCATGGATGTGTCTGATATCCTTAGGTTAGTTAGGTTTAAGTAGTTCTAAGTCTAAGGGACTGATGACCTCAGATGTTAAGTCCCATAGTGCTTAAAGCCATTTGAACCATTTGACCCAAATTATTCAATGTGTCCGTAATATTAGGAATTGGATACATATCTGACTGTTTACTCACTCAAAAATCAATAATCACAGCAAAATCGATATTTCTTTGACCCATCTGCTGATTTCTTAGGTATAAGGACCACACTGCTTGACCACATACTGTCGCTACGTTGTATGGAACACTGAGAACTAAGCTGAGGCCGGCCGGAGTGGCCGTTCGGTTCTAGGCGCTACAGTCTGGAACCGCACGATCGCTCCGGTCGCAGGTTAGAATCCTGCCTCGGGCATGGATGTGTGTGATGTCCTTAGGTCAGTTACGTTTAAGTAGTCCTAAGTTCTAGGGGACTGATGACTCTCAGGAATTAAGTCCCATACTGCTCAGAGCCATTTGAACCATTTTGAACTGAGCTGAAGCTATAGAAGAGTAATTCTCCAAAAGCACAGTGAGATACGTATCGTAAAATGTAACAACAGATGACGCTACTAACCATCTTTTCATAGCGGGAAAATACAAAGTTTTGGAAAATTTGCTTGAAGAAATGAATCAAAAATGCTAAAAGATCATGTAGTTCCTATCGAAGTTTAACAGAAATATCGAAGTTCTGTTTATGGAACAGTGTAACAAATAACAAATCAACTTTGTCCGGAACCGAAAGTTTTTAAGTCGTTTAAATTGCTATTTCTTATTTGACACCCAGTGCATCAAATGCGGGGCGTGTTTTTCAAGTATGTACCGTTTTGAAATTAAAAAAAGACGTGCTAAGATATTTCAAAATCGCTCTGAGCACTATGGGGCTTCACACCTATGGTCATCAGTCCCCCTAGAACTTAGAACTACTTAAACCTAACTAACCTGAGGACATCACACAACATCCAGTCATCACGAGGCAGAGAAAATCCCTGACACCACCGGGAATCGAACCCGGGATCCCGGGCGGGGGAGGCGAGAACGCTACCACACGATCACGAGCTGCGGACTGCTAAGATATCTCAATAACTTTATTTTTACATGAAAGCCTGTACCTTATTCTACGCACTGACGCCATTACAGTCTGATATTTTCTTGTTTACTTTGTGTTTAAAATGCCTGCGTTAATTGTGAGTCCAGCCGACTGTGAAGTACGGGCTGTTATAAGATTTCTTAGTGCTACAGGCCTAAAAGCGATCGATATTCATCGTGAGATCTGTGCAGTTTACGGAGAAAACATTATGAGTGATGGAATCTTAAGGAAGTGGGTGAGAGCATTTAAAGATGGCCGCACAAATGTACATTATGAACAACGGAGTGGGCGTCCTTCGGTCGTTAATGAAAGTTTAGTGCAGGAAGTGGACAACAAGGTGAGAGAAAACAGACGCTTTACGATTTCCTCCTTGCAGGATGACTTTCCTAATGTTTCTCGTAGTGTTTTGTATGGCACTGTGACCGAGCACTTGAATTACCGAAAACTGTGCACAAGTTTGGTACCGAAAATGTTGACGGATGTGCACAAAACCGAACGTTTAGACAGTGCATTGACTTTCCTTGAGCGGTGCCACAACGACGGTGATGATTTCTTAAGACAAATTGTTACGGGCGATGAAACATGGGTGGCCTACGTCACACCAGAATCAAAGCAA
Organism: Schistocerca piceifrons; assembly: GCF_021461385.2. Classification (NCBI taxonomy): domain Eukaryota; kingdom Metazoa; phylum Arthropoda; class Insecta; order Orthoptera; family Acrididae; genus Schistocerca; species Schistocerca piceifrons. Next base: position 19,013,357 of record NC_060139.1, on the reverse strand, counting down.
CAGTCCATGGAAGTTGAGCAAGTGCATCGTTTTGCTGCAAGACAACGCCCGTCCGCACGTGGCGAATCAGACCAAAGATCTCATCACATATTTTCGATGAGAAACCCTAGATAATCGTCCGTACAGCCCCGATCTTGCGCCCAGTGACTACCATCTGTTCCTGCACTCGAAGAAACACCTGGGCGGTCAGCCTCTTCCAGACGATGACGAAGTCAAAACAGTGGCGATGCAGTGGTTAACAAGACAGGCCTCAGACTTCTATGGGGAGTGTATTCAAAACCTGGTACAACGTTACGACAAGTGCCTCAATATTGACGGAAATTATGTAGAAAAGTAGATTAAGGTACAGGCTTTCACGTGAAAATAAAATTATTGAAATATCTTAGCACGTCTTTTTTTAATTTCAAAACGGTACTCACTTAAAAAACACGCCTCGCATGTCCTTCGACTTAAAGCGATTGCATTTTCTCACGCGGCTTGCATTCGCTATGAGTGTCAATAGGGCACAGGGCCAATCACTTTGTGTGGCAGATAGTAAACATCTCGGGAAACGCCGGGCACTGCAGGTAGTAGCGTTATGAGGAAATGTTGTCCAGACTCCCTTTCACGGTGCTGGCTGCTGATGGGAAAACTTGGTTCTGAGATACGGAGAAACGCGGCTGGCTGTACAGTTGGCGGTCGTGACGCGCGACACGTCACGCCAGGCCGCGCCGGCTGCTCGCCTCTTTTTATCGACGGCCGATCTGAGCGCCGTGCGGCACAGCCGTTAGCTGGCGCCCGGTGACGGGATCCCCACCCACTGTGGGGGGAGTCCCCGGGGAGCGCCCATTCGGCGTCGACGGCGGCACTTAGCACTCGCCTCGTGTCGACAACTCGCCGGACTAGCTAGCTGCCAGCGGCTCCGCTGGAAGCTGTCAATACTCCCTGTGACAGCTCGGCGAGCGAATATTTCAGCCGAGCCGCCGCGCCTTTCGCCGTACGTTTCGCTTTTCCCCGGCCTGTGACTGCCGCCGACGTGGTGTGAGCCAGTCGCAGAAAATACGCCGTCGGCATTTACCGTCGTAGCGTAAACTGTTCATTAGTGAAGTGCAGCCCTCTTTCGGACAGCGGATTCATTTGCGAGACAAGAGGACTAACAAGGGGAGGCCGCCAATTGTGAAATTCAGATTCGATTCATACTGCGCATAATAAAAGCTCATGGCCAGAGGTGTAATGTGGCAAACCACCAAGATGCACTTCTCAGCCGTTGTCGAGAAAATCGACGGTTAAAAGAAACCGTTGCGGTGAAATACTCTCTACGATTAATATTTTCTACAGCGTCGTGGCGCAGCGGTAAGCGCTCGGGTTCGTAATCCGAAGATCGCTGGATCGAATATCCCGCCGTGCAATTTTTTTTATTATTGGTTTTTTGTAATTCATATATATATATATATATATATATATATATATATATATATATGTATATACTATTAATGAATTGCTTATGCATGTTGGTGAAGGCGGATAGCTCTCCAATTGTACCGCCTCCATTTTTCCGTTTGTTTGCTAGGGACCGCATCTACCTTCTTTCGAAGTTAGCAGGCAACTACGCTGTTATGCGGCGGCTCGTTTCGGCCCATTCAACATCTGTCCTTCAAGTGTAACGAGCGAGTAACGGAGTTTATATTTCATACCTGCCACAGCAAATTTGTGTTCGTGAGGTCTCTATTCTAATTCGAACGTTTGACTTACGCTATACGTATTCGTTTCGGAATATCGTTTCTACGTCTTCCGTTAACTATACGTGGTTAACATTATGAAGACAATTAATAACAGTTGTGAAATACAACTTTGTTTGCGGAAAACATAATGATGTTCGAAGTCGGCAGTTTTTCCACGACAAACGACTTTCAACAACTTATTGTATGCATAATTGTTGCAACTGATTGCCGGGAATTATATACAAAAAACAAATACTAAAAAAAAAGGTTGCATGGCGCGAGATCGATCCGAAGACCTTCGGATTACGAACCCAAGCGCTTACCGCTGCACCACGACGGTGTAGAAAATCATTAATCGTAGAGAGTATTTCACAGCAACGGTTTCTTTTAACTGTCGATTTTCTCGACAACGGCTGAGAAGTGCATCTTGGTGCTTTGCCACATTACACCTCTGGCCATGAGCTTTTATTATGCGCATTATGAATCGAATCTGAATTTCACAATTGGCGGCGTGCCCTTGTAAGACCCATGCCGATTAACGTTTTAACTTGGCTGGCGTGATTATCTAATAACTTTGGAGCATAGAGCATAGTAATGGTAAAGATTCTCCTGCTGAGAATCGGCCACAGAGCGGATGTTCTCCTAGAAACAGATAATTCGTTTTGTCCATTTTACTCATGCACTAATGTAATTATTCTTTTTGCGTGGGTTTTATTTTCCTCATACCCCAGACGGTTCCACCTGGCTTTCGCTAAAATTCAGCTACAGGCACTACGAGCTTGCAAGAGACCTTCATTGTACTTCCTGTTACTGTACTTCCAGTTAATCGCATTACTACATCTACATCTACATCTACATCTACATCTACCTCATTACTCTGCTACTCACAATAAAGTGCTTGACAGACGGTTCAATGAACCACCTTCAAGCTGTCTCTCTACCGTTCCACTCTCGAACGGCATGCGGGAAAAACGAGCACTTAAATTTTTGTGTGCGACCCTGATTTCTCTTATTTTATTGTGATGATCATTTCTCCCTATATAGGTGGGTGCCAACAGAATGTCTTCGTAATCGGAGGAGAAAACAGGTGATTGAAAGTTCATGAAAAGATACCGTCGCAACGAAAAACACCTTTGTTTTAATGATTGCCATTCCAATTCACGTATCATGTCAGTGGAACTACCTCCCCTGCTGCGCGGTAATACAAAACGAGCTGCCATTCTTTGTACTTTTTCGATGACATCCGGCAGTCCCACCTGATGCGGATCCCACACCGCACAGCAATACTCCAGAATAAGGCGGACAAGCGTGGTGTAAGCAGTGTCTTCAGAAGACCTGTTGCACGTTCTAAGTGTTCTGCGAATGAATCGCAGTCTTTGGTTTGCTCCACCCACAATATTATCTATGTGATCGTTCCAATTTAGGATACTTGTAGTCGTAATCCCTAAGTATTTAGTTGAATTTACAGCCCTGAGATTTGTGAGACTCATCGTGTAATCGAAATTTAGCTGATTTCTTTTAGTACTCATTCAGGATCAATTGCCACTTTTCGCACCATACAGATATCTTGTATAAATCATTTTGCAAGTCGTTTTGACCATCTGATGACTTTACAAGACGGTAAATGACAGCGTCATCTGCAAACAATCTAAGACGGCTACTCAGATTGTCTCCAACGTCGTTAATATAGATCAGGAACTATAGAGAGCCTATAACGTTCAATTACTACCTGGCGTACATTGAAACAACGCTGAGCTCAAGTATCTATAACGAGATGGATGGCGGTGTAGCGCAACCTCTATCAGCCGTACCTACAGCATCAGTCCTGGTGACTAAGTATCGTGCGCCGGTGTTTGTAAAAGTCTGGACACTGAGGTGGAAAATTGTCGTTTGTTTCCTCCATGTCCCTCAGTCCGTTGTCGAACCGTACACTTTCATTTGCCCAGAGGACGTATGTTTCCCTACACCCAATACTCGTGCGATAGTCTGAGTCAAAGGATGGGCAGTGCCCTACCTTCATGGAGGGGTGGCTCGCTCTTTGGACCGTCCTACAGAATGAGCATGCGGTGATTGAACGACGTACATACTTCCGCGCCTATTTCGCCGATTACCTCCGTGGGATTTGGTGCGACTCCCCGCTCAGCTGGAATGTGCCTGGCCTGGTCGGCCTGATTTTTCTCAAAGTGCACTACTAACATTTCCCTCACGTTATTTCAATCCCGCGAAGGGCACAGCACCTGATATCGCACTGCCCTTGTTTTCCATTCCGGTCTCCCGTACTACCTCTAGTGTGTCACACTACTGATCTTCTTTGGCTATCCTCGTTTTCTCTTTCGGTTGGATGCTGCTATCGAGCCAGAGGCGGCCAACATGCATTCGTATCCCATCGTCCCTAACTTCCGTCTGCTTAAAAGGAACAGTCAATTTTCCCCACTGTATTTTCTGACGTTATCCTGATTTAGTGCATTGTTAGTTTATAAATAAAGTATATATTACCTTCTCATGCTCCAAAAAATAAAATAAATAAATAAAAAGAAACATTAACAAATACAACATCAAAAGTAAAATTCCAAGGAGAAATTTCACGGCATTTCGAGGTCAAAACCGGCGTCAGACAAGGAGATGCGCTGTCCCCGGTACTCTTCAACTGTATTCTGGATAAAGTCATAGCAGAATGGAGAAAACTCACGCAAAAACATAGAGTTGAGAAAGTCCAAATTGGAGGGAAGTGCTACAAAGCCATTGAAACCAACTGTTTTGCTTTCGCTGACGATCTCGCCTGTTTAGCTTACACACAAAAAGACACAATAAAACAAATAGAATTACTTAAAGAATCTGCTGAAAAAGCAGGCTTGCAAATTTCATTTGAAAAGACAGAAATCATTACAAATATCAAAAATCCACCAAAGAAAATAACTACGAAATACGGGAAAATACAGGTATCTAAACATTTTAAATATCTTGGTGAACTAATTCAGCCTGCGGCAAAAGGTCATCCAGCATGCAGGGCTAGAATACAAAAACTAGAGACAGCAACTCACTACTGCAGACAAATGTATTCAAAAAAATGTATATCCAAAAACATTAAACTCAGACACTACCAGACTGTCATTAGACCGCAGATACTATATGCATCAGAAACACTGGCAAATTTTACATACGCAGAACAGATAGAAAATCGTGAAAGAAGAATTGTGAGGACAATTCTTGGACACAGGAAAATAACAGATGATCAAGGCAAGCCTGTATACAGACTAAAAAGCAACAAAGAAGTGTATACGAAGCGCAGCAAAATTACAGACGAAATTAGAAAAAGAAGATGCTCCTTTTATGCTCACATCATGAGGATGAACCCGAATAGGCTTACAAAACAAATATTTTCGTACATCGCAAATCTAAAAAATAAAAATTTATGGTTTATCAACACAGAAAGAGATCTAAAAGAAATGGACATAGATCAGGAAACAATATTTAACAGAAACCTTTTTAGAAAAAAACTGAATTCATTCACGGGTTTCGGTGTGAAAATTAAGCAAACTTGTGGAACTAAATGGTCTGAAGAGAGAAAAGCCGCCTTCAGCGCAAGAATGAAAGAAGTGTGGACTGAGAGAAAGAAGACTTCCCAGAAGCGCAAGAAATAACTGTTTTCACGGTCTTTAACGGCCAAATAAAATAAATAAATAAGTAGAGGTGGGCAAAAAGAGGTGGCGTGTTAGATTAGTAATCCAAACATCCCTGATCTTGTGTTCGAACCCCGCCACTGCTTCAATTTTGAATAAAAATCGTCAACAATGACGCCCGAAGAATTTCGGCTCAGGAAGTTAGCCTAAATCCGCCAACGGCCTTGTCAAAGAGGGCGGAAGAGCGGACAAAACTTCTGGGCATTCTCTTGCAATTGTGGTGTGAAACTGTCCCTAAACGACGGAAGAATGAGCAATGATGAACGACATGAGGATGCAGAAGGCAATGGAAAGCACTGAATTGAAGACACATATTACGTATCCGCAGGACATGTGGTCTGTGATTGAAAAAATGTTATGGTGATCTCTCCAGTGGAAAAAGATTCCGGAGTAGTCCCCATTCGGATCTCAGAGGGTGGACTGCCAAGAGGGAGATGACAATGAGAAGAAGACTGAATAACTGACGAAAGGATAACGTTCTATGAGTCGGGACATGGAATGTCAAACGTTTCAATGCGCTAGGGAAGACAGAAAACCTGAAAAGGGAAATATTGAGGTTCCATCTAGATATAGTGGGGTCAGAGAAGAGAAATGGAAAGAAGACGAGGATTCTGATCAGACGAGTGTAGGGTGATATCAACAGCAGCGGAAAATTGTTTAGTGGGAATAGGATACGTTATTAATTAGAAATAAGGACAGAGAGTGACTTACTGTAAACAGTTGAGTGACAGGGTTATTCTCATCAGAATAAATAGCGAACCAACACCGACAACCATAGTTCAGATAGACATGCCGATGTCGCAAGCAAAAGGTGATGAGATAGATAAAGCGTGTGAGGATATCTAACGGGTAATTCAATACTTAAAGGGAAAAGAAAATCTAATAGTCATGAGGTACCGGAATACAGTAGTAGTGGAAGGAGTGACAGAAGGGGTTACGGGAGAATATGTGCTTAGTATCAGGAAGGAGAGATGAGAAAGACTAATTTAGCTCCATAATCAAATTCAGGTGATGTTAGTGAAAACTCTGTTCAAAAGTCACGAGAGGTGGAGATAATTTGGAAAAGGCCGGGAGATACGGGAATATTTCACTTAGATTACATGATCGTCAGGCAGAGATTCCGAAATCAGACACAGGACTATAAGACGTACACAGGAGCAGGTAAGACTGAGGTCACAATTTAGTAGTGGCAAAGAGTCGACTGAAGGGCAACAGAATACTCAGGAAGAATCAATGCCCAAAGGAGTGAGTTACCAAACTACTAAGAAATTAAGAGATACGCTTGAAATTTTCTAAGGCCATAGACACAGCAATAACGAATAGCTCACTAGGCAGTACAGTTGAAGAGGAATGGACGTCTCTAAAAACGGCAATCACCGAAGTTAGAAAGAGAAACATAGATATAAAGAAGGTAACTGCGAAGAAATCATGGGCGATAGATACTTCAGCTGATCGAGAAAAGTGGGAACTACAAAAATGTTCACGGAAATTCAGGAATACAGAAGTGCAAGTCACTTACGAATGAAATAAATAGGAAGTTAAGGGAAGCTAATGCGAAACGGCTGCATGAAAAATGTGTAGAAAACAAACCGCGAAATAGACGAAGCTAAGGAATTCTGCTAATTAAGCATACGGACGAAGAAACGAGGACGTAAAAAGCAGACTAGAACTGCAAAAAGGTCATTCCTGGCCAAAAGCAGTCGTCTAGCATCAAACATAGTTCTTAATTTGAGGTAGAAATTTCTGAGAATGTACTTTTGGAACACAGTGTTGTAAAGCAGTGAGACGTGGACTGTAGAAAACCCGGAATGGTATAGAATGGAGGCATCTGAAATGTGGTTCTACAAAGGAATGTTGAAAATTAGCTGTACTGATAAGGTATACAATGAGGAGGTTCTTTTCGGAGGGAGGATAAAAACTGTATGGGAAGACAGAGACTGGGATGTACCCAGCAAATAACAGGGTACGTAGGTGCAACTCTGCGATGAAAAAGTTGGCACAGAGCACAGGAGAGGAATTCGTGGCGGGCCATATCAAACTAGTCAGTAGACGAATTACTCAAAATGGAAAGTAAAAGGGGGGGGGGGGATAGTGCCTTAAAATCGAGAAAAGACTAACACAAGATAGCTGAAATCTGATATGAAAAAATACTGGAAAGTAAGATAAAAAGTAGGCGTTGGAGGGGGTGGCGGATGGGGGAGGGTCAGGCTGGTAATTGGCTCGTGATTTACAAAAAGTACAGTAAAGCGGATGTAAAATTTAATGCCAACGGAGATTTTTTTGTGGTAGTCAAATCTAAAATTGTTTCGGTGTTCTGAAGATGTCCAGGCAGAGTGGTACATCGTATTGATGACTCATACCAACGATGGAGTTCGTTCCTGCTGGCAAATTAAAACTACAATTATGTTTGTTAATTGTATTAGCAACAACATCTCAAACGTGCCGACGGTTGTACTATTCCCCTTCTCTGCTTCAAGAGTTAGTGACATGGATGTAATAAACTTTAATGTAAGTAGTAACACATTGTACCTGTGTTCTCACACTTACGGCGACCCAGTAATGTGGTGCTAATATGACTTTACTTTCATTCAGTTTCCTCACATTGAGTGTCGAAAGTAACATAAATGGGCCCACTAAGAGGGCAGATTAAGTAATCAGGCCTCGGAATTGCCTCACTGACGTCATACTGACCGGCTGTTACCCGCAGCTGTATCCGCATATCAACAGCTTCGTCATGATGAGTAATAGTGAGAAAGTAAATAAGCTACTGTGCATGCAATAAGGCTCAAAATGGCTCTGAGCCCTATGGGACTTAACATCTATGGTCATCAGTCCCCTAGAACTTAGAACTACTTAAACCTAACTAGCCTAAGGACAGCACACAACACCCAGCCATCACGAGGCAGAGAAAATCCCTGACCCCGCCGGGAATCGGACCCGGGAACCCGGTCGTGGAAAGCGAGAACGCTACCGCACGACCACGAGGTGCGGACTGCAATAATGTCAGGTGCTCTCACGTATATCATTGTTCGGATAAACATTGCTCAAAATGTGTGCTTCCCCCCTGAATCGTATGTTGTAAAAGATGAACTACTTTTCATTTTTTTTTCCTCATGTGATGAAGTATTACTCTGCATGAGAATTATGCATTGGAAAAGGAACATAATTTCATGTATAAGAGAATGAATATTGGATGTCACCCACAAACTGTTTACACGAGGTATGTCAAGGATAAATTCTAACGACTTTTCAATTTTTTTGAAAAACGTGTTTATGAAGCAAGGGCTTTCTCTTCTTGCAGTTCACGTCTGTTGTCACTTGCAAGGCGATCAGAGTTACCTCTTGGGTGGTGTGTGTAATTTCAAATTTATTAGTGAATAATAATAGCCTCTTTTCCGTTAAATGAATGTGCAGTTATTTGTAGATTCGCTTGGAAAAAATACATTAATTATATTACATGAGTTTCACGTAACAGGTCAGTGTACCAGGATCGTGCACATGTTCGAGAGCAAAACGGCTTATCACGTCGTGTGGTTTAGTATTACGTAAATATAAAATCTAATCTTTGCATTCTTTACTACGAAATCAGAGGCTACACTTATTACAACTTTGTGTGTGGAAGTCATAATGATTTTCACGGTCAGTGCTTTCGAACACTGACGATGTACAACAACCCCTAGGGCCTAATACATCAAGAGGGGGAAATAAGAGGAATGGTATGTGTAACCCTCTAAAGGTTATGAAATATAATAAATTAGCTGGAGATTATTTTATGTGTGTTAAAGTAACAATCACATTGTGGCATCGCATTTGTCACGTGTCTTTCCCGAGGCAAACCTATCTTAACGCATTGCATACTTTTCACCAGATTCAAAACTTCTTTCAACTTTTATTCCGCCAGTAAGGAAGGTTGCGTCACACCCATCCCTAACCTCCCGCCCCCCATACAATTGCCACAACATACAACGAGGCAAATGTACAGCGTCGCTTCTGACCAGTGTATCCAGAGCGGCATGAGCAGTACTACCCATCTACGCTCCTGAAGTAGCTGTACTTAATACGACATGTACATTAAGCAAAACATTTCTGTTCACTGATGTGAAGGAAGATGTTTCATTCTCTACTTCATCCACTTAGGGATAGACTCTTTTATTTCTTATCTTCTGAAGTAGCTTACGTTCCTTCTAAGAGTTCAAGCTATCTCCGCAGCAAATTTCGTCGAAATCGGTTCAGTAGTTTGGTTGTGAAGTCCCTACAGACTGATTTATTCTTGCATTTAGTCTTATTAGTGTGGAAGCGAGGATTAAACACGTTGAGGATTGTATAAGCATTGCATTCATTACGCTGAGTAGTACACTGTAGAACATACCAACCAATAAAAGCATTTTCATAAAAATGGTGAAGTTGAAAAGATAAGGGGTAACTCAGTTATTCAGCGAGTAATTATGCCTCTCCAATTCACATTATATTCTTCAATTCAATAAGCATCTTTTACTACACAGCTACTAAAGCAGCCTGTGTTCTTCTTCAGGATTCAAACCATCTCCACAATATATTTCACAGAAATCTTTTCAGTGGCTTACTCGTGAAAAGGTAACAGACAGAGTTACTTCCGCATTTATAATACTAGTAAGTAGGTAGATGTGGACGAGGCAAAACATGTTCAAAGGGATTTTGGAATTACAGCCGATCGTCGTAAACTTCACCGACGAAATTCCGACTGGACACCTGCAGTCTTTTTCAGGTGGGCCATCGAAGACTCACGAAGACGTCTCCTCTCCGACTTGTACAGGGTGGTCCATTGATCGTGACCGGACCAAATATCTCACGAAATAAGCGTCAAACGAAAAAACTACAGAGAACGAAACTTTTCTAGCTTGAAGGGGGAAACCAGATGGCGCTATGGTTGGCCCGCTACATGGCGCTGCCATTGGTCAAACGGATATCAACTGGTTTTTTTTGGGGGGGGGGAACCCCCATTTTTATTATATATTCGTGTAATACGTAAAGAAATATGAATGTTTTAGTTGGACCACTTTTTTCGCTTTGTGATGGATGGCGCTATAGTAGTCACAAACATATGGCTCACAATTTTAGACGAACAGTTGGTAACAGGTAGGTTTTTTGAATTCAAATACAGAACTTAGGTACGTTTGAAGATTTTATTTCCTTTGTGAACGTATCATTTCAGAGAACGCATGCTGTTACAGCGTGATTACCTGTAAATACCACATTAATGCAATAAATGCTCAAAATTATGTCCGTCAACCTCAATGCATTTGGAAATACGTGTACCGACATTCCTCTCGACAGCGAGTATTTAGCTTCCGTAATGTTCGCATATGAATTGACAATGCGCTGACGCATGTTGTCAGGCGTTCTCGGTGGATCACGCTAGCAAATATCCTTCAACTTCCTCCACAGAAACAAATCCGGGGACGTCAGATCCGGTGAACGTGCGGGGCATGGTATGGTGCTTCGACGACCAATCCACCTGTCATGAAATATGCTAGTCAATACCGCTTCAACCGCACGCGAGCTATGTGCCGGACATCCGTCATGTTGAAGTACATCGCCATTCTGTCATGCAGTGAAACATCTTGTAGTAACATCGGTAGAACATTACGTAGGAAATCAGCATACATTGCACCATTTAGATTGCCATCGATGAAATGGGGCCAATTGTCCTTCCTTCCATAATGCCGCATCATACATTAGCCCGCCAAGGTCGCTGATGTTCCACTTGTCGCAGCCTTCGTGGATTTTCCGTTCCGCAATAGTGCATATTATGTCAGTTTACGTTACCGCTGTTTGTGAATGACGCTTCGTCGCTAAATAGAACGCGTGCAAAAAATCTGTCATCGTCCCGTAGTTTCTCTTGTGCCCAGTGGCAGAACTGTACACGGCGTTCAAACTTGTTGGAATGTAATTCCTGGTGCATAGTAATATGGTACGGCTGCAATTGATGTTGATGTAGCACTCTCAACACGGATGTTTTTGAGATTTGCGACTCTCGCGCAATTTTTATGCTACTGATGTGCGGATTAGCCGAGACAGCAACTAAAACACCTACTTGCTCATCATCATTTGTTGCAGGTCGTCGTTGACGTTTCACATGTGGCTGAACACTTCCTGTTCCATTAAATAACGTAACTATCCGGCGAACGGTCCGGACACTTGGATGATGTCGTCCAGGATACCGAGCAGCATACATAGCACACGCCCGTTGGGCATTTTGATCACAACAGCCATACATCAACACGATATCGACCTTTTCCGAAATTGGTAAACGACCCATTTTAGCACGGGTAATGTATCACGAAGCAAATACCGTCCGCACTGGCGGAATGTTAAGTGATACAACGTAGTTATACGTTTGTGACTATTACAGCGCCATCTATCACAAAGTGAAGAAAGTGGTCCAACTAAAACATTCATATTTCTTTAGGCACTACACGAATAAGTAATAAAAAATGGGGGTTGCTATTTTAGAAAACGTAGTTGATATCCGTTTGTCCTATGGCAGCGCCATCTAGCGGGCCAACCATAGCGCCATCTGGTTTCCCCCTTCAAGCTAGACGAGTTTCGTTCTTTGTAGTTTTTTCGTTTCACGCTTATTCGTGAGATATTTTGCCCGGTCACGATCAATGGACCACTCTGTATAATGTTCAGACAGTACTGCCGCGCATGCGTCAGAGTCGCGGTGACGGAAGGCCCACAAGGCAGGGCGACAGCGGCCTCGCTGGTGGAGCTGCAAGCATCAGCTGTCTTCGGCGTTTCCGCTGCAGTCTTCGGAGTATTCTGGAGTCTTCGTCCGGAGCAAATTTCGGAGACGACTGGATTCCACGCATTATCCAGCTGGTAGCCGCTGTCACGGTTCATTAGATTTTCCCGCAATGATTACTTCAACGGTTTCTTTCATACTGGAGTCGAAATAATATGTTTCCGAGGCCAAAATTGATGTTTTGTCATTTTTACATCAACTGATTCCTGGAGGTAGGTGGATGATACTATTATAATGTGGCCCCACGAAGGAGATAACTTAATGGAGCATTTACATGATTTTAACTCAGCTCATAAGAACACTGGATTTGCTATGGCATTAGAAATAGATGTTTGTCTCACATTCATAGTAGTTTATCCTGTAGTAAAGTAGAAGTGGATAGTTCCTGTGAATTACTATGGGTGGAGGTTACACTCAACAACCGAGCTAGGTTAATAGTTGGCTCCTTTTACCGACCTCCCGACTCAGCAGCATTAGTGGCAGAACAACTGAGAGCAAATTTGGAATACGTTTCACATAAATTTTCTCAGCATGTTATAGTCTTAGGTGGAGATTTCAATTTACCAGATGTAGACTGGGACACTCAAATGTTTAGGACGGGTGGTAGGGACAGAGCATTGAGTCACATTATACTCAGTGCAGTATCCGAAAATTACCTCGAGCAATTAAACAGAGAACCGACTCGTGGAGATAACATCTTGGACCTACTGATAACAAACAGACCCGAACGTTTCGACTCTGTAAGTGCAGAACAGGGAATCAGTGATCATAAGGCCGTTGCAGCATCCTTGAATATGGAAGTTAATAGCAATATAAAAAAAGGGAGGAAGGTTTATATGTTTAGCAAGGGTAATAGAAGGCAGATTTCAGACTACCTAACAGATGAAAACGAAAATTTCTATTCCGACAATGACAATGTTGAGTGTTTATGGGAAAAGTTCAAGGCAATCGTAAAATGCGTTTTAGACAGGTACGTGCCGAGTAAAACTGTGAGGGACTGGAAAAACCCACCGTGGTTCAACAACAAGGTTAGGAAACTACTGCGAAAGCAAAGAGAGCTTCACTCCAATTGTAAACGCTGCCAAAACCTCTCAGACAAACAGAAGCTAAACGATGTCAAAGTTAGCGTAAGGAGGGCTATGCATGAAGCGTTCAGTGATTCGAAAGTAAAATTCTAGGTACCGACTTGACAGAAAATCCCAGGAAGTTCTGGTCTCACGTTAAATCAGTAAGTGGCTCGAAACAGCATGTCCAGACACTCCGGGATGATGATGGCATTGAAACAGAGGATGACACGCGTAAAGCTGAAATACTAAACACCTTTTTCCAAAGCTGTTTCACAGAGGAAGACCACACTGCAGTTCCTTCTCTAAATCCTCGCACAAACAAAAAAATGGCTGACATCGAAATAAGTGCCCAAGGAATAGAAAAGCAACTGGAATCACTCAACAGAGGGAAGTCCACTGGACGTGACGGGATACCAATTCGATTCTACACAGAGTACGCGAAAGAACTTGCCCCCCTTCTAACAGCCGTGTACCGCAAGTTTCTAGAGGAACGGAAGGTTCCAAATGATTGGAAAAGAGCAGAGGTAGTCCCAGTCTTCAAGAAGGGTCGTCGAGCAGATGCGCAAAACTATCGACCTGTATCTCTGACGTCGATCTGTTGTAGAATTTTAGAACATGTTTTTTGCTCGCGTATCATGTCGTTTTTGGAAACCCAGAATCTACTCTGTAGGAATCAACATGGATTCCGGAAACAGCGATCGTGTGAGACCCAACTCGCTTTATTTGTTCATGAGACCCAGAAAATAATAGATACAGGCTCCCAAGTAGATGCTATTTTCCTTGGCTTCTGGAAGGCTTTCGATACAGTTCCGCACTGTCGCCTGATAAACAAAGTAAGAGCCTACGGAATATCAGACCAGCTGTGTGGCTGGATTGAAGAGTTTTTAGCAAACAGAACACAGCATGTTGTTATCAATGGGGAGATGTCTACAGACGTTAAAGTAACCTCTGGCGAGCCACATGGGAGTGTTATGGAACCATTGCTTTCCACAATATATATAAATGACCTAGTAGATAGTGTCGGAAGTTCCATGGGGCTTTTCGCAGATGATGCTGCAGTATACAGAGAAGTTGCAGCATTAGAAAATTGTAGCGAAATGCAGGAAGATCTGCAGCGGATAGGCACTTGGTGCAGGGAGTGGCAACTGACCCTTAACATAGACAAATGTAATGTATTGCGAACACATAGAAAGAAGGATCCTTTATTGTATGATTATATGATAGTGGAACAAACACTGGTAGCAGTTACTTCTGTAAAATATCTGGGAGTATGCGTGCGGAACGATTTGAAGTGGAATGATGATATAAAATTAATTGTTGGTAAGGCTGGTGCAAGGTTGAGATTCATTGGGAGAGTCCTTACAAAATGTAGTCCATCAACAAAGGAGGTGGCTTACAAAACACTCGTTCGACTTATACTTGAGTATTGCTCATCAGTGTGGGATCCGTACCAGATCGGGTTGACGGAGGAGATAGAGAAGATCAAAAGAGGAGCGGCGCGTTTCGTCACAGGGTTATTTGGTAAGCGTGATAGCGTTACGGAGATGTTTAGCAAACTCAAGTGGCAGACTCTGCAAGAGAGGCGCTCTGCATCGCGGTGTAGCTTGGTCGCCAGGTTTCGAGAGGGTGCGTTTCTGGATGAGGTATCGAATATATCGCTTCCCCTTACTTGTACCTTCCGAGGAGGTCATGAATGTAAAATTAGAGAGATTCGAGCGCGCACGGAGGCTTTCCGGCAGTCGTTCTTCCCGCGAACCATACGCAACTGAAACAGGAAAGGGAGGTAATGACAGTGGCACGTAAAGTGCCTTCCGCCACACACCATTGGGCTGCTTGCGGAGTATAAATGTAAATGTAGATGTAGATTCTTAGATGTTTTGGTTAGACGGGAGAGCGACGGTTGTCTGGGACATTCTGTTTATCGTCAGCGCCCTCACACTAATCTGTACTTGCACTCTTCAAATTACCCAATACTTGAATGTGCTTCAAACGATGGTACAGAGACCCCGTACAGTATCAGACGCAGATAATTGGCTTAAATATTTTGCACATTTAAACACAGTGTTCAGAGACAATGGATATTTTTCCCGGCAAGTTAACCATGCATTCTCAGCTAAAATTAAGAACCGGAAAAATGGATAAAGAGGAGAATGCGCCAACAAAGTCACTAGATTTTCTTCCCTTCGTTGGAAATATTTCCATCAAAAATACCAAGAATCCTTAACAATTTTCAGGTGAAAGTAATTTTTCGCCGCCAGCCGGATTCACCGAGCGGTTCTAGACACTACATTCTGGAACCGCAATACTGCACGGTTGCAGGTTCGAATCCTGCCTCGGGCATGGATGTGTGTGATGTCCTTAGGTTAGTTAGGTTTAAGTAGTTCTAAGTTCTTCAGAAGGGATACTGAATTTAATTGATGAAAGGAAAAAATACAAAAATGCAGTAAGTGAAGCAGGCAAAAAGGAATTCAAACGTCTCAAAAATTAGAACGACAGGAAATGCAAAATGGGTAAGCAGGGATGGCTAGAGGACAAATGTAAGGATGTAGAGGCTTATCTCAGTAGGTATAAGATAGATACTGCCCACAGGAAAATTAAAGAGACCTATGGAGAAAAGAGAACCACTTGCATGAATATCAAGAGCTCAGATGGAAAACCAGTTATAAGCAAAGTAGGGAAAGCAGAAAGGTGGAAGGAGTATATAGAGGGTCTATACAAGGGCGATGTTCTTGAGGACAATATCATGGAAAAGGAAGAGGATGTAGATGAAGATGAAATGGGAGATATGATACTGCGTGAAGAGTTGGACAGAGCACTGAGAGACCTAAGTCGAAACAAGGCCCCGGGAGTAGACAACATTTCATTAGAACTACTGAGCCAGTCCTGACAAAACTACCATCTGATGAGCAAGATATATGACACAGGCGAAATTCCCTCAATCTTCAAGAAGGATATAATAATTCCAATCCCTAAGAAAGCAGGTGTTGATAGATGTGAAAATTACCAAACTATCAGTTTAATAAGTCACAGCTGCAAAATACTAACGCGAATTCCTTACAGAGGAATGGAAAAACTGGTAGAAGCCGACCTCGGGGAAGATCAGTTTGGATTCCGTAGAAATGTTGGAACACGTGAGGCGATACTGACCCTACGACTTACCTTAGAAGAAAGATTAAGGAAAGGCAAACCTACGTTTCTAGCATTTGTAGACTTAGAGAAAGCTTTTGACAATGTTGACTGGAATACTCTCTTTCAAATTCTGAAGGTGGCAGGGGTAAAATAAAGGGAGCGAAAGGCCATTTACAATTTATACAGATAGCAGATGGCCGTTATAAGAGTCGAGGGACATGAAAGGGAAGCAGTGGTTGGGAAGGGAGTAAGACAGGGTTGTAGCCTCTCCCCGATCCTATTCAATCTGTATATTGAGCAAGCAGTAAAGGAAACAAAAGAAAAATTCGGAGTAGGTATTATAATTCATGGAGAAGAAGTAAAAACTTTGAGGTTCGCCGATGACATTGTAAATCTGTCAGAAACAGTAAAGGACTTGGAAGAGCAGTTGAACGGAATGGACAGTGTCTTGAAAGGAGGGTATAAGATGAACATCAACAAAAGCAAAACGAGGATAATGGAATGTAGTCGAATTAATTCAGGCGATCGTGAGGGAATTAGATTAGGAAATGAGACACTTAAAGTAGTAAAGGAGCTTTGCTATTTGGGGAGCAAAATAACTGATGATGGTCGAAGTAGAGAGGATATAAAATGTAGACTGGCAATGGCAAGGAAAGCGTTTCTGAAGAGGAGAAATTTGTAACATCGAGTATAGATTTAAATGTCAGGAAGTCGTTTCTGAAAGTATTTGTATGGAGTGTAGCCATGTATGGAAGTGAAACGTGGACGATAAGTAGTTTAGACAAGAAGAGAATAGACGCTTTCGAAATTTGGTGCTACAGAGGAATGCTGAAGATTAGATGGGTAGATCACATAACTAATGACGAGGTATTGAATAGAATTGTGGAGAAGAGGAGTTTGTGGCACAACTTTACTAGAAGAAGGGATCGGTTGGTAGGACATGTTCTGAGGCATCAAGGGATCAGCAATTTTGTACTGGAGGGCAGCGTGGAGGGTAAAAATCGTAGAGGGAGACCAAGAGATGAATACACTAAGCAGATTCTGAAGGATGTAGGCTGCAGTAGGTACTGGGAGATGAAGAAGCTTGCACAGGATAGAGTAGCATGGAGAGCTGCATCAAACCAGTCTTAGGACTGAAGACCACAACAAGAAGTTCTATGGGACTGATGACTCAGAAGTTAAGTCCCATAGTGCTCAGACCCATTTGAACCATTTTAATTTTTCGCCCACAATCAAAGATTTAGTACCTGCTGTGAACAGTGAAGGATAATTTGTCATTGAGGAAGGCAGGAATTTGTAACATACCTTGTTAATTTGGTGTTGCCTATATCGGACAAATAACATGCACAGTGGAAGAACGCTGCACGGAACATAAACCTTGAACTCGCCTTCAGCAACCCAGAATATCTGCAGCTGTGGAACATTGTATCTTCAAGGACATTCAATGGAGTACTACAGAACATTAATTCTGGGCACAGTAACATGTCTTTGGGACTCCACTATAAAAGAGTTCGCTGAAATACGCATCGCGGAAAATCTAATGGACCGTGAGAACGGCTACCAGCTGGATGATCCGTATAGTCCCGTCATCTCCGAGATTTGTTACAAAGGAAGACGTCAGAATACTCTGATGAATACGGCGTGTGGCAATGTCGAAGACAGCTGAGGTTTGCAGTTCCACCAGCGAGGGTGTTGCAGCCAGGCAGTGTGGTTCTTCTGTCACCGTGACTCTTGACTCACGCGCGGAAAATACTCTCAGCGCGCTGTATAAGGCGAGGCGGAGAGCCGAAGCAAGGTCAAGAGAGACCGTCAGACGTCAAATGTGAGGGTCTTCGTCAGCCGTCGACGCCTCATCTGAAGATGACTGGCAGGTGCCCAATCGAAATATTGTGATATGAAGTTTACGACGACCGGTTGCAATCCTGAAATCTCTTCGAACGTTTCATTCTGGGCGAAGATTGTAAACATCACATCAAACGAAACAAAACGTTATGACCCTCGGCCACTGCGAGATTGACTGCAACTCGGTGGCGTTGCGAGTGGCGAGAGCGTGACGTGGTAAGGAATGTATAGAGGCGGAGCAGAGACTCACAGGGAATTAAACCAACGATGATACGAGTTGAGAAAGTGTAAATTCACTGTGGTATGCGACAATGACAAACAGCAAATTGTTATCGCCCCGAGGATTGGGGCGAGAATCTTGAAAGTGGCGTGAGTGACAGGCTCCACGCAGGCTGCTGTCGTGAGCAGCTTTGAAAAGTGGTTGACGGTCAATGAAATCGCATATGGCAGACAAATGTTGGACATCCTCGCACTATCATGAAACGTGGAGGACCGTGGCGTGGCCGCTCAGTAAAGTAGGACACGTGGTGATTTGAGCCAGATGTGACGTGAGGGTACAGTAATAATGCAGACCCAAGGCTTTCGGAGCACACCGTTTAGTACATGTTGTTTAAGATGGAGTTCCGCAGAAAATAACCCGTGCAAGTTCCCATGCTGACCCAACGACATTGTCATTTATGATCACAGTGGGCATAACATTATCGAGAATGGATGGTGGGTCACTGTAAGCACATCAACTAGGTGGCTGATTCAGGGCACTCTCTTGTCCTAGGGGTGGGAAATTGTCCCTAAAGGCGGAAGAATCAGCAATGGTCAACGACATGAGGATGCAGCAGGCAATGGAATCCACTGCATTAAGGACACGTAACGTGTACCCACAGGACATGTGGTCTGTAATTGAAGAAGTGTCATGATGATCTCTTCATTGGCAAAAGATGCCGGAATAGTCCCCCATTCGGATCTCCGGGAGGGGACTGCCAAGGAGGAGGTTACCATGAGAGAAAGATTGAATAATCAACGAAAGGGTAACGTTCTACGGGTCGGGGCGTGGAATGACAGAAGCTTGAACGTGGTAGGGAAACTAGAAAATCTGAAAAGGGAAATGCAAAGGCTCAATCTAGATATAGTAGGGGTCAGTGAAGTGAAGTGGAAGGAAGACAAGGATTTCTGGTCAGATGAGTATCGGGTAATATCAACAGCAGCAGAGAATGGTATAACAGGTGTAGGATTCGTTATGAATAGGAAGGTAGGGCAGAAGGTGTGTTACTGTGAACAGTTCAATGACCGGGTTGTTCTAATCAGAATCGACAGCAGACCAACACCGACAACGATAGTTCAGGTATACATGCCGAAGTCGCAAGCTGAAGATGAACAGATAGAGAAAGTGTATGAGGATATTGAAAGGGTAATGCAGTATGTAAAGGGGGATGAAAATCTAATAGTCATGGGCGACTGGAATGCAGTTGTAGGCGAAGGAGTAGAAGAAAAGGTTACAGGAGAATATGGGCTTGTGACAAGGAATGAAAGAGGAGAAAGACTGATTGAGTTCTGTAACTAGTTTCAGCTAGTAATAGCGAATACCCTGTTCAAGAATCACAAGAGGAGGAGGTATACTTGGAAAAGGCCGGGAAATACGGGAAGATTTCAATTAGATTACATCATGGTCAGACAGAGATTCCGAAATCAGATACTGGATTGTAAGACGTACCCAGGAGCAGATATAGACTCAGATCACAATACAGTAGTGATGAAGAGTAGGCTAAAGTTCAAGACATTATTCAGGAAGAATCAATACGCAAAGAAGTGGGATACGGAAGTACTAAGGAATGACGAGACACGTTTGAAGTTCTCTAACGCTATAGATACAGCAATAAGGAATAGCGCAGTAGGCAGTACAGTTGAAGAGGAATGGACATCTCTAAAAAGGGCCACAGAAGTTGGGAAGGAAAACATGGGTACAAAGAAGATAGCTGCGAAGAAACCATGGGTAACAGAAGAAATACTTCAGTTGAGTGATGAAAGGAGGAAGTACAAACATGTTCCGGGAAAATCAGGAATACAGAAATACAAGTCGCTGAGGAATGAAATAATTAGGAAGTGCAGGGAAGCTAAGAGGAAATGGCTGTAGGAAAAATGTGAAGACATCGAAAAAGATATGATTGTCGGAAGGACAGACTCAGCATACAGGAAAGTCAAAACAACCTTTGGTGACATTAAAAGCAATGGTGGTAACATTAAGAGTGCAACGGGAATTCCACTGTTAAATGCAGAGGAGAGAGCAGATAGGTGGAAAGAATACATTGAAAGCTTCTATGAGGGTGAACATTTGTCTGATGTGATAGAAGAAGAAACAGGAGTCGATTTAGAAGAGATAGGGAATCCAGTATTAGAATCGGAATTTAAAAGAGCTTTGGAGGACTTACGGTCAAATAAGGCAGAAGGGATGGATAACATTCCATCAGAATTTCTAAAATCATTGGGGGAAGTGGCAACAAACGACTATTCACGTTGGTGTGTAGAATATATGAGTCTGGCGACATACCATCTGACTTTCGGAAAATCATCATCCACACAATTCCGAAGACGGCAAGAGCTGACAAGTGCGAGAATTATCCCACAATCAGCTTAACAGCTCATGCATCGAAGCTGCTTACAAGAATAATATACAGAAGAATGAAAAAGAAAATTGAGAAAGCGCTAGGTGACGATCAGTTTGGCTTTAGGAAAAGTAAAGGGACGAGACAGGCAATTCTGACGTTACGGCTAATAATGGAAGCAAGGCTAAAGAAAAATCAGGACACTTTCATAGGATTTGTCGACCTGGAAAAAGCGTTCGACAGTATAAAATGGTGCCAGCTGTTCGAGTTTCTGAAAAAAGTAGAGGTAAGCTATAGGAAGAGACGGGTCATATACAATATGTACAACAACCAAGAGGGAATAATAAGAGTGGACGATCAAGAACGAAGTGCTCGTATTAAGAAGGGTGTGCGACAAGGCTGTAGCCTTTCGCCCCTACTCTTCAATCTGTACATCGAGGAAGCAATGATGGAAATAAAAGAAAGGTTAAGGAGTGGAATTAAAATACAAGGTGAAGGGATATCAGTGATACGATTCGCTGATGACATTGCTATCCTGAGTGAAAGTGAAGAAGAATTAAATGATCTGCTGAACGGAATGAACAGTCTAATGAGTACAAAGTATGGTTCGAGAGTAAATCGGAGAAAGACGAAGGTAATGAGAAGTAGTAGAAATGAGAACAGCGAGAAACTTAACATCAGGATTAATGGTCACGAAGTCAATGAAGTTAAGGAATTCTGCTACCTAGGCAGTAAAATAACCAATGACGGACGGAGCAAGGAGGACATCAAAATCAGACTCGCTATGGCAAAAAAAGGCATTTCTGGCCTAGAGAAGTCTACTAATATCAAACACCGGCCTTAATTTGAGGAATCATTTTCTGAGGATGTACGTCTGGAGTACAGCATTGTATGGTAGTGAAACATGGACTGTGGGAAAACCGGAACAGAAGAGAATCGAAGCATTTGAGATGTGGTGCTATAGACGAATGTAGAAAATTAGGTTGACTGATAAGGTAAGGAATGAGGAGGTTCTACGCAGAATCGGAGAGGAAAGGAATATGTGGGAAACACTGATAAGGAGAAGGGACAGGATGATAGGACATCTGCTAAGACATGAGGGAATGACTTCCATGGTACTAGAGGGAGCTGTAGAGGGCAAAAAATGTAGAGGAAGACAGAGATTGGAATACGTCAAGCAAATAATTGAGGACGTAGGTTGCAAGTGCTACTCTGAGATGAAGAGGTTAGCACAGGAAAGGAATTCGTGGCGGGCCGCATCAAACCAGTCAGTAGACTGATGACCAAAAAAAAAAAAAGGTGGCTGAATTGCGTTTGTTACTTCACGAGGTCGATGTTCGTGTCCGAATATGCCGTCTTCCAGGCAGAACAGCGTCAGGGACACAGGACGCGAAAGTAGAAATATTCTGTGGGGGACATTCACTGGAACTTCCACGGGACCAGCGATGTTAACCTAAGGCACCATGACAGGTGTGGACTAGGTGAAAAGTTTTCTGGGCCAACTGCGTCCATTCATGGTTGATGTCTTCCCCGACAGCGATCGCATCTTCCTGTAGCATGACTGTCCGTGCCACAAGGCCAGAATCGTGCAACAATTGATCTGAGGAAGACGTTCGCGAAGTTGGCCACCAAACTGGCTTGACCTCGACCCAATGGAAAACTTTTTTTTTTTCTTTTTAGTCATCAGTCTCCTGACTGGTTTGATGCGGCCCGGCACGAATGCAAAACATATGGGACAATGTCCGGCGCCACCCCCACGCCCAAAAGCCACCGGCTCATAATTTAAGGAAAGTGCATGATAGTGTGAAGATATCTGATTCCTTATACCTTCTAAAAGTTAATAAAGGAAAAAGAGCAAAAAAGATTTCGATTTGACGTCCCGTCGTCATCTCACTCATTACGGGCGGACGAGGTAGAAAGCTACAGGGGAACTGTCGAATTCACGCCACGCAGAACCACTGCTGTATTTCGTTCTATAGGTGGAGCAACGCGATATTAACCAGGTATTCGTAATATTGTGTGTCCTCTGTGCAAATGATAAACTATACAGTACAGTTATTTAATACAATTAACGTACCCTCCAACTCGTAACCTACGGAGAAAAGAAACAGTTGTCAACGTTCTTTCGAATGTGGTGTTACCTAGCCGAGAGTTATTTACTGCCAGTACGTTTGAATAAATACCTTCGCTCTCAGTTACAGTTCTCGGCAGTTTCACTGCGAGATACGGGATTTTGTAAGCTACCGCCTGATGTCGCACGTTGCCTCGGGAAAGACGAACGCAAAACTGAATCCACTGGACACGGAGCAGTCACGTTTAGCAGGGCAGAGTGCCCGCCTAAATGTTGCGAAGAAAAGGTTTTGTCACACCCCGATGACGGCCGTTGTTTGTGGCTCATTAAGGTGCACGCAATATCCCGCTCCGCAGGCAGGGGGGACGCCGCCGGAGAACAATGGGACGGCTCTCCCCCCCGCCCACCCCGCGGGACTCGGGATCCACCACTATTGTTTTGTTGCCGTTTCTGTCGTCGGCCTGCCGGCTCTCCAGCCGCCCACACTCCGTCGCTAAAACCCGCCGACTGCCATTCGCAGCGAACATTCTGTTAGCTCGGCTCACAGCAATCGTTACCGAGGCTTTTTGTTTTCCCCTGTCAGCGATGTGAGAGGGGAGATTATCCTTCATTATTACCGAGTGCACCGCCGCCCCCGCACGCACGCACGCGTCTCCTTCCCGGCGGTTGACGGAATGGTGCCATTGTTTGCAGTGCTAAGCGACGCGCCCGCGGGTGCTTTCTGCTAGCTCCCGACAGCCTGTTCTAATGCCGTTGTAATTAACGAGCGACAAGAAAGCTTAGTTTGGCAGGTAACCCACCAAGAGTTGGCGTTCTATTTACAGAGATATACACTGCGCCGTTGCTGCATTTTGTTCGAAACTGAAAACGAACATTCTTTTCTGTGACGCACCACTCATTCATCTATTTGGCTTCCCGTCCTGCATGCAGCTGCACACTGTCACGCCATGTTTTACCGTGCGCTTACTCAACGAAGTATCCGTTCGTCACGAAGTCTTCACAACATTTCGGGCATTATGCGGTTTAAATCTTTCTCGTATTACAGGAGGACTTCAAAAAATAAGTTACTCGTTACTATGGCAGGCCAACTAAGTTTTACTCAATGCTGCACTGCACGTCAAAGTGACAGAGAAACATGACCGTATGTTTCAACATAGTCAAATGGTTCAAATGTCTCTGAGCACTATGGGACTTAACATCTGTGGTCATCAGTCCCCTAGAACTTAGAACTACTTAAACCTAACTAACCTAAGGACATCACACACATCCATGCCCGAGGCAGGATTCGAACCTGCGACCGTAGCAGTCGCGCGGTTCCGGACTGAGCGCCTTAACCGCGAGACCACCGCGGCCGGCTCAACATAGTCAGAACATCTCTGTAAACATCAGTCGGAATGTACGAATCATACTGTTTTGTAGTTAGGGCATCCACAGATAAGATTATACAATGTTACTGTAAGGAAATTTCCAAAAGTTCTCCAAAATATTCTCAAAAAACTTTGAATTATAGAAAGGTCTTGACCGCACAGATCTTTATTAAGCGTTACGCTTTTCAAAATTTCATCATAAGAAGGTGTGGAAAGAAGTGTACAAAAAAGTTAGTATTGTACTCAGATTGCAATCGAACTTTAGTACAAAGCTCACGAAACTGAGTACAGAGACTGAACGCAGTACAAATCTCATCTCGTGCAGGCATATTTGACAGCGCCGTTGTCTGTTTGAATGGAACCAGTGTAAGACTCAGTGCGACGATTAAGCTATCAAGGAGGTAAACAATGGCCAGTAGGTGCTGCTAGCATTAACCATAGAAACTGTAGTGTTGGCAGAAGAGCCAACACTGTGTTGCTAGAGGAGGCCGAAATGCACGCCTCTAAGCTCATGCAAACTGGCGTGAGATCTGGAACAGTTAAGGGAATTAATAGTAGCAAATAAAGTACGTAGTTGATATAATTCTTTAATCCACAATTGTAGAACATCTCTCGTCACGGTACATGCTTCACAATATTAATTATCAAATGCTATGGCGCCTTGCTAGGTCGTAGCAAATGACGTAGCTGAAGGGTATGCTAACTATCGTCTCGGCACATGAGAGCGTATTTGTCAGTGATCCATATCTGGCTAAGTCGGCTGTACAACTGAGGCGAGTGCTAGTAAGTCTCTCTAGACCTGCCGTGTGGTGGCGCTCGGTCTGCAATCACTGACAGTGGCGACACGCGGGTCCGACGTATACTAACGGACCGCGGCCGATTTGAAGGCTACCACCTAGCAAGTGTGGTGTCTGGCGGTGACACCACATTCCTCCCCCGCAAATCGGCGAACGGTTGTGTTATAAGCCTTCCGCCCGCCGTGGGGAGGACTCCATGTTGACGTATGCGACGAGGTGGGGAGCCTAACGACAGGCGAGGGTGTGCCACCCGCACCCTGCCATTCGGTCCGAGGGGAGCTAGGAAACGCCTGAAAACCTAGTCCAGGGTGCACGCCAACGTGCGGTATATGCGCCCATAAAGAGACAGGAGGGGCCGACGATTCGACCTCCATCGGGGCGGGGCAGCCGACGGGCGAAGACGACATCTGGTCCGGAGCGGGCAAGAGTTCCATGTCGGAGGACAGCTGGTCACGGGAAGCGATCGGCGGCGCGTGACCCAGGGAGGCGCTTGGCGCCTGCAGCGACGCGTCCACTGCGGGCGGCGCCGGCGGGAGGACCGGCGGCGGCGGCGGCGCGTCGCCACGGGGCAAAATGGAAGGCAGCGTCGGTAACACCTGGGGATGAGGCGAACCAGTAGATGGGTCCCCAGGGCGCTGACCGAACGGCACCGTCGCTGAAAGCAGACGGGGAGCGGCAGAACCCCGGCGGCGACAGAGGCGCAGCTGATTGAGATGCCGACGCACATCACCAGAGGCCCCCAAAACCAAATACAGCGCGCGGCCGAGGCAGCGAAGAATGCGCCCTTCGAGCCAACGCCGTGAACCTTGATAGTTGCGATAGTATACAACGTCGCCTGGAGCAAAAGCAGGTGGCTGCCGCTGCACAGGAACCTGATGCGGCGGATGTAGCAAAGACATCAAGGTTCGATGAGGACGACCGTGGAGCAACTCAGCCGCCGAGCGACCATCTCGGGGCTGAGAGCGATACGAAGGCAAAAAGAGCAACAACACGTCCTCCCGAGAATGCGACTCTTTCAACTTCAACATCTGTGACCTTAAAGTCCGGACCAGCGGCACCGTTTGACTGAGGCGAAAACGGAATGGATGTCAGATGTTGAATACCATTGGCCTTGCAGAATGACTGAAATTCTGCGGACATGAATTGTGTGCCATTGTCGGAAACAATAGTCTGTGGAAGGTCTTCAATGCAAAAGATAGCAGATAACGCTTGGATGGTGGCAGATGACGCCATGGAAGACATCTGGACAATAAAAGGAAAATCACTGAATGAATCGACGACAACCAACCATCGAGCATTCCAGAATGGACCAGCAAAATCGATGTGTAAGCATTGACAAGGGGAAGCGGCTTGTGGCCATGCAAAGAATTTCCGCGGTGGGGCGGATTGTTGTTCGGCACACGCCATACAAGAAGAGCACATATTCGTAATCGCAGCATCGATTCCGAACCAAGTACAGTGCTGACGATCAAGTTGTTTCGTTCGCACTATACCCCAATGTCCTTGGTGGATAAGTCGTAAGACAGAGGACTGTAACGAACGTGGGACCACGACCCGGGACTGATCATTATCAGAACGCAACAGCAAAACACCACGTCAAACAAAAAGTCGCTCCTTGTGAGCCAAAAATTGGCGAACCAACGGATCCTCGATCCGTGACTTTGACAAGGCCCATTGAGTAGCAACAAAACGCAAAACGGTAGCAAGGACAGGGTCAGCAGCTGTGGCTGTAGCTACACGATGAAAATCAATCGGAAACGATTCGACCACGTCATCGGATTCCGCATCAATGAACATGCAAGCAAGTTCGGAAGAAT
The DNA here is from genome assembly GCF_021461385.2 of Schistocerca piceifrons. Taxonomy (NCBI): domain Eukaryota; kingdom Metazoa; phylum Arthropoda; class Insecta; order Orthoptera; family Acrididae; genus Schistocerca; species Schistocerca piceifrons. The sequence continues at coordinate 18,986,506 of NC_060139.1, read as the reverse complement.
CGAATGCTCTATCCTCAGCAACAGGCAAACGGGACAACGCATCGGCGTTTCCGTGCTTAGCAGTGGACCAATACAAGATATCGTAGCGGTACTGCGAGAGGAAAATAGACCAGCGAATAAACTTCTGCGCTGTACGTGGAGGTACAGGCTTGTTCGGATGAAAAAGCGACGTCAAGGGTTTGTGGTCTGTGATGATGGTAAAGTGACGACCATACAAGAAATCATGAAACTTAGTAACACCATATACGAGAGCCAAAGCTTCTTTCTCGATCTGTCAATAATTTCTTTGCGCAGACGAGAGCAATTTGGACGCAAAGGCAATAGCGCGATCATGCGATCCATCTTTGTGCGCAAGCACAGCACCGATCCCGAAATCCGATGCATCTACCATCAACAAAAGGGGTTTCTGGGGATCGAATGGCGTAAGGCAAGTATTAGAAAGCAACGCCGATTTCAACTGGCGAAAGGCGCTTTCGCAGTCCGTCGTCCAGACGAACAGAACACCTTTACGGCATAAGCGATGAAGCAGAACTGAAATGGAAGTGGCATGGGGAACATATTTGTTGTAATAATTAATTTTTCCCAGCACACTCTGTAGCTGCTTCAAATTCTGCGGCGAAGGCAAGTCTTGTATGGCACGGAGGTGCTCGGGACTGGGATGTATGCCTTGGGCATTGATTACATGTCCCAGATATGGTAAGTCACGAGCAAAAAACACACATTTGTCCTTCCGCAAACGAAGACCATTTTGTCGCAAGACCTGAAATAATGTTCTGAGATTGGCTAAATGTTCTTCTTCCGTCTTTCCGAAGATCACAATATCGTCCAGATAGTTTGCTGCAGTAGGGACCGACGCACAAACAGGTTGCAGATATTGCTGAAACAATGCAGGGGCGGATGCACACCCGAATGGCAGTCTTTTGAATCGATACAAACCAAGATGCGTGTTAACCACCAAGACGCGCTGGGATTCTTCGTCCATCGGTATTTGCAAGTACGCATCTGCGAGGTCCAAGTTCGAAAAATATTTACCCGGGCACAGTTTGTCAAAAAGATTCTCCGGGCGGGGTAAAGGAAAAGTTGCAATCACTAGTTGTGGATTCACCGTTGCCTTGAAGTCTACACAAAGTCTCAGTTTTCCGGAAGGTTTTTGCAAATTACTAAGGGTGATGCCCAGAGAGAAGCCTGTACACGTTCAATCACACCTTGCGATTCCTAATCGTGTAATGTTCTTGCGACCTCATCACGCAATGTGTGGGGAACATTGCGTGCTCTGAAAAATTTCGGTTGTGTGCTTACTTTCAGTTCCAAATGTGCTGCATAGTTCTTAGCTCAACCTAGGCCCGGTGCAAAAATGTCTGCAAATTCTTCACATAGACGAGAAACACTGGCTGAAGGCACAGTCTGGTTCACTGATAGGACCTGATTGACTATAGACAAGTTAAACAACTGAAATAAATCTAAACCAAACAAGTTTACAGCAGAAGAAGAGCGAAGGACGTAAAACGACACAAGTTTTGTTTGTCCCTTATATGTTGCAAGAAGGCTGCACTGTCCTAACACAGGGATATTCTGGCCGGAATAACTATTTAGCTTAACATTTGCTGCACGCAACGGAGGTGTGCCCTGTTGTTTGTACGTGTCGTTATTGATCAATGAAACTGCAGCTCCGGTATCGAGCTGGAATGGGATCATGTTGCCATGAATGTCCAAGTCTACAAAAAGTTTATTGTCCTGCTGACAACAATAGCGACTGTCATGTGCAACGTGAACAGACACTGGTACAGAAGCACTTGCGACATGAAGGGACTTCTGTCGACGGCGACGCACACTATTTGTGGGACGAACACAGTCACTGATAGAGAAAGTGGCACTGGGCGGAGAGGAATTAACTACATGAATGTCCATGGGCGAAGGTTCACGAGCCTGAGTATTCTTGGTTCGATTCCGGCGCGAAGCAAAGGGCCTGGAATGGTTGTGAGTGTCCGTTCTGAGCTTTTTCTGGCAAACACTTTGAACATGTCCTTTTTTATTACAGAAAAAGCAAATAGCTTGGCGTGACGGGCAATTCTCACGCGAGTGTCTAGTAGCACACCACGGGCATGACTTTAGCACTGCATTTGCATGCTTGTGTGGCACACGTAGCGGAGGGCTTGACGGCAGCTGTGCGGACGGGCGAGAGGGCTGTTTACCGTTCCGTGCAGCTCACCCGTCGGGCCAGTTAATGTGACACACGGCTGGCGAAGTTTCAAATGATTCCTGAGCAAAGTCAAGTGTGTCTTGCCGATCCAATATGTGCATCACTTGTTGAAGGGAGGGATTGACTAGTTTCAAAATCTGTTCCCTTATACGAACATCAGAAACGTTCTGTGCAATTGCATCACGTAACATAGTATCTGAATAAGGGAGTCCACATTCACACTCAAAAGCACAATCCCTAGTAAGGCCTTGCAGAGTTGCAACCCACTCCCTATTAGTTTGACCGGGCGTACGTTTGGTACGAAAGAACGTATACCGTTTGGCAACTACATTGACTGATTCCTTGAAATATGCATCTAATGCAGACAAAATTTCGTCGTAGGACAGAGTTGCTACGTCGCGTCGGGGAAACAATTTCACTATCACACGGTACGTCTGGACGCCAACACACGATAATAAGTGAGGCTGCCACTCATTACCTTGAATTCTGTAGGCGGCGAGATGGAATCCAAATTGGCGTGACCACTCCGTCCAGCTTTCCAGTGCCGCATCAAAATGACGAAAAGGTGGTGCAACTGCATGTTGTGGCTGCGGTAGCGGTGGAGCGGCGGCTGTCGCTTCGTTTTGCATTGCACGTTGACCCTGGACGAGCTGTCCAAGGGCATCCAATAACGCCTGCGTCTGCTGATTCTGCGAGCGATAAAATTCGGACAGTACACCTGGAGATTGTGGCGAAGCCATGACAAGTGAATTAGAGCAATACGACCGTTAAATCTTCGTCGCCAATATGTAGTGTTGGCAGAAGAGCCAACACTGTGTTGCTAGAGGAGGCCGAAATGCACGCCTCTAAGCTCATGCAAACTAGCGTGAGGTCTGGAACAGTTAAGGGAATTAATAGTAGCAAATAAAGTACGTAGTTGATGTAATACTTAACTTTAATCCACAATTGTAGAACATCTCTCGTTACAGTACATGCTTCACAATATTAATATCAAATGCTATGGCGCCTTGCTAGGTCATAGCAAATGACGTAGCTGAAGGCTATGCTAACTATCGTCTCGGCAAATGAGAGCGTATTTGTCAGTGATCCATATCTGGCTAAGTCGGCTGTACAACTGAGGCGAGTGCTAGTAAGTCTCTCTAGACCTGTCGTGTGGTGGCGCTCGGTCTGCAATCACTGACAGTGGCGACACGCGGGTCCGACGTATACTAACGGACCGCGGCCGATTTAAAGGCTACCACCTAGCAAGTGTGGTGTCTGGCGGTGACACCACAGAAAGCAAGTCAAAGAGAAACTTTACGAACTTCTATGGGATGCGATTAAGTAGAGGTCAGAACATCGTGGACAACAGTCAAAATGGGGATAAAAATGTCGTTTTGTAAGTCTAGCCTACAATGGGCCGTACTGTGACAAAAGCGCGATAGTTTTGAAAAAGGCTAACATTAATGTCGCGTTTAAAGCGAGAGGTAATTTACACATGCGATTAAGGCATGGCGTAGTACAGAAAGTAAGAAGTACTTTTAGTAAACCAGATGTATATAAGATGGAATGTGGAGATTTCTATAATTTCTATACTGATATGGCGGGGAGTGATTTTAGTATTCGATATAGAGAGCACTCATATCCTAGTAATTCCAGTATTTTGGGACAGCGTTTGAAAACGAAGGAGCTTGTTGCCGAAGCCGAAGGACCTGAGGTTTTCCACGTCACCCCTCGTAGTAGTCTGTTAGACATACACATCATATCTGTCAGTTACATCGGTTACTTAATGAGCAGGAGTTTTTCAGTATGCACTCTACGAAAAGCATCTCGTATTTGACCAATTGCTCTGAGGTTGCTTAAATTAGCCATTATTACCTAGAATTTGTGAGTTATATTTTATTTACTACCTTGATCAGTTTTATGTTTATATTGTACGATACCAGTTATTGGTTGTCTTCTGTTCCGATTATTTTGTTTACAATGTCATCTAACGACGCACATTTCATGCTGGTACTACGTAAATTTTTCTTCCGAAAATAGCACTGAAATGCCATATGGCTAATGAATGATGTTTCATGCCTCCCTTTGTACATATTTGCTCATTTTCTTTAATATCTAGTTTCTAGCTGCACTGCAGCATTGGTTAAAATAAAATTTTATAGATGTACTAATATAAATATTTTCTGTCTACAGCTCGAGTAACCAAGATTTTTGTGAGGTAAGTGATTTGTGAAACGTATAGGTTGATGTTAGTCAGGGCCATTCTTTTGTATGGATTTTTGAAAGTCAGATTGCGTTGCGCTAAAAATATTGTGTATCAGCTTAAGCACAGTCAGTAATAATTATTCCAAGGGGACGTTTCAGCACAAATGTATTTATGTAAAGTTGTTCACGGCGTTCTGACATCTACTTAATCGCATTGCATAGAAGTTTGTGAAGTTACTCCTCGATTTGATTTCTGTGGTTAATTCTAACGCCACCTAGTGGCCTTCGTCTTTGGCATCTTAGCCACCACAGTCAATTTGGCTCTGCTTCTATTCGAATAGAGAACTGCACTGTTAAACATGTCTCCATGAGATCAGATCTGCATTGCATCCAGAGTATGTCCTCACTATCGTGAGCTTTGTACTAAAATTTGATTTTAATAAAGTGTTTGATATCGTTAATTTTGTTGTACACTTCATTCCATAGCTTCAGTCTGATGACGAGATTTTGAAACGCGTAACTCTTAATAAAGAAATGTGTGATCAAGACCTTTCTATATTTCAAAGTTATGCCAAACCTGATTGGTGGCTCTACCATGAATGTATTTCTCCATCGAGTAATGGAAATTTTAAAAAAGCTTTTAATTTTCTTTTGATTAAAGAAAATTCTTCGGGACCACAATAGCTGTATAGAGGTCCCAGTATTAGGCAACACAAACGGTTCCACACCATTATAGGCACATCTCAGGCGATAATTTGCACTGATTGCAAAAAGTGTTTTCATAAACTGTTTTTAATACAAGTGTATAACAGAAAAAAAGGAACTGGTCTTTAATCACACCTTCATAAGGCTAGATATGACGTATGATGTCACAACGGCCAAGATTTAAAACGCTTAATTGGTTAACTTCTTAAAAAAGCACAATAGAGCCTACAACGGACAATGTATTCTTTGATTAAACTTCTTAAAAGATTGATGGTCGAATGGCTGAATTTGAAACTTATACTACAGCCGACATAATCGTCTTGAGAGATCTAGCAACATTTTCTTGTGACAGGATAATAAATGAGAATTATCCTAAACTAAAATTTATACACCTTTAGGTGAACGTCGGAGGAGTCAAAACTCCTGCTCCAAGAAAACACTTATGGAACGTCACCTTCTGAGGTCATCAGTCCCCTAGAACTCAGAACTACTTAAACCTAACTAACCTAAGGACATCACACACATCCATGCCCGAGGCAGGATTCGAACCTGCGACCGTAGCAGCAGCACGGTTCCGGAATGAAGCGCCCAGAACCGCTCGGTCACCACGGCCGGCGGAACGACAGAGAATCACTCTAAATTAGAACGTATATGGCAGAAAGATTAGTAATGGACACTCGTGCTCTAATAAATTTATTGGAGCACTAGTGTCCATACTAATGATTCTGCCATACATGTTTCAATTCGCAGTGACTTGCTCTCGTTCCATAGTAACTTTACTGGAGCAAGAGTTTTGACTTTTTCGACGTTCACCTGACGGTCTATACCTTTCAAATTTACCCATTCGATAATCGACATTTTAAGGCGTTACGCAACAACTCGGTTTACAACCTGAACGTTGTGACATTGGTTCAAATGGTTCTGAGCACTATGGAACTTAACATCTGTGGTCATCAGTCCCCTAGAACTTAGAACTTCTTAAACCTAACTAACCTAAGGACATCACACAACACCCAGTCATCACGAGGCAGAGAAAATCCCTGACCCCGCCGGGAATCGAACCCGGGAACCCGGGCATGGGAAGCGAGAACGCTACCGCACGACCAGGAGCTGCGGACGGTTGTGACATTGTACATTATCTCGTACACTATATGTTGACAGCATTTTATAAAAACACTTTTCTATTCAATACAGATTATCACCTGAAGATTGACCTGTAAGGGTGTGAAACTGGTGGTGTTGCCTAATAAAGGAGCCTTTATACAGCTAGTGCGGCGATGAATATCTTTCATTCATTCTGAAAAAAATTTAAAGGGTTTTATGAGATCTTTTCTGGAGAATTTTAGGAAATTGCATTAGGATAACAATGTTCTATGAACTTTTGAGTCACTTGGCTATAGAAATCGGTCCCTTGTTCACAGAGCCATTTGAGAACTGCCCAGCCCCCCTTCTCCTGGCCACAACGCAGACGTCCTTTCAGTTTGACAAAAATATGGAACTCTTACTGTGAAAGATCAGTACTTCCCAGTCGGCATCACCCGCGCTGGCGCGGCCTGAGGCAAATTCTTGGCGTGATTTCACTGCGGCTGGACACAATGCTGCATTCAGTATACACACCGGTAGAAGTTCACGGCGAATTTCGCCACAAGAATCGTACTGCCTGTTTGGATAAAAACGTTCATCACTGCACACAACGGGGAAGACAGAGTTTACACGCGTGAACGGAGGAGCACAAACGGAGAGACACTGAAGCACTGACGCGAAGACACACACGAGCACTGCCGACGATCTCCAGCACATGAAGATGCACTGTTCATGTGATAAAGCTGGGGGACCTGCCAAAGGGAAGAGTTGTGGGTAGGAGGGAAAGGGGGAGGGTGTTGATGCCAGGGGGAGAGGGTAGGGGGGTTTTGTGGAAGCCTGGGTGAGGGGGGAAGAGGGAAGGGGAGGGAGGGAGGGAGGGAAGAAGAGAGGAGGGAGAGAAGGGAAAGATAGTGCCCTGGAGGAAAAACACAGGGGGAGCAAGGGGAGGATCAAAGTTGATAGGAGAGGTAGATGGAGGGGATGAGGGCATCATCAGGGAAGGGGAGATGGTGGAAGCAACCTCGGGCAAAGGTATGGAGTGTGGAGAGATGGAGAGCAGGTGGGATGTGGGAGTACAGGCACGGCAGCAGATAGGGGTGGGAAAGGATGGGAGAGACAAGAGGGTGAGGGTGACCAAGTTTGCGGGAGGCTTAATGGATCTGTGTTCACTAGAGGCAAAGGAAGAGATGTGGGAACGGAATTAAGTCATAGAGGATCCGCTTGGGGGAGGGGATGTAGGGGTAACAGGCGAGGCGGAGAATATGGTGTTCCAGCATTTGAAGGGATTTGTAGAAGGTAGGAGGGGCGACGATCCAGGCGGGATGTCATAGCAGAGGATAGGTTGGATGAGGGATTTATAGGTGTGGAGGACGGTGGAGGGGTCCAGACCCCATGTGCGGCCAGAAAGGAGCATGAGGAGGCGGAGTCGGCAGCGTGCCTAGGCTTGGATCATTCAGAGATGGAAGGGTTCAAGAGAGGCGATGGTCAAAGGTGGGGTGAGGTACTTGAGGGTGGGTGTGAGGCTGATAGGATGGCCATAGATAGTGAGATAGAAATGGAAGAGACAGATGGAAGGGGTAGTTTAGCCTACAATGATCGCCTGGGTTTTGGAAGGATTGATCTGGCAGCCACTGGTTACACCAAGTGGTGAACCAGTCAAGATGGGATTGGAGAAGGTGTTGGGAGTGTTGCAGGGTGGGGGCAAGGGCAAGGAAGGCGGTGTTATAAGCGTACTGGAGAAGGTTTAAGGGAGGTGAAGGCAGCGGCATAACTGTCATGTAAAGAAGGCAGAGAAGGGGGGAGAGGATGGAACCTTGGGGCACACTGGCGGAGGGGTAGAAGGTGTAGGAATCCATGTTATGGATGGTGACATAGGAAGGACGTTGGGAACGAAAGGAGGCGATCAGATGGCGAAGGTTTGGAGCTTGAAGAGGAGACTGAAATGCCATACACGGTCATAGGCATGTTCAAGGTCGAGGGAGAGGAAGATGGTGGAGCGACGAGAGTTGAGCTGTTCATAGTGTGTCCTGATCATGTGTGTGAAAGAAAGTATGGTATAGACTGCAGGATTCATAGAGGAGAATGATGGCCTATGGGGGGAAAGTGGGATGGTGCGGGTGGATGACGACAGTAAGGATGTAGTCCTCCATGGCCTCAGACAAGGTCTGCTGGAGAAAGGAGGTGGCATGGGTAACATCATCAGGGTGGTGGTAGGTGAGTAGATGGCTATCAATCCAGGGGGTGAGGATATTCCGGTAGGCATTCCAGTTGGCACAGGAATTCTCATGGACAGATTTTGGGTAAGGATTGATGCGAGGGCCAGGATGGGGGCTACGACCATCTGATACAGTGAGGAGGACAGGGAGATGGTCACTGCAATACGGTCGAGGACGTCCACCACTATGCAGTTAAGGAGGTTAGGGGAGGCCAGGACGACATTGGGAGTGGCATTGGATTCAGAGCAGGTGTGTTGGGGAATGGCAATGAGGGCTCCTTGGAGGTTGGAGACAAACCGATGCCACTGCCATAGCTGGATGGCGGAACGACTATGGATGTTGAGGTTGGTGGCGATCACGTAGGAGGGGAAGGTACAGTCGATGTGGGAAAGGAAGTTAAAAGGAACAGGGACTGAGGGGCGGACACAGATGGTGGTGCAGGTAATGCTAAGGACAGGGAAGAAGAGACTGAGGATCAGATGTTCCATGGGCTATCAGGAGGTTACTATCAGAGCGGTCAAGGGGGTAGGGGGATGTGTGGACAGAATGTTGGAGCTGGAGAAAGGTTTTGTTCAGGAGGATTGCATCCACACAGTGGGTTGTGAGGGTATGCATGAGGAGGTTGTTGTTAACAGGAAGGGAGCAGATGTTGTTGAACAAGATACAGTGCTGTCATGCCATGATGGAAACTTAGACAAGAGTGTTGAGACAGGAGAAGGTGAAGTGGGTTTCGTTATGGAGGTAGGTGGCATAGGTATTTCGGTGGAAAATGGAGCAGGCAGCAAGGGATATCTGCTGGAGGGTGTGGGGGCGCTGGAAAGGATGGACATTTTGGAGAATGATGTTAACAAACCTAGTGATGTCCTTGGCAGTCGGGCAGGGACGAAAGGAGTTCCCAGGAGGCGTATGGGCATCCAGAGGGCAGATGGGGACAGTGAGTTCAGGAGTGGAGGGGGTGTCGAGCCTTGCACTTCTGGGAGTAGGTAGGGTGAGGAAGGTTGTGGGTGTTACAGGAAGGAGGGAACTGGAGGTTGGGACACTGCTGGAGGAAGTGTGCCTGTTTAGAGTGCAGGCACTGAGATGTTAGGTGTGCGTTGTAGTGTGAACACCTCTGGCAGTGGATGGATTGTGGAGGGGAACAGGAAGGGTCAGCCTTGTAGTGGCAATGAAACAGGAGGGCACCCTCCTTTAGGAGAAGGTCTATAGAGGGTGCATGCTCAGAGATCACCCACATAAGGTGGGTGGGGCCAGCAGGGTTGTAGATCTGGCATACAGCGTGTACATCGATGTAAGGGTGCGCCTTAAACTCTGCCAACACCTCCTCCTCCATGATTGCCGGACTAAGCCGAGTGATTACAGCAGTCAGGCTTGGCGGGCGATACGGGGGTTGGGGTTGGCGGGGCAGGAAGGTGAAGGAGCATGGGTGAGCGAGGGATTGGGACCAAAGTGGGTGATTGGGATTCATGAGAGGGTGTTGGAATGGAGGGCGGGGCTAGGGGAGGTGATAAGGATGGAGTCCCTATGGGAGGCTGTGTGAGGAGGGAGATGGGGGCTCCAGGGAAGTGTTGGCAGAGGAGCAGCGTGGGGTTGTGGGCCTCCAGGAGAGAGGGATTGGGATGGGACAGGAGGTATTTGTATGAGGAGGAAGATGAGGGGGCAGAAGGGGCAGGCTGGGAGAAGTCTATGGCATCCAGAGGGGGGAGGAGGAAAGGGCTGGGACTTTTTGGGGGCTGAGGAGGCAGGGCTGCCGCTGGGACACTTGACAGTGACAGAAGGGTAGAAAGAAGTGTGAGGGATAGGAGCAACTAGAAGATGGCAGGGAGGTGGCAGGTCCCGGCGTTGGGGCTGGTGCTGATGATGGTGGTAGCGATGCGATGTCGATGGAGATGGCGATGGTGATAGTGGGGTGTGGCCCATGGCCCTCCAGGCCACCACCCTAGTGGGGGCTGCAGATACAGTCAAAACAGTGTGGGGAAGTGGAGGGAAGGGATCAGAAGAGGAGACTAGGGGGGAAGGAGCAGGGGATGGGGTGACAAAGGGCACAGGAGTGGGGAGGGTTAGAAGTGGGGGATGGAATGGGGGGGGGGGCGATTGGGCGCACCATGTAATCGTGATGGTGGCGGTGTATGGGGAAGTGTATATGATGGCTGTGGTGATTGCAGTGGTGATGGGGGTAGTCCTGGTAAAGAGGATGAGAGGAAGAAGTGAAAAAACAGGACAGGAGACATAGACAAACAAGGGATGTAGACAGTGATGGGTCACTCACGAAGACAGAGACTGAGACAATGACGATGACGATAATGAAGGCGCCTGCTGGGATAGAAGCCCCACTCTGCTGCCACCGGCAGCTGGGCGACAGCAGGGGGGGAGGGGGGGGGGGAGAGCCGCTGCCAGTGGGTTGCGATGGGCTGACTGCGTCCACCATGTCGCTGGGTTGATGGGCTGCTGGGCTGGCCAGCACTGGAACCCCCTGGCGTTGCGAGGGACCAGCTGTATTGCCAGTAAGGAGGAAAGGCTATATCACTGTTTTACACACATTTTGATCCGAGCAATTTGGTCGTCGTCCTCCACTCCTATGATTTCTTCTTGATTCTTGTATATGTTGACTATCACCAGTCTTTCCTGTTCAGGCATAACGACAAATGCAGGCACAAAGATGAAAAACGCAAGAGCGGAGAATGATGTGAGACATCAGCCAATAGCCCGCTGACTAGGACTGCACCACGACAGGAGTGGCCTCTAGCTGAAGAGAATATAAGCGGCATTCCTGCTGGCCTTGGTCCATTTGAGGGTTGGATTCCCTCACTTCCTCGTCGAGGACTCGCACTGCCTGGGCTACTCTCAGGGTGTATCTTCGACATGGAAGAGCCCCTTCCGTGCCTGTCGCGTTGTTGCCCATCTGCACGCCATCCCTGCTGCCCGTGCCCGCCGCCGCCGCCGCCTGGTCGTCCTCTTTCGGTGCTCTCCGCCGCCGCCGCCGCCGCCTGGTCGCCGTCCCTCGGTCCTCGCTGCTACTGCTGCGGCCGCTGCCGCCGTCTCTCGGTGTTCGCTACTGCTACTGCTGCTGCCGGCGCCGCCTGCCGCCACCGCCGCCTCCCTGTGCTCACCGCCGCCCAGTGCTCGTCGTCATCCCCTGTTTTCATTCCCTTTGTACTTCGGTGTCTCCTGTCGCCTGTGGGGACTGCCAGCAATCATGGACACCCCAACTACCACCATCATCTACACCTCCCCTTCACCTGCCTGCACTGTCACATCATGGAGTGCTTCCTCTGGGGTTAACCCGTCTCATCCACCTCCCCTCCTCACAGTCTCCTCCCCATCTATCGCCTTCCCCCCCTGTATCCCCACCTGTATGTCACTCCTGCTCCTACCCCTGCTCCTGCACCTGCTGCTGCTCCTGTCCCTGTCCCTGCCCCTGCCCCCACCCCCCTCCCGTTCCTGTCGCCCACCGAGACGACTTTCCCCCTCTCCCCCCCGAAATTACCACTGCCTCCCCTGCCCAAGACACTGCCCGCCACGCCACAGTCGCCGCCACAGAGTGCCCCACCCTCTCGTCCAGTGCTACTGCCACACAGGAGGGCCCTGCCTCCCACCACCTCCCCATCCATTCAGTCCCTCATCCCTCCTCCCAGGCAACACCCACCAAAAAATCTTCCAAACGGCCCAGTGCATACCTCTCCTCTACTCCCTCATCCAAAAAGCCACTGCCCGCCCCATCTTCCGCTGACCCTGCTATGGATACCACCCCACCTATCTTCTCTCCAGCCCCTTCCCTATATACCTTCGTCCTAGCCAACCCTGATCTGAAATTCCTGGATGGCTGCACCCTCATCCTTGAAATCCGGAAGTACATCCCCTGTGCACCTGTCACCCAACTTATCCCTCGCAGAGACTCTGCTCTCATCAAGTCTCCCTGTCCGTCCTTCCATACTGATCTCCTCCAGCGCCTTCCCCGCATCACCTTTGTGCGCCACGCATCCCTCACCCTATTCCTTACATCCTCCTCTCCTCGTCAGCCCCAACCACCTCATCGTCCGACAATCCTCACCGCCATCATTACAAAACTCAGCCCTGTGGTCACAGAGGCTGAGGTGTTGGCAGAACTGAACGCCCAAACTGCCTTGGAAGTCCGCTCCGCCTACCGTATTTACAACACCTCTGGCCCTACTTTCCTCATGCGTATATTTACAGAGTCTGCCTCCTCCATCAACTATCTCCTCATGCAGGGAGCCCTGATTTTCAACCGCTGCCACCCTGTTGACCCGTCCCGTTCCCCTCCTCAATCCTACCGCTGCCAGCACTGTCTTCAGTACAATGATAACCTCACCCACAACTGCAAGAATCCACCCACCTGCCCCCATTGTAAAGCCTCCCACTTCCCTAAACAGTGTCCCAACCTCACCTCCGCCCCCTTCCTGCAACACCTGCAATGAACCTCACCCCACCTATTTCTCCAATTGCAAAGCCAAGCCCCCTACCACCAACGCTGGACTCACTGTCCTTGTTCGCCCCATCGACCCACCCATCCACCTTAACAATTCCCTCCACCCTCCCCCTACATCAGAAGACATCATCCGGTTCCTCACCATCGTCCTGCAGAACATCCACCCCTTCCAGTGCCCCCACACACTCCAGCAGATTTCCCTTGCCGCCCTCTCTGTTTTCCACTTAAACACCTACGCCACCTACTCCCAAAACCAGGCCCACTTTACCTTCACCTGCCTTGACACCCTCGTTTAAGACCCTCTCTCCCCTTCCCGCACCCTTCCCACCTCAACCTCCTGGCGTGTCAACAGTATCGTCTCCTCTACCTCAACATTTGCTCCCTTCCTGCAAGCAAATACCTCTTCATGCATACCCTCTCCCAGCACCAGGTTCACTCCTTCATCCTTAATGAAACTTTCCTCCAACCCCACCATGTTGTCCACACCTCCCCCTATGTCCTTCACTGCACAGACAATGCCCTTCCCCTAGCTCGAGGTGTGGTCGCTATAGGCCACCTCAGGCATCTCCCTGTCTGGCCACAACCCCTCCTCAATGACCCACTGAACACCTTCTCCTCAGCCGATTTTTTCCCTCCCTCACTATCACCTGTGCCACTATCTATATCTGTCCTGCAGCTCCTCTCCCATTTGACTTCATTTCCCATGATGACCGTACCTACTACACCTATGTGATCGCCGCTGACCTCAAGCTCCACAGCTGTGACCCTGCTACCCTTTGGCAGTGGCATCAGTTCCTTGCCACCCTCCATGGTGACCTTGTTCCTCTCCCACAGCACACTCGTCCTGAAAGTAACTCCACCCCTGATGTTATCCTCACTTCCCCCATCCTCCTTGGTCGCATCGCCGTTGATGTCCTCGATCCCATCGGTAGTGACCATCTCCCTGTCCTTCTCACCATCTCCTCTACCCATCCCACCACTGCAGCCACCCGCCCAGGTGCCCCTCCAAAGTCTGTCCATGACTACCACTGTGCCAGTTGGGATGCCTACCGGGAGTCCATTGACTTACAGGTCGAAAGTGACCCCCTCACCTTTCACCACCCTGATGACATCACCCATGCCTCTTCCTTCCTTCCTTCAGAAGACCATCATTGACGCTGTGGAGGCTTATGTCCCTACCAAACTCATGCACCCTCACCACCCTACGCTTCCTCCACAAGCCATCCTTCTTCTGCATGAATCCTGCAGGCTCTACTCCTCCTTCCTCTGCACTTGTGACCAGAATACTCTCACCCGCCACCAGCAATTATAGCGACATATCCGGAACCTCCTTACAGCAAAGAAACGCCGGGACTGGCGCCAGACTTGCACATGCCTCAACTCCACCCTCCCTGTCAACTCCTCCAAGTACTGGTCAGCCTTCCACCGCCTTACTGGTAGCCATCCCACCCCGAATTACCCCATCCTCCATGACGGTCGACCCTTTCCTGACAACCTCAGTAAGGCTAACCATTTTGCTTTCCACCTATCCGAGGTCTTCTCCATTCCTGACGATCCCCATTTTGATTACTCCCTCTTCCCCACCGTCCTTAACCGCACTGACACCTCTGTCCCCCCGCTCGCCCCTAGCTTCCAGTACTTGGATCGGTTACCCCCCTCTGACATCAACACTCCCATCACGGCACAAGACATCACACTCGTCCTCTGCTCCAAACACAACACTGCCCCTGGTCATGATGGCGTCACCTACTGTCACCTCAAGGAATCCCCTCCATCCTTCCTGTCTGTTCTTGCTACCCTGTACAATGTCCTTTTCTCCACTGGCTTTTACCCCGACCTGTGGAAGACTTCCCAGGTCCTGCTGTTTCCTAAACCTAACAAACCCCCTCTGATACCTCTTCCTATTGTCCAATCTGCCTCACCTCCGTGTTCAGTAAGGTCTTCGAGACCATCCTCTCTCGCCATATTCACCGCCACCTTAACCACACCACCTCCTTCCTATTGCCCAATGTGACTTCCGGCCTTCCTTCTCCACTGACAACCAGCTCCTTAACCTTACCAATCTTCTTTCCCTCCAACTTAACTCCCGTCATTCCGCTATTTTTGTTTCCCTTGATCTCCAGAATGCCTATGACCATGTCTGGCATCCTGGGCTCCTCTTCAACTCCAGACCTATGCTCTCCCCATCAACTTGTCCGTCTTGTTGCTTCCTTCCTCTCCCATCGTCCCTCCTATGAGACTATCCACAATTCCAACTCCCGTACTTTCTATCCCTCTGCTGGCAGGCCCCAAGGTTCTGTCCTTTCCCCTCTCCTCTATCTCCTGTACACAGCTGATATGACCAAACCTCCCCCTCCTGTTCATCTTCTCCAGTTTGCTGACGACACCGCCTTCCTAGCCCTTTATCCTACCCTTCACCAGTCCCAATGTACCCTCCAAACCCACCTTGACAAATTCACCGCTTGGTGCAACCAGTGGTTCCTCCGTGTTAATCCCTCTGAGACCCAGGCGATCATCATAGGCTGCACCACCCACTCCTTCCGCCTCCATGATTTCTACCTCACCATTTATGGCTGTCCTATCCACCTCACTCCTACCCTCACATACCTTGGCCTCACACTCGACCGCCACCTCACCTGGACTCCCCATCTCCTTACCATCCAAAACAAAGCTCACAACCGCTTCCGCCTCCTAAAACTCCTGTCCGGCCAGACGTGGGGTCTGCATCCTTCCACCATCCTTCACACCTACAAATCTTTGATCCACCCCATCCTCTGTTATGCCAGCTTAGCTTGGATTTCCGCCCCTCCCCGGTTTTATAAAGCCCTCCAAATCTTCGAATGCCATGTGCTCCACCTCGCTTTCCACATCCGCCTTCTGTCCCTCATGCGCATCCTTTACGACCTCATCCCCCTCCCCCACCTTCTCCTTTTCCTTGAACACATCCACACACTATGTATTGTCCGCCGCTTTGATCCCCCTCACCCCCTGGTGTCTCCCTTCCTCTCCACCCCCAACCGGTTGCCGCGACTTTACTGTTGTGTCCCACCCTCTCTCCATCTCCACACACTCCATCTCCTTTCCCAATGCAACTTGCACCATCTACCCCTCCCAGATGATGAGCTTCACCCTCACATCTACCCTTCCTACCAACTCTAGCCCCTTCTTCCTGCCTCCTCCTCAGGGCTCCCTCTTCTCCCCCTCCCTCCTCCTGAGCGGCTTTCCCCTCCTACTCCCCCTCCCTCTCTTGTGCCTCCTTTCAGTGTCTCTGCACTCCCTCCTGCCCTATCTTCCCTCTTCATCTCCCACCCCACGTGTCTCCTGCCTCTTCAAGTACCCACTGATGCCCCTCCTCTCTTCATCCCGCCACTTCCCGTGCTGCCCCTTTTCCATCCTCTCTGCCCTTTCCCTCGGCAGGTCCCGCCTGGCAGTTTTATTCTTCTTCGTGTGTGCTCCAAGTGGGTTTTAAGTGTATTGTTCCGGAGTGTTTTTACTACTGTGGCCGACATTTAACGTGTGCATGTGCATTCAGTTTTGAAGATCCGCCAACTGTGTTTTTTTAACTTTCTGGTGACTTTTTTTTTAACTGTCCTCCATGAACGTCTCTGTGTTAGTGTACTTTTTACCTCCATTTTCCCCCATTATTCCGTTTTAAGTTCCCCTTTATCACCTTATGTATGTAACATTTTATTCTTATTTTACGTTTGTCATGCCACTCGGCTGAAGAGCGGCGAATTGTGCCACTGACAGCCCTCCCCTGCCTATATGGAGCAGGGGAATGAAATCACAACTAAAAAAAAAAAAAGTAGTCTCGGTCGAACAATAGAATGCGGACAGTAGAAGACGTGTACTAGCAGAGGCACTAGCAGCCCTGGACTAGAATCAATGCACTAGAAGAGAGATACTAGAACAGCCGTGATTAGTGATCCATATGACCTCGTGTTATAACTGGCAAGGACATAGAATAAAACAAAGGGCATTGATTACTTGCATATCGCCAATTGCTTGCGACACATCATTGCAGAACCAAAGTTAAGTATTGTCAGTCTACTTTATTATAACAAAAATCATTAATGTGATTTGCTTGAATTGTTGTTTAACTATCTGAGCAAGCAGAAACCTAGGCACCATATAAGAGACGAGTGGGCAGGACACCACATTTCCCTATAACTTACCATACACCTAGTACCATTTTAGATTGTTGAAAGCTTTACACAGTTCGACAAATCCTATGAACATAACTTGACTTTTCTTCAGTCTTGCTTCCATTGTTAACTACTAATTCAGAATTGTCTCTCTGGTGCCTTCACCTTTCCTAAACCCATACTGATCGTCATCTAACTCATCATCAATTTTATTTTCCTTTCTTCTGTATATTATTCTTGTCAGTAACTTGGATGCATGAGCTTTTGTTGATTGTACGATAGTTCTCGCACTTGACAGTTCTTGTAATATTCGGAATTGCATGGATGATGTTTTTTTCTGAAAGTCAAATGGTATATTGGAAGCCCCTTACATTCTACACACCAACTAAATAATCGTTTTGTTCTCCCTAGCTACAACGATTTTAAAAAGTCCGATTGGATGTTATCTATCCCTATTGCCTTATTCAATCTTAAATCTTCCAAAGCTCTTTTAAATTCTGATTTTAATACTGGACGCCCTATTGACTATCCTTATTCTTCTATCACATCATCAGACAAGTCGTCCCCCACAGAGGTCCTCAATGAACTGTTACCACCTATCGGTTCTCTAATCTGAATTTAGCAGTGGAATACCCATTGCACTCTTAATATTACTACCCTTCCTTTTAAGTTTACCGAAGGTCGTTCTGACTTTTCTATATGCTGAGTCAGAGCTTCGGACGATCATTTATTTTTCGATATCTTCCCATTTCTCATGCGGTCATTTCGTCTTAGCTTCCCTGCACTTCCCATGTGTTTCATTTCTAAGTGACTAGCATTTCTGTATTCCTGATTTTCCCGGAACATTTTTGT
Organism: Schistocerca piceifrons; assembly: GCF_021461385.2. Taxonomy (NCBI): domain Eukaryota; kingdom Metazoa; phylum Arthropoda; class Insecta; order Orthoptera; family Acrididae; genus Schistocerca; species Schistocerca piceifrons. The sequence continues at coordinate 18,968,674 of NC_060139.1, read as the reverse complement.
ACTTACTTTCTTCGTCGATCAACTGGAGTATTTCTTCTGTTACCCATGGCTTCTTCGCAGTTCCCATCTGTCCTTTCAACTTCTGTGATTGCCCTCTTGAGAGATGTCCATTGTTTTCCAACTGTACTGCTTTTGATTTATCTGTAGCCTTAGAGACCTTCAAGCGTGCCTCATCTTTCCTTAAAACTTCCGTATACCACTTCTTTGCGTATTGGTTCTTCCTGACTATTCTCTTGAACTTCAGCCTACTATTCATCACTACCAAATTGTGATCTGAGTGTACCTGCTGGTTCGCCTTTCAGACCAACCTCTGAATTAGGAATCTCTCTCTGACGATGATGTAATGTAACTGAAATCCTCCATATCACCCGCCCTTTTCCAAGCATACCTCCTCTTGTGATTCTTGAACAGATTATTCGCTACTACTGGCTCAAATTTATTTGGAAACTCAGTTAATCTTTCTCCTCTCTCATTCCTACTACCAAGTCCATATTCTTCCGTATACTTACATTCTTCTTCTTCTCCTACAAATGCTTTCCAATCCCCATGACATTTCTATCATCCTTTACATACTGAATTATCCATTCAATATCCTCACATACTTTCTCTATCTCTTAATCTTCGGCTTGCGATGTTGGGATATATACCTGAACTGTCATTGTCGATGTTGGTTTGCTGTCGATTCTGATGAGAACAACACCATCATTGAACTGTTCACAGTAACATACTCTCTGACCTACCTTCCTATTCATAACGAACCCTACACCCTTTACTCCATTTTATGCAGCTGATATTACCCTATACTCATGTGCCCAGAAATCCTTGTCTTTTTTTCATTTCACTTCACTAACCACCCGTGAGCCTTAGTATATCCCTTTTCAGATTTTCTAGCTTTCCCAACAGATTCAAACTTCTGATATTCCACACCCCGACTCGTAGTAAGTTATCCTTTCGTTAGTTATTCGATCTTTTCCTCACGTCACATCCCTCTTGGCAGTTCCCTCCCTGAGACCCAAATGGGGGATTACTGCGGTATTTTTTGCCAATGGAGAGATCATCATGACTCTTTTTCAATAACAGGCCACATGTCCCACGGATACACATAACCTTTCTTTAATGTTGTGGTTTTTCTGCCTTCTGCATCCAGATTCTTCTGGTTGTTGTTTCTTCCGTCTTTAGGGGCAGTTTCCCACCGTATGTGTAAGTGAGTACCCTGAACCTCTGTACAGTCCTCCGCCCACTTTGACAAGGCCGTTGGCAACATGAGGGTGACTTCCTGTGCCGGAAGTCTTCGTCCGCCGTTACTGATGATTTTTATTCAGAACTGAAGCACCGACGGAGTTCGATCACGGGACCGCATACGTTTTGATTACCCGCCATATGACCCAGTAACCGAAGTGATGCTTTATGGCTCGTTTTCAGTTCATAGCTGGATCCCTTTTGTTGTCACCCGCGATGCCGTTACAGCACAGCGGTACGTCGACGATATTCTACGCTCCGTTTTATTTCCCTTCAATGCAAGTCATCCCGGGCTTACATGTCAACAAGATAACGCCCGCCCGCACGAAGCGAGAGTTTCTGCTGATTGTGTTCGTGCCTGATAAGCTCAACCGCGGCAAGCAAGGCAGCCGGATCTCTCCCCAGCTGAGTTTGGGCCATCATGGGCAGGGCCCTCCAACCGACTCTGGAGTTCGTTGATCAAATACTAAAATGAGGCAAAATTTGACACGGCATCCGTCAGAAGGACATTCAACAACTCTCTCAATCATTGCCAAGCGGAATAGTTCCTTGGATAACGGCCAGATTTGGTCCAACACGTTATTGTTTTCCTCAGTTGGTAAAGCACTTTCTTTTGAATAAATCGTACAATTTTTCTGAAATTATCATCATTTGTTTGTCTGTATATCACAGATACTGAATTCCGTCCCACAAGGTCAATTTCTTCGTGGAACATCTTTTTTTTGTCGTACAGTATTTTAATCTTTTTTTTAATAAATTGTTCTTTGTTCTACCTGAAGCTGAGACCCTGCTCTCGAAACATGAAACGCGTCATGTGACTTGTCACTTGCCATGAATTTCATATGAGAGAGCAAATTTCTTTTTTTTTTTCTTTTTTTTTCTAGCGTAAGTTTTGTCTTAAATAGTTATCTATCATGCTGTTGTTATGTGTTTAATAGCTACGATAAGGAACAGAGGTATGAATGGAGTACTACTGCTACATGTGCTTGTCACTAGTGTTGTCAAGAGCTTTCCAGGGAGGAGAGGGGGTCTTGGAGAGGCTTCACACCGCCAGCTACATCAGGCAAGTACACGCCCGGCCTAGCCACGCCGCCCTAGAGCGGGAGCCCGAGCCGCCTAAAGCAAATACTGTGCGGCGGCGGCGACGCCGGCGCCCGCATGCTACGTCACGCCCAGGGCGACGCCGCTCCCAGCATGCATTATTCACGGCACGGACCGCCCGAGGACCCGCCACCGCCTCTCAGCCGCACTCGCTTCGCCGCACTCATTCATAGATTGGCTGAAGTGGCAGTGACGGGGAACCAGGCGCCAGCCTTTTCTTGCACAATTCGTCGACACACAGGAAACCACAGTGCGACGGTACACTGTCCCACATCAGCTCTTCACCAGCTACTTGACTAAACGTGTAAAACTACCGTAGGCTACCGTAGAATATCACGAGAAGGCGTAGGCTACACTACTGGCCATTAAAATTGCTACAACAAGAAGAAATGCAGATGATACACGGGTACTCATTGGACAAATATATTATACTAGAACTGCCATGTGATTACATTTTCACGCAATTTTGGTGCATAGATCCTGAGAAATCAGTACCCAGAACAACCACCTCTGGCCGTAATAACGGCCTTCATACGCCTGGGCATTGAGTCAAACAGAGCTTGGATGGCGCGTACGGGTACAGCTGCCTATGCAGCTTCAACACGATACCACAGTTCATCAAGAGTAGTGACTAGCGTATTGTGACAAGCCAGCTGCTCGGCCACCATTGACCAGACATTTTCAGTTGGTGAGAGATCTGGAGAATGTGCTGGCCAGGGCAGCAGTCGAATATTTTCTGTATGCAGAAAGGCCCGTAGACGACCTGCAACATGTGGTCGTGCATTATCCTGCTGAAATGTAGGCTTTCGTAGGGATCGAATGAAGGGTAGAGGCACGGGTCGTAACGCATCTGAAATGTAATGTCCACTGTTCAAAGCGCCGTCAATGCGAACAAGAGGTGACCGAGACGAGTAAGCAGTGGTAGCCCGTACCATCACGCCGGGTGATACGCCAGTATGGCGATGACGAATACATGATTCCAATGTGCGTTCTCCGTGATGTCGCCAAACACGGATGCGACCATCATGATGCTGTAAACAGAACCTGGATTCATCCGAAAAAATGACGTTTTGCCATTCGTGCACTCAGGTTCGTCATTGTGTACATCATCGCAGGCGCTCCTGTCTATGATGCAGCGTCAAGGGTAGCCGCAGCCATGGTCTCCGAGCTGATAGTCCATGCTGCTGCAAACGTCGTCGAACTGTTCGTGCAGACGGTTGTTGTCTTGCAAAGGGTTCGAGACGTGGCTGCACGATCCGTTACAGCCATGCTGATAACATGCCTTTCACCTAGACTGCTAATGATACGAGGCCGTTGGGATCCAGCACGGCGTTCCGTGTTACCCTCCTGAACCGACCGATTCCATATTCTGCTAACAGTCATTGGATCTCAACCAACGCGAGCGATACGATAAACCGCAATCGCGATAGGCTACAATCCGACCTTTATCAAAGTCGGAAACGTGATGGTACGCATTTCTCCTCCTTACACGACGCATCACAGCAACGTTTCAACAGGCAACGCCGGTCAACTGCTCTTTGTGCATGAGAAATCGGTTGGAAAATTTCCTCATGACAGCACGTTGTAGGTGTCGCCACCGGCGCCAACCTTGTGTGAATGTTCTGAAAAGCTAATCATTTGCATATCGCAGAATCTTCTTCCTGTCGGTTGAATTTCGCGTCTGTAGCACGTCATCTTAGCGGTGTAGCAATTTTAATGGCCAGTAGTGTAAATTTCTCTAGAAACCGGAAACGGAGTACTGTCTAGAAAGTCAGTGAAGATATATAAAGGTACGTGTAACGTACAGAACATTTATCTTCTCCATAATTTTACTCCTGTTTAGTACTTACGAATAAACAATGTTTACAGCAAAACCGGAACTGACAATACTTAAGTCAAGTTTTATTCGAAAACTGTCGATCTGTAACGTGAAAGAGAAGGGAATTGTAGCAAAAATATAAATAAAAGCAATCCAAATATATTGTCGCATATGAACCTGAGTAGCAGAGTCACTGTAGATTAGAGATTATGATACTAGACTGTTGCATAGAGGGTTGTGAGTTCAAAAATCACCTTGAACGTGAAATTTTAATTTCTTTATTCGGTTCGAGTACATTGTAGAAGTATCCACACTTGTCAAGAATCATTGTACTTGAACGTTCTGTAACTGTATGTATATCATATGTGTTCTGGCTGGGGCAGTTCGCTCCACGCTCTTGTACGTGCAAGTGCTGAATAAGCCTTCGTTAAGTCAAGTTACTGTTCGTCATTCATCTAATGACACCTTCTTCTACGCGACATTATTCTGGTGGAGGCGTTGGGTATTGGAACTTGTGGTAGCGCACATTATCGACGACACAGTGGCTCCCAACAGGCCACGACCGAGCCGCCGTTTACATGGCGAGAGACCCGAATTCGAGCCATATTCAACAGATCGCACTCCATCGGAGACAGAAGAAGAGAAAGACGTTACGATGACAGCAACTGTGTGCCACCACATGAGACATCCTTCCGGGTTCTCTGGTGACGATGGCCAAGATACAAACAAGTGGCTGAAGGCATATGAGCGTATAGCCAAATTTAACAATTGGGATGACAACGTGTGTTTGGCTAGCGTATTTTTCTGCTTGGAGGGCACTGCCAAGCAATGGTATGAGAACAACGAGGAGAAGTTTACAAGCTGGGAAGTATTACAGGCGGAACTGCGCAAGTATTTCGGCGACACACGAAGACAGAAGTGCAAGGCAGAAGATAAATTAAAGAGCAGAGTACAGCATCCAGGAGAAACTACAGTATCCTACATTCAAGACGTCTTGGAGATGTGTAAAGTAGTGGATCCTAGAATGAAGAAGGAAGATAAGGTTGCACATCTCATTTAAAGGATGTTGCTGAGGGCATGTATGAAGCCCTACTCCTGAAGAAGGTTTCGACAGCAGGCGACTTCATAAAATGGTGCCAGTATATCGAGGCAATGGATCAAGAAAGCATTATACGTAAGAAGTTTGAACTGCTTCCAAACGTCTTATCGATGTCTGTGATGGAGGAAGAAACTGATTTCACAAGTGTTCTTCGTCAGATAGTGAGAGAGGAAGTTCAGAAGACACTTGGATTGCACTGCGAGGAGGTCATAGGGGATGAAGTGGAACATACATTGAACCCAATCTCTCGTCCTACATTTCCCTTTAAAACGGTAAAAAAGTCGAGACCCAGGCGAAGTTACGTTCCTACAATGCCGCATGAGGAATCTCTTTGGGCACCAAGGAAGACTGACGTCTGGAGAACCCAGGATAACCAACCAGTATGTTTCCATTGTGGACGACAGGCACATGTGGTGCGCTATTGTCGAGAAAGGCGGCGGATATTTCATGACGCCCGCGCCATGAGGCAGCAGACCGATCTTAGCCGACGCCAACTCGGCGACAACGAAGATGAACAAGAAGATGTGGGTTCAGGACGACGTAGGTCACCATCGCCGCAAGCGTCACGAAAGATAGCACCTCATCCCAGTTGCTCTGCTCAAAATTGACGAACATTGATAGCATGTCGGCCAAGGTCTTACTAAGGCCTTCAGTAATCCCGTTAGTTTGCCGATGGTAGGCAGTCGTCATGTGATTAGTAATGTTGCACCGATAGTTTATCTCAGTCACAACATTCGTTTGAAAAACTTTCCCTCGATCCGTAACTAACGACCTTGGGGCACCGTGTTTTAATACAATGTCTTCTACGATAAATTTGGCTACTTCGAATGTTTCGGCTGTTTTCACGGCTTTTTTAATGGCATAGCGTGATAGATAATCAGTGAAAACAATAATCCATCTGTTGCCACTAGCAGACGTTGGAAATCGTCCGAAGCCGGCCGGAGTGGCCGAGCGGTTCTAGGCGCTTCAGTCTGGAACCGCGCGACCGCTACGGTCGCAGGTTCGAATCCTGCCTCGGGCATGGATGTGTGTGATGTCCTTAGGTTAGTTAGGTTTAAGTAGTTCTAAGTTCTAGGGGACTGATGACCTTAGAAGTTAAGTCCCATAGTGCTCAGAGCCATTTGAACCATTTTTTTTTTTAAAATAGTCCGAGGAGGTCAATCCCAACACACTGGAAAGGCGTTTCAGCTAATGGAATTGGTATGAGTCGGCCGGGTGGTTTCTGATGAACTGTCTTTCTCCTCTGGTACACTCGACAGTGTGACACGTAGTGACGGACACTCCTAAATAAACCTGGCCAGAAAAATCTCTTGCGGATCCTTTCGTATGTCTTAATAAATCCTGAATGTCCGGCCTCAGATGCTTCATGAAATTTCTGTAGAACATCTAACCGCATATGTTTAGGAATTACTGGTAGCCACCTCTTTCCAAACGGATCAAAGTTATTCTTGGAAAGTAATCCTTTAACGACCTTAAATTGTCCTTTCGCATCCTCCGACCGATTTAAGGCAAGCATAATTTGAGGTATCTTCTGTCTCAGCCAGACAGTATACCTTCATCAAAGACTTGATGGTTTTGCACAGGGTTTCTTGAGAGACAGTCGGCATCTTGGTGTTTTCTTCCATTTATGTACACTATGGTAATATCATACTCTTGAAGACGTAGTGCCCACTTGGCGAGTCGTCCTGTTGGATCCTTAAGACATATCAACCAACAAAGTGAAGGATGGTTTGTAACGACTGTGAATGGCCTTCCATAGAGATACAGTCGAAATTTGCACATAGCCCAGATGACAGCAAGACATTCTCTTTCTGTAGCTGGGTAGCTACTCTCAGCTTTTGTAAGTGTCCTAGAAGCATACGCTATAAACTTCCTTCTTCGAACCGAAATTTGCACCAGAACAGCACCGATCCCAAACCCGATGGCATCTGTGTGTAGTTCTGTAGGTGATGTCTCATCATACAGACCAAGTACAGGGTCAGCCATCACAGCTTTTCGCAGCACATTGAAAGAATCTTGTTGAGAACCACCCCTGATAAATTTAGCATCGGTTTTTAACAACTCTTGGAGTGGCCTGGCTTTGATACAATAGTCTTTGATAAAACGGCGGTAATAAGAACATAATCCGAGGAAGCTTCTCACATCTCTAATACCTTTAGGAATAGGAAATTCCGTTACAGATCTCACATTTTCTGGGTCTGGCTGCACACCTTCGTTTGACACAAGGTGTTCTTTTGCTCCAAGGAGACACTTTCTTGGATTAAGTTTCAGTCTACCTTGTTGGGGACACTTACGAACGACCCTCAGTCTTTTGATGTGTTCATCAAATGTCTCTGAGAACACTATAATGTCATCTAAATAACAAACATACATCTTTCACTTCAGGTGACTTAGAAGATTGTCCATCATCCGTTCGAAAGTTACCGGTGCATTACACAAACCAAACGGCATTACCTTAAACTCATACAGGACCTCAGGGGTAATGAATGCAGTTTTCTCACGATCAGCCTCTTCTACTTCGATCTGTCAGTATCCCGAGTACATGTCCATGGTTGAGAAAAACTTAACCCCCTTCAGACAATCTAGTGTATCGTCAATTCGTGGAAGAGGGTAAACGTCCTTTTTAGTTATCTTATTAAGCTTCCTGTAATCAACACAAAAGCACCACTGCCACCCTTCTTCCGGACGAGAACCACTGGTGACGACCATGAGCTCTGCGAATGCTGAATGATGTCATTCTTCATCATTTCCTCTACCTCATCGCGAATTATTCGACGTTCCGTTGCTGACACACAGTATGCTCTCTGGTTGATGGTCTCCAGTGTTAATCCGGTGCTTCACCGTCGATTTGTCTAATTTGTTCTTCACCTGTGGATTGAAGCATTCAGAGAACTCTTGAAGAATGACAAGTAGCTTCTTCTGTTGTTCCTTAGTCAGACCTGGTGATAGTCGAGGTAGAAGATCTTGTCTCGTGGTGGTAGCTTTAATTTCGCCCACAGACTCGGCATTGGATGTTTCTATGACGCTCAGTTGTTCTGCAATTAACGGCTCAGCTTTTGCTACGCACATGCGTCTTGGAAGGATCTGCGGTTCTCGGCAACAGCGAACTATCCACAATTCACCGAATCCGTTCTTCAAGGAGACGACAGAGGCTGGGATGACCAAGTTATTCTTCAGTGGTATGCTTCTCTTACATTTCACTACAAGATCCATGGGTTGATGCATGGCATGACACATGACAGTAACCTTTCTAGCGCTGACTGCAGGAAAGATCACTTCATCCAGCACACACGGGTGTGTTTCTTCCTGTCCACAGTATCTCATCTTGTGTAGCATAATCTTCGAGCGACCACAACCTATAATTGCCTGAGAAGCTATCAGAAAGTCCCATCCGAGAATTACGTCATGACTACACTCTTGTAAGACGATGAATTCTAAGGGTTATGTAAGGCCACTTATACCCACACGAATGCTACATTTTCCTGTAGGTTTTACATATTTCCCATTAGACACCTTCAGCAGAGATGTTTAGTTGTCGACGAATACGGTTTTTTGCAACTGGCGACGCTACTTCTCCGAAATGACTGAATATGATCCTCCAGAGTCCACAAAAGCTTGGGCTGGTCGGCGATCCATGAGGATATCGATGTAGTTTCCTATCATTTTTGTAGTGGTCGACGGCAGAGGATTTTCCTCTTCGGGGGCCTCAATTCCAAGGAAGTTCGCACCCTTTAGTTTTCCAGGCTACGGCTGTTGGGTGATCGGCTGGAGCTTCTAAACGGCGATGGAGATCTTGATCGGCGTGTTGGGGAGCTTCCTCTCCAGCCACTGCCAAACAAGACACCACAGGATTTACGCCATTTTTCCTGGTGCATGGGCGTGAAGCGACTACGACGATGGACACTGTGTTTCCATTACATCCTGATGGCGTGGACGACGACTACATCGGCCAGGTGTTAACCAGAGCTGAGGAAGCTCGGCAGTTAGCTCGACTCCGCACGCTGCAGGCTCAAGAAAACGATCACCGAAGGTATGACGCGAGCCACCGCCCTGTTGTCTATCAGCCTGGTGACCTCGTCTGGATCTTCACTCCTGTTCGGAAGGTTGGTCTGTCTGAGAAGCTCCTCAGGCGCTACTTTGGACCTTATGAGGTTGTAAAACAGCTGTCTTATGTTACTTATAAAGTTGAAGATTTCGACCTCGACACAAGACGACGAAAGACCAGAGATACGGTCCACGGCCTTCGAATGAAGCCCTATAAGGATCCTGCAATCCAGGATTTGTACGAAGCTCCAGCGACAGGCAACAAGCGGAAAAGTGAGAAAGAGCGTTGCGGCAAAGGAAGTTCTAAGATCACCGCCAATGCGAACATCAGTCATCGGGAGTCGGCGTATGCAGGACCGATGACTCGTTCCCGGACTAGGACGACGTAACACCGAGATGTTGTGTTCTTAAGGAGAGGGCAATGTCGCAGAAGAATGTCAGTAGCAGAGTCACCGTGGTGTAGTGGTTATAATAATAGACAGTTTCATGGAGGAACATGAGTTCGAAACTCACCTGAACTGTAGAATCTCAATTTGTGTAATCGGGTCAAGATCATTTTAGAAGTATCCACAATTGTCAAGAATCATTGTACTGGAAGGTTCTGTAGCTGTATATATACTGTATGTGTTCTGGCCGGAGGCACTACGCTCCGTGCTCTTGTATGTGGAAGTGCTGAATAAACCTTCGTTAAGTGAAGTTAGTGTTCGTCATTCATCTAATTACACCTTCTTCTACGTGACAATATTATATAGCGCTAGAGGACTCAATTTCCTAGAAAATGTAAAAATAAAAAAAAACTGAAAACAAAAAATAAGAAACATTGCTTCAATACTTTGTAGAGTTTATGTAAAACATATTTATGAGAGACGTAAACAACTTTCGCGCTACCAATAGTAACAGGAAACTCTTGCTTTGGTCACGTCGAAGAACATTCTACTGATTGTAAAATAACAACAATAATTGTACGTACTTTTTATGTTTGTGAATGTAAACTGTTCTTGCATCGAAAGTAATTGCTTTGGCTACATAATATCGCAGATGGTTTGCGATCAATTAATTTGTGATGCTTATAAAATGCAATTAATTCTTTGTAAGGATGTAAAATACACAATGGACTGACACTGAACGATTTTCGGTTCTAGATGGGTAGAAAAAAAAAGACAAAGACAAGTCGTCGGGTCTCAGTTCCTCTCTCACACATTCGCTTATGTTTTTTTTTTCCTACCAATGCTATGAGCACCATTGGTAATCCTACCATTTACTACATCATTTATGTATTCTACCAAAATTGCCAAACTGTAGTTTGGTAGGAAGCAACTCTAAATTGGACCGACCCGACGGTTATTCCTGCTCTTGAATTTGCTCTGTTTATGTTTCTAGGAATCGGGTTGGATGGAAAAAGCAAAATTTTTTTTCCTTTATTGATTTTCGATATTCGCCCCCCCCCCCCCCCTCCCCTCCCCACCTGGGAAGAGGCGGGCTGCCAGCAGCTTAATACGCCGCTCTACAGCCGAGAGAAAAGCTAAACACAGAGTGATAAGAGAACAAACAACATAAAAAAAGACGATAAAACGGTGATTTTGTGAATAACAGTAAAATGGCGGAAAGTTGCGGATCTCGAAGCACAAAAACATGGTGTTGACGATGCGGATGAAGACACACAGTAAGTAGACAGGAACAATTAAAAACACGGTGACAGTCTGGTCCCTGTTCGCACGAGATAAAAGCGCAACTAGCGACAGTATGGTGGCTGTTCGCTACACTGACAGGGAACGCACAACACTGAACACTCACTTAAAACAGCACTGTAGAGCCGACACGACCGCACATGGGGGGGGGGGGGGCGGACCGATAAGAGGGAAAGAAATGGGGGAGGTGTGAATGCAAAGTCATTATGCAGCTGATATTGGCTGGGGAATGTAAAACTGAAAGTTGTCTTCATGCTAAAAACTGAGCTGATACAGCTCTCCACGGTAGTTTAGTCTATGTAAGTTGGCATGGTCGATGGATCACATCGGATTTGAAACAGATGCGCACGCCATCTGTGGCCAAAGCTGTGATTCATTTATGTGTCTCCAGGTTACTGCCTGTGCGAGTGAAGAAAAGTACATATGTGCGCCATTTATAATACATTTGACTCAGAGACTGTCGCCAGGCGCTAGTGGTTGTAGAGCTTACTGATCTGTATGGGACTTCAGGGTAAATCTGATGAGTTAAAATACGTACCCTTTTGTATGTTCATTTTGTAAATCACATAACGTGTTTATATGGTTACAAAGTTAGTCCTTGAGGAAAAGAAATTTGTAAGCACTTGTGAACTGAGTTTTATGTAAAATAATAGAAGGGGCACTTGCGGCACGAAGTTGGCACCTCATCGGAGTACTAAGCAATTAGGAAAGGTGTGAACATTGGGTGTGAAGTGGAAATGAGTTATCTAAAGAGGTATTAGGACGAATTACAATGAGTGATGACAGTGAAGAGCCATACCGATGTTAAAGATGTAGGCTCCGAGTTGTATTAGTGTGATTTGGCTGACTAAAGAATAATTTAATGGAGGCAGCCTATCCACGCTTGAAGACTGTCATTGCAAGTGCTCATATGCTTAATCATGAAGTCGCAAATGGAAGAAAATGTGAGTTTGTTATGTATGAATTTTAGTCGTAAATTCTAGATGTGTCTGTTGTGAAATTGTAGTTAACAGTGACGCTGGCTACAAGTTTATTAAACAGTGCATCTCTCTCAAGATCTTGCTTTAAGGAATTGTAATAACTGTTACTGATATAGAAGAAGATATACTGGGTGTCCCGCTAATGTTTTGACAAACTTCTAGAGGAGATGGGGTACATCTCAAGGATTGAAAATTACATAGCAGGCCATGGCGGCAAACGTCTGCTGTAAGTGGTGGCAGTACTCGAAGATCGGAAAGAAAACGAGAGTGTGATTCATTTGAAACATTTTTTGGATATAGCGAGTATCATGGTGTATGGCATCTTTACAACTCTAATGTTACAACAGATGTCCGGAAGTCTGCGCCATCAGACACTACGCTTGCCTGCCACGGATAGAGCATTGACTGTGGACGGACTGAAATAAATTACGCTGGGAGTTTCTTTGAACGTAGCAGCTACGCAGGCGATTCTTGCTACGAGATCCACTTCAGACCCCACGTGATCATGATACATGAGAGATTTCGTGGCTCCCGACCGAAAGAAATCAAGGTTCGACAAATGCAGTTTGGTTGGGTTGGGAGGGGGGGGGGGGGGGGGGGTTCCACCAAACGCAATTCATCGATGTGGGAATAACCTGTCCAAATGTCTACGAACAGCCAGTCCCAAATGAGTAGGCGCCCCATCAGGCTGGAATCACATGCTGTGCCTCACACTTGCTGTATCATCTTCAAGCAAGGAATTAACAATCCGTAAGATGTGTTGCAACGTCCCCTTAGAAAAATTTATGAATGACTGTGCTTGTAAACCTCTTACGTTATTTGATTTTCAGACAGCTGAGCAGAACTGAACGTACTCAGACATCTCTCTCTTTACTTATTCTGATCAAAACTAAACTGACACACAAATTTTTTTAGCACAACGCAATCTGACTTTCAATAATCCTTACAAAAGAAAGGCCCTGAGTAACAATAACCTATACCTTTCATGAATCACTTACCTCACAAAAATCTTCGTTACTCGAACCACTGCAATACAGCGAGCGCCAATACTGCCAGCTAGATAAAAGATTCTAACTACTGAAGGCACTAACAACTGCTAGGCATAGTTAGCAAGTGATACATTTTGATAGAGAACAAACAATGTATTTACCTTAATAGTGTTCAAAAGTCATAATATATGTATATACAGGGTGGGTCATCTAACGTTACCGCTGGATATATTTCGTAAACCACATCAAATAATGACGAACCGATTCCACAGACCGAATGTGAGGGGAGGGGCTAGTGTAATTGTTTAATACAAACCATACAAAAATGCACGGAAGTATGTTTTTTAACACAAACCTACGTTTTTTTAAAATGGAACCACGTTAGTTTTGTTAGCACATCTGAACATATAAACAAATACGTAATCAGTGCCGTTTGTTGCATTGTAAACTGTTAATTACATCCGGAGATATTGTAACCTAAAGTTGACGCTTGAAACCTCCGACGTTCAGTTGCGTGTTGAAACAAACGCGAGCCACGGTCGGAGAGCAGCATCTGCAGGGACATGTTTACGATGACGACCGTGTTTACGAGTGTGGCTGTAGTGCACTGTTGTGGTTTGGTCTAGCTGTCGCAGTGTCCGCATGTAGCGCTTGCTGCTATTGTTATTCTGCATTCGTCTCCGCACGCAGACCAACTGTAGTACACCGTGTTGGTTGGTTGGTTGTTTGGGGAAGGAGACCAGACAGCGTGGTCATCGGTCTCATCGGATTGGGGAAGGATGGGGAAGGAAGTCGGCCGTGCCCTTTCAGAGGAACCATCCCAGTATTTGCCTGGAGTGATTTAGGGAAATCACGGAAAACCTAAATCAGGATGGCCGGACGCGGGATTGAACCGTACACCGTGTTACCAGACGTCTGTGATAGTGTAGTGTTGTAGGAGCTGTGACCATGGTGTATTCGAACTCTGAAAAGGCGGAGATGATTCTCATCTCTGGCGAGTGTCGACGAAATGCAGCTGAAGCCTGCAGGGTGTATGCAGAACGGTACCCGGACAGAGAGCATCCAACGTGCCGCACATTGCAAAACATCTACTGCCAACTGTATGCAACAGGTATGGTCGTAGCACGCAAACGGGTCCGTAACAGGCCCGTCACAGGAGAAGCGGGTGCAGTTGGTGTGTTAGCTGCTGTTGCCATGAACCCACACATGAGTACACGGGACATTGCGAGAGCCGGAGGACTGAGTCAAAGTAGTGTCATCCGCATACTGCATCGTCACCGCTTTCACCCGTTTCATGTGTCGCTACATCAGCAATTATATGGTGATGACTTTAATCATCGTGTGTAATTCTGTCAATGGGCATTAACAGAGAATAAGTTGCAATTCTACCTGTTTACCGATGAAGCGGGTTTCACAAACCACTGGGCACTGAATCTACGGAACATGCATTACTGGTCCGTGGACAATCCTCGCTGGCTCAGACAGGTAGAGCGACAGCGACCGTGGACTGTAAATGTATGGTGCGGAATCATTGGCGACCACCTCACTTCATTGCAAGGGCCCAAACAGCTGCAACATACATCGCGTTTCTACAGAATGATCTGCCAACGTTGCTCGAAAATGTCCCACTGCAGACGCGTCGACGTATGTGGTATCAGCATGATGGTGCACCTGCACATTCCGCAATTAACACTAGGCTGACCCTTGACAGGATGTTCGACGGGCGTTTCATAGGACGTAGAGGACGCATAAAGTGACCAGCCCGTTCTCCTGATCTTACACCTCTGGACTTCTGTCTGTGGGGTACGTTAAAGGAGAATGTCTACCGTGATGTGCCTACAGCACCAGAGGATATGAAACAACGTATTGTGGCAGCCTGCGGCGACAGTACACCAGATGTACTGCGGCGTGTACGACATTCATTACGCCAGAGATTGCAATTGTGTGCAGCAAATGATGGCCACCACATTGAACATCTATTGGCCTGACATGTAGGGACACACTCTATTCCATTCCGTAATTGAAAACGGAAACCACGTGTGTACGTGTACCTCACCCCTCGTGGTAATGTACATGTGCGTCAGTGAAAAATACCAATAAAAAAGTGTTCCCTTTGGATCCCTACGTAATTCGGTGCTCTCCGATACAGACGACCGAACAGCGGAGGAGTGGTACTCAAGCGTCAACTTTAGGTTACAATATCTCCGGATGTAATTAACATTTTACAATGCAACAAATGGCTCTGACTACGTATTTGTTTCTATGTTCAGATGTGCTAACAAAACTAACGGGGTTCCATTTAAAAAAACATAGGTTTGTGTTAAAAATCATACTTCCGTGCATTTTTTTAATGATTTGTATTAACCAATTACACTAGCCCCTCTCCTCACGTTTGGTCTGTGGAATCGATTCGTCAGTATTTGATGTGGTTTACGAAATATATCCAGCGGTAATGTTAGGTGACTCACCCTGTATATATCTCAGTTCATGACATCCAATCTTACAAATTTATTCTCTCTGAAGGACACACGTCCAGATCATCCGCTCTCAAAACTCCGCCACCTCTCTCCCCACATCCACCACTGATGGCGGCTCACCTCCAACTGCCCAATGCTACGCGCTGTTCACATCCAACTGCCCAACACTACAACAGCAATACTACAACAATGCGAACCAGCCACAGACTACACACAGCCCAGTCAGTGATTTTCATACAGAGCGCTACGTGCCGTTACTGGCATAAAAACCTCAACAGCCCATTTACAATGTCCCACCTCCGTTAGAAGTTTATAGCACCATTACTGAGACGCCCTGTATAGAGTTTTCAGAGTAAAAAAAATTATCTACATCACATTTTTGATAGTAATAGTTAAGCTTTGAATCAAATACAGTCATTTTTCCTAATATAAACGGGTGGACAACAAATCATGACTGGAAAGCAAGGTGTTGAAGTGAATGGGTACTATGATAGTTTTTGAAGTATAATTGCCTCAGCTGCACGGGATCAACCATTAAATGTGGATGAAGTGAGTGGTTTCAAATATAACACAGAAGTGCAATGTAACTAACTTCTCACGGATATGAGGCTGCTTTAAGAAGAGTGTTTAATCTTGGATCATGATAGAGCTGCTTTATATCCGAGACACTAAGCCGCTCGCTACACTTCTGCCGGTTAATTCCTGCGCTAAAACACGTGAATAAGACGATATGGTGGTTTATTCCATAAATGAGTCTCAAGTGTGAAGTTACTATACATTTAGTTATTCAAATCTTGTACTGCTCTTAGATTTGTGCTTATAATGAATGTTTATGGTTACGTAGCAAACGATTGATGATGATGATGATGATGAAGTCACATACTCCGTAACAGAGCGAAGGGGACGATGCATGAGACCCGCACCACTGTACTAGGCAAGGTCCTAGTGGAGGTGGTTTGCCATTGCCTTCCTCCGACCGTAATGGGGATGATTAATCGTTCATTATTCTGTTGACTTTGAGGGAACATACGTAATTGAGAATGTATTTTGAGGACTGTCTTCAGTCATATGTACTGGGCTATTACAAATGTTTGAAGCGATTTCATAAATTCACTGTAGCTCCATTCATTGACATATGGTCACGACACACTACAGATACGTAGAAAACCACATAAAGTTTTGTTCGACTGAAGCCGCACTTCAGGTTTCTGCAGCCAGAGCGCTCGAGAGCGCAGTGAGACAAAATGGCGACAGGAGCCGAGAAAGCGTATGTCGTGCTTGAAATGCACTCACATCAGTCAGTCATAACAGTGCAACGACACTTCAGGACGAAGTTCAACAAAGATCCACCAACTGCTAACTCCATTCGGCGATGGTATGCGCAGTTTAAAGCTTCTGGATGCCTCTGTAAGGGGAAATCAACGGGTCGGCCTGCAGTGAGCGAAGAAACGGTTGAACGCGTGCGGGCAAGTTTCACGCGTAGCCCGCGGAAGTCGACGAATAAAGCAAGCAGGGAGCTAAACGTACCACAGCCGACGGCTTGGAAAATCTTACGGAAAAGGCTAAAGCAGATGCCTTACCGTTTACAATTGCTACAAGCCCTGACACCCGATGACAAAGTCAGACGCTTTGAATTTTCGGCGCGGTTGCAACAGCTCATGGAAGAGGATGCGTTCAGTACGAAACTTGTTTTCAGTGATAAAGCAACATTTTTTCTTAATGGTGAAGTGAACAGACACAATGTGCGAATCTGGGCGGTAGAGAATCCTCACGCATTCGTGCAGCAAATTCGGATTTCACCAAAAGTTAACGTGTTTTGTGCAATCTCACAGTTTAAAGTTTACGGCCCCTTTTCCTTCTGCGAAAAAAACGTTACTGGACACGTGTATCTGGACATGCTGGAAAATTGGCTCACGCCACAACTGGAGACCGACAGCGCCGACTTCATCTTTCGACAGGATGGTGCTCCACCGCACTTCCATCATGATGTTCGGCATTTCTTAAACAGGAGATTGGAAAACGGATGGATCGGTCGTGGTGGAGATCGTGATCAGCAATTCATGTCATGGCCTCCACGCTCTCCCGACTTAACCCCGTGCGATTTCTTTCTGTGGGGTTATGTGAAAGGTTCAGTGTTTAAACCTCCTCTACCAAGAAACGTGCCAGAACTGCGAGCTCGCATCAACGATGCTTTCGAACTCATTGATGGGGACATGCTGCGCCGAGTGTGGGAGGAACTTGATTATCGGCTTGATGTCTGCCGAATCGCTAAAGGGGCACAAATCGAACATTTGTGAATGCCTAAAAAAGCTTTTTGAGTTTTTGTATGTGTGTGCAAAGCATTGTGAAAATATCTCAAATAATAAAGTTATTGTAGAGCTGTGAAATCGCTTCAATCATTTCTAATAACCCTGTACTAGCACATTAGTTATTCTGGTTCTATGAAGGGTTATGATGCGATGTCAAGGCTGTTCACTCCAGTGTTGATACTAAAGATTATTGAAACACCACTATCAATCGCTGTTAGCCCATGCGAGACTCGACCGAGCGCCGCCACATTCTCAGTCATTTATCAACAGAGGCAGTATCGCGGGGCTTGGGATCGGCACACTGCACTCCTGGCCTTTGTGGACGGTGTGGCCTTGGAGCCGATAGCTTTCAGTTTGATAGCTACTCAGTTCTCATCACTCTGGTCCAATCGTCTCACAAGGAAAAACCCCCGCAGTACCTAGAAGCGAACCCTGATCCCGCGCACATTTCGTCGAAATTGCGCAAATCGTAAATAAACACTATGTTAAAATAGTCTCCCGGCCACTTACAAAGACCTACGGTGTTGCCGAATTGGTAAAGAATGATCTGAGGTTGCGGAAGGCTGGAGTTTACAGAGTACCATGCAAATCTTGCAAGGCCTACGTTGGTCAGCAACATGCACAGGGATGTGAAAGGTGCATTATCATGATCAGCATACTTGCCTTTCGCGGCCCAATAAGGCAGTCATAGGCGAGCATTGTAACATCTTTTTGTTCATTGCCAGGTCCGCACAAGTCACGTATATTTGACATATTTCACAGCTAATTGTGCCCATATTTCACCTGTATCTCTAAGGAATTTTACTCTTCACTTTCGTTTTCAAGCAGCTCACTGGCTATGATGTAGTATCACCCAAACTATGTGCCATGCGATAAAATATTTTTGCCGGTACGTTCATTGGTTTATTTGAATATTGTCCGCAATATGCTTTGAGAATAAGCAAAGTAGTAATAAATTAAAACGCCGTGCCCGACATGGCAGTTTTACGGGATGAACAGTGTACAAGTAGTACGCACGAAACATTTTTTCTTTTTCATCATTTTGGGGGCTGGGGGATGTTCAGCGATTAAGTCTCGTATTGGTTTGAAATCACATGCGAAACTTTTTTCCGTTCATCATGTAGGAAGATGGAGTGGTGGTTGGAAATTACGGAAGAAATTTGTTGAAAGTCACTAAGTGCTCTCACTGCCAAACGCTGGATGAATATAGAGTGGCTATTTGCGCTTCTTGAGGTACGTTTCTTTTTGAACCGCACCCATTTCATCCCCACTGTGGTCGTTTCCAGACAGTAAGTGATACGTGTACCCAGTTTGGTTCAGATCCACCCAGTGGTTTAGGGGGAGATGTGGAACACACATACATACATTCATACGTACATACAAACAATTTCATAATGTGCATGGATGTAATGGATATAAGGAAAACGTGTTTAAGTACGCTCCTTTGGGTAATGTCTTTAGAACGGGGATTATGTACAGGCACGATATACACTTTCCTAGGGTAACGAGAACAAGAGGGCACTAAAAGGCCTCGTGTAGGTCCTCTACTTTCAACTGATTTCTACCTGTAAAATAACAGAATATTTTCTTGTGTTTTGATCAGAGGACTGGCTTCTATTGAACTAGTGTGTTGATTTTCGACAGTAACTACAAAAATATAACTTTCAGAACGACATCCTGACACGTTAAAACAGTGTTCCTCAGATAATGTCTGGTAAGCACTTAATCATCAGGACTCATTTTCCAGTCAGTGTATAGGGTTTTAGGAGGGAGACGGTGGTTTCTAAAGATGCGTTTGGAGCTGGATAAACGATTTTTATCACTTCTGCTCTCCGCACAGTGGAAAACCCGTGAGTTTACATCACTTAATGACCTCATACTATCTTCAGTGTCATTTACAACTTTTTACATATAAATATTATTAAAATATGTGAATACGGCTTAAGAAGTATGCCAAAAACCTAAACAAAACTGATGTTTTACCCTTTTTTGTATTTTACCTAAAAGTTAGTATGTAGCAAACGCAAATTGTTTCAGCAAGACTGAAAATAATTTATTAACTCTGTGCCATCAATTATTACAACACAAGTAAATATGAAACAATGTTCTTATAGGAATTTACCTGTTTGTTCCAGTGATGCAATAAGCATTGAAATAACTGTATTAGTTTATGAATTACAGGGAAAAATATGTAAATAAATAAAGAGTTATAAAAAGAGCAATTAAAAACATAAATCTTGCAAACTAAGTATTGTTTGTGGTGTGTATTCAGGTTTGTCAACTCAGAGTGCATTTCTAGTTCAGGATTAAATGATATGTTGGTTTTAATTAAAAGTTCAATTAAGATGTGTTGCACAGGTTAATTGCTATATAATACATATGCATAGCTGAGTTGATGTACACTGAGAAACACTAAAATTTGAATGGTCGATCTCTTCGGTACCATAAATATTATAAAAGTTATTATTTACTGAATATCAGATAAATGACAGTACAGCGTGGCGAGTATTACTGTGGAAATGACAGTTGATGATCTTTGGCACCATTTCCAGTTTCCGGATTATCCAGTTAGTGGCCGTGTGTATGCTGCGGCTCTCGGCGGCACCACATCGAGATTGAAATGGGTCTGAGCACTATGGGACTTAACACCGTCGTTCATCATTCCCCTATAACTTAGAACTACTTAAACCTAACTAACCTAAGGACATCACACACACCAATGCCCGAGGCAGGATTCGAACCTGCGACCGTAGCTGTCGCGCGGTTCCAGACTGAAGCGCCTAGAACCGCTCGGCCACCACGGCCGGCCACATCGAGATTCCTCCAGGCCGTTCCGCAGCTTATCAATCCACCACCGTCTATGTTTTACGATTTGGTGTTGTGGCCTTCTCATGATACGCGAATGCCCATCGAAGGAAACTCTCACACATGTACAGTACACTCAAGCAGTGGTCTTCACGGCCTTGGTGGGTCGTTGAGCTTCGACACGGTGCGGAGGAAGCGCGAGCTCCAGGTCCAGCCGAGAGCTCCAGCGCACACGCGGACACTGCCAGAGTAAACCGGAAACTTGAAACGCTGCCCAGGTTTGTCATCTGACAACTGCAGGCTCATTCTTAGCCACACTGCAACGTCATTCCCCCTGGATGCTCGATACATTTTCAATAAAAATAATTTTATTTTTTCGGTGTATAATGCTATTTTTGGTACAATACTTAACTGATTGTGTGTGTGTTTGTTGTGTGTGTTTGAGGTTTACGGGCGCTAAACAGCGTGGTCATCAGCGCCCAAACGCACAAAAACAGGAACACATGCGGTGAAGGGACTAAGACGAACAGCGAACAAGGAGAACAGCTAAAAGACACAGACCTGACGCATTTCCAAATCAGCACATACGGAGGCAAAACAAGAGGAGAAGGAACACACTAAAAAGGAAAGGAAACACAAGGAAAAGAGAACAGAAACCGAAGGGAAACAAGAAGATAATCACGACTGGCTGACCTCTGACCTAAAACCTGGGTGAGCCAGACACCCAGCAGCACATTTAAACCCTCTCCCTAAAATCCGAGGCAACAAATTGGACAGGACACAAAACCGTAAGACCTTAACTACAGTCGTTGCGTCATCTTGCAAAACAGAGGGCAAATCCGGTGGAAAGGAAACCACCGCCCTCTGGTCAGAGAATAAAAGACAGTCGATGATTCTTGGTCACACTGATATTCTTGCAGTGAAATAAACTGTATACAGGCTTTGAACGTAAACATGGACATCAAGATGAGATATATTGCTTTTAATGTTTTATTACGTTGAGAATGTTTTATGGTTTCTTTCATTACGCTAATTGGTAAATGTCATATTTTTGCTATTTTTATTTTTTACATATTTTTACAATGTTATTATTTCTTATGAGGAAAAAGAAGGAAATTCGTTACATAGGGGTCACTGTTCTCACTGCTGGGCGCAATTTTCGTTGATGTAAAGCTCAGCATCGACTTTTACATTCAATATTTGACACACCTACTTGGGAAGCGAACGTGACGACTGCTTGCAAGGAGTAAGGGGCTAACTATATATTTAAAGGTTGTCCTTAATACCTTATGCCGGCCGAAGTGGCCGTGCGGTTAAAGGCGCTGCAGTCTGGAACCGCAAGACCGCTACGGTCGCAGGTTCGAATCCTGCCTCGGGCATGGATGTTTGTGATGTCCTTAGGTTAGTTAGGTTTAACTAGTTCTAAGTTCTAGGGGACTAATGACCTCAGCAGTTGAGTCCCATAGTGCTCAGAGCCATTTGAACCATTTTTTTTAATACCTTATGTTTGCTATTACAGAGAGAAAGTGTTTTGCAAATGTCTCTCACATTATTACACTACTGACCATTAAAATTGCTACACCAAGAAGTAATGCAGATGATAAACGGGTATTCATTTGACAAATATATTATACTAGAACTGACATGTGATTACATATTAACGCAATTTGGGTGCATAGATCCTGAGAAATCAGTACCTAGAACAACCACCTATGGCCGTAATAACGGCCTTGATACGCCTGGGCATGGAGTCAAACAGAGCTTGGATGGTGCGTACATGTACAGCTGTCCATGCAGCTTAAACACGATACCACAGTTCATCAAGAGTAGTAACTGGCGTATTGTGACGAGCTAGTTGCGCTGCCACCATTGACCAGACGTTTTCAATTAGTGAGAGATCTGGAGAATGTGCTGGCCAGGGCAGCAGAAGAACATTTTCTGTATCCAGAAATGCCTGTACAGCACCTGCAACATGCGGTCGTGCATTATCCTGCTGAAATGTAGGGTTTGGCAGGGATCGAATGAAGGGTAGAGCCACGGGTCGTAACAAAAGTGGTTCAAATGGCTCTGAGCACTATGGGACTCAACTACTGAGGTCATTAGTCCCCTAGAACTTAGAACTAGTTAAACCTAACTAACCTAAGGACATCACAAACATCCACGCCCGAGGCAGGATTCGAACCTGCGACCGTAGCGGTCTTGCGGTTCCAGACTGCAGCGCCTTTAACCGCACGGCCACTTCGGCCGGCGGGTCGTAACACATCTGAAATGTAACGTCCACCGTTCAAAGCGCCGTCAGTGCGAACAAGAGGTGACCGAGACGTGTAACCAATGGCGCCCCATACCATCAGCCCGGGTGATACGCCAGTATGGCGATGACGAATACACGCGTCCAATGTACATTCACCGCGATGTTGCCAAACACGGATGCGACCATCATGATGCTGTAAACAGAACCTGGATTCATCCGAAAAGGAGACGCTTTGCCATTCGTGCACCCAGGTTCTTCATTGAGTACTCCATCGCAGGCACTCCTGTCTGTGATGCAGCGTCAAGGGTAACCGCAGCCATGGCCTCCGAGCTGATAGCCCATGCTGCTGCAAACGTCATCGAACTGTTCGAGCAGATGGTTGTTGTCTTTCAAACGTCCCCGTCTGCTGACTCAGGGATTGAGAAGTGGCTGCACGATCCGTTACATCCATGCGGATAAGATGCCTATCATCTCGACTGCTAGTAATAAGAGGCCGTTGGGATCCAGCACGGCGTTCCGTATTACCCTCCTGAACCCACCGAATCCATATTCTGTTAACAGTCATTGGGTCTCCACCAACGCGAGCAGCAATGTCGCGATACGATAAACCGCAATCGCGATACGCTACAGTCCGACCTTTATCAAAGTCGGAAACGTGATGGTACGTACTTCTCCTCCTTACACGAAGCATCACAACAACGTTTCACCAGGCAACGCCGGTTAACTGCTGTTTGTGTATGAGAAATCGGTTGGAAACTTTCCTCATGTCAGCACGTTGTAGGTGTCGCGACCGGCGCCAACCTTGTGTGAATGCTCTGAAAAGCTAATCATTTGCATATCACAGCATCTTCTTCCTGTGGGCTAAATTGCGCGTCTATAGCACGTCATCTTCGTGGTGTATCATTTTTACTGGCCAGTAGTATATTTTAACATGTGCTTTATATATATATATATATATATATATATATATATATATATATATATATATATTTAACAGGATGGCCTGAGGATGGTACTGCGTACCAAAACCAGCAGCAAGCAGAAAAAATAAAAAAAAATACGACAGTAGACTAAAACAAATACTCTTCTCAGTGTTGGTTGCTATTCCAGCCGGCAGTATGTCGGGAATATAGCTGTGTAAGTAAGTTCAGGTTGACGACGAATTTCAGTATTCGTTCACGTAGGAGAGAAACTGATCACTCTTTTTGAAAACTCTAAACTTTGAGAAGAAACTTGGAATTTTACAGAAGAGATTCTCAAGGTTATTAGATGTGCTACTAGCTATTCAGATATGCCAATATTAGCAAGAGACAAGAAGAGAAGGGACATGTCATGTAGAACATAACCTTTAAGAAGAGAAAACTTTCGTGGTACTGAAAACCATCCATCATGTACAGCTGCTCCGTATTGCGGCGGATCGTGAATCTGACCACCTGCTAGACGACACTTCGAAAATAATGATTTGTTAGTGGTTCCGAATGTCAAAAAGATGCAACGTCTTTTATGGAAATCACGTTGTAAGACAAAAATCGACGCACAACCTCATCCGAATGCGATGGGAATCGGTAGATATGATGTACACGTACAAACAAACGATTAGATTTCAGAAAAAATCGAATGATTTATTCAGGAGAAAGAGGTTCACAAATTGAGTAAGTCAATAACGTGTTGGTCTACCTCTGGCCCTTACACAAGAAGGGTCCCGCGAACGAGCACCAAAGAGGTCCACTATAAAAAGAAATGGTACCCCAGGCCATCATTTCCGGAGGCAGTAAGGTTTGTATCTCATTACTCTCGGCTAGTCATCGGGGGTCAGTTCGAAGCGGTACTGTTCAGTGAAGACAATTCTATTCCAATGGGATTCCAGGCCATGGACGTATCTGGAGACGCCCCAACAGCGGTGGGGTACCACGCTGACCGTCATCAGCCATACACTCTGACAACCAAGCGTGATGGTCTGGGGTACCATTTAATTTCTTATCGTGACTCCGGTTGTCACCCGGGCACCCTCAAAGCACAGCGGTATTTAGAAGATATTCTGCTCCCACTTTTGTCGCCCTTCATGGCATGCCATCCTGGGCGTACTTTTGACGACGACAATGCCTGACTGCACACGGCGAGGGTTTCTACCGTTTGTCTTCGTGCTTGCCAAACCCTTCCTTGGTCAGCAAGGTCGCAGGAGCTCTCCCCTAATTGAAAGCGCCTTAAACTTCCCGGCAGATTAAAACTGTTTGCCGGACCGAGACTCGAACTCGGGACCTTCGCCTCCGCGGGCAAGTGCTCTACCATCTGAGATACCCAAGCACGACTCACGCCCCGCCCTCACAACTTTACTTCTGCCAGTACCTCGTCTCCTACCTTCCAAACTTTACAGAAGCTGTCCTGCGAACCTTGCAGAACTATCACTCCTGAAAGAAAGGATATTGCGGAGACATGGCTTAGCCACAGCCTGGGGCATGTTTCCAGAATGAGATATTCACTCTGAAGCGGAGCGTGCGCTGATATGAAACTTCCTGACAGCTTAAAACTGTCTCGGTCCGGCACACAGTTTTATTCTGCCAGGAAGTTTCACATCAGGGCACACTCCGCTGCAGAGTGAATATCTCAGTCTTAAAAACGTTTGAAGCGTGATGGACAGGGCCCTCCCAGCAGCTCAGGATTTCGACGATCTAACGCGGCATTCCGACACTGTCAGTCAGTGCCGTCAGGTGAATGCCAAGCCGAGTAACACCGTAAGGGCCAGAGGAGAGCCGACCCGTTATTCGCTTGCTCAGCATGTGAAGTTCTTTTTCTTGAACAAATCATCCAGTATTTCTCAACTAGGAATAATTCCTTTGCTTGTACGCGCACTACCAATTTCCGTTGCATTCGGACGCGTCGTTTGTCTTTTTTTAAAAATATTATTATTAGAGTTGTTACCTCCCAACAGATTATTTATCTCCGTAACCTCGCAATAATAATGTGACTAACCTCTCAAAGAAAATGTGACTCTTATGTAACCATTCAATAATTAAGTGACTGTGAATTTAAACTGCTAAGTTTTGGACGTTAGTAGTGCTGCGTCATGGCCCTGAAAAGTCATTCTGAATAAACTGAAAATTCTTAACTTAATTAAGTCGCCGGATAACGCGTATATATCTGCTCCTATAAGAAATTTTTCTGGCGCAGCCCAGTGCAGTGCTGGCCACTAGATTTTGTTATCTGTGAAAAACTATTGATTTTATTTATGATAATTCGCATGACTATGGAAAGGAGGAATTAGTAAAAACTTTAAATTCAGATGAATGACTGTCAAAAGTTGCCTTTATAAGAAAGATTATTATTGAAAAATTATTTAGATGTGACTTTGATATAACAACTGTACAAAATGACTTGTTACAAATTACGAGGGCAGTTCAATAAGTAATGCAACACATTTTTTTTCTGAAAGAGGGGTTCTTTCAACGTAATCTCCATTCAATGCTACGGCCTTACGCCACCTTGAAATGAGGGCCTCTATGCCTGCACGGTACCATTCCACTGGTCGATGTCGGAGCCAACGTCGTACTGCATCAATAACTTCTTCATCATCCGCGTAGTGCGTCCCACAGATTGCGTCCTTCATTGGGCCAAACATATGGAAATCCGACGGTGCGAGATCGGGGCTGTAGGGTGCATGAGGAAGAACAGTCCACTGAAGTTTTGTGAGCTCCTCTCGGGTGCGAAGACTTGTGTGAGGTCTTGCGTTGTCATGAAGAAGGAGAAGTTCGTTCAGATTTTTATGCCTACGAACACGCTGAAGTCGTTTCTTCAATTTCCGAAGAGTAGCACAATACACTTCAGAGTTGATCGTTTGACCATGGGGAAGGAAATCGAACAGAATAACCCCTTCAGCGTCCCAGAAGACTGTAACCATGACTTTACCGGCTGAGGGTATGGCTTTAAACTTTTTCTTGGTAAGTGAGTGGGTGTGGCGCCACTCCATTGATTGCCGTTTTGTTTCAGGTTCGAAGTGATGAACCCATGTTTCATCGCCTGTAACAATCTTTGACAAGAAATTGTCACCCTCAGCCACATGACGAGCAAGCAATTCCGCACAGGTGGTTCTCCTTTGCTCTTTATGGTGTTCGGTTAGACAACGAGGGACCCAGCGGGAACAAACCTTTGAATATCCCAACTGGTGAACAATTGTGACAGCACTACGAACAGAGATGTCAAGTTGAGCACTGAGTTGTTTGATGGTGATCCGTCGATCATCTCGAACGAGTGTGTTCGCACACTCCGCCATTGCAGGAGTCACAGCTGTGCACGGCCGGCCCGCACGCGGGAGATCAGACAGTCTTGCTTGACCTTGCGGCGATGATGACACACGCTTTGCCCAACGACTCACCGTGCTTTTGTCCACTGCCAGATCACCGTAGACATTCTGCAAGCGCCTATGAATATCTGAGATGCTTTGGTTTTCCGCCAAAAGAAACTCGATCACTGCCCGTTGTTTGCAACGCACATCCGTTACAGACGCCATTTTAACAGCTCCGTACAGCGCTGCCACCTGTCGGAAGTCAATGAAACTATACGAGACGAAGCGGTTTTTTCAACCAAAATTGGCCGAGAAAAAAATGTGTTGCATTACTTATTGAACTGTCCTCGTACATATTGGCGCGGCATTTTTTTTTTTTTTTTTTTTTTTTTGCCTTATACTACATCTCGCAGGCACCGCCATCGTTCTCCGCTACCGGGCATGGTAATTCCATCCATACAGGACATAACTGCTCTCTGTGAGCTGTACAACTAGAGAACTGCTCTCTAAGAGCGACCTCACCCAACCGCCCAACTGCGAGCTACTACAACTACTACTGCTGCTGCCGACACTGCTCTCTGGTCTGCGATTATACTGTAGCTTACGTATCGCAGGCAGCGCGTGAGCAGTCCATCGAAGTTACATCTGCTCGAGTGCGCCAGCAGTAAATTCCTTAGTCATGGACCTCTTGCATCACCCTCCACTGGGGGGGTAAACATTTGGCAGCGACGGTGAGGTCAGTTGGACTTGCCATGTGCAACGAATTTTTCTGTAACATATTTAGTTTACTAAGTCTACAGTCACAAGTCACAAAGTATATACTGTATATAATTGATAAATGATATAAGTACAGAAAATATTAAGAAATGAAGTGCACTGAGTACACAACATATTAAGGGGGGTAGGACGTCAAACGGGCCGACTTGGAGCAGGAGAGGCATCACAGGACAATTTAATTTCCACTGTCTCTACTTTTACAGATAAACTCATAAAACTTTGTCAGCATCACCAAGAAGCATTCAGGATTCACACTCATTGGAGTGGTAGTTGGAAAACTGTAAGTAGGCTGTTTAGGTTTTTTTATTGGTAACGCCACATAGCGCTCTGTATGAAAATCACTGGTTGTGCTGTGTGCAGTCTGTGGCTGGTTTGCATTGTTGTTTGCTATTGTAGTGTTGGGCAGCTGGATGTTAACAGCGCGTAGCGTTGCACAGTTGGAGATGAGCCGCCAGCAGTGGTGGATGTGCGGAGTGAGATGGCGGAGTTTTGAAGGCGGAAGATCTGGACAGAGACAGCAAATATGTAAGACTGGATGTCATGAACTGATATATATGTATCATGACTTTTGAACACTATTAAGGTAAATACACTGTTTATTCTCTATCAAAATCTTTCATTTGCTAACTATGCCTATCAGTAGTTAGTCCCTTCAGTAGTTAGAAACTTTTATTTAGCTGGCAGTATTGGCGCTCGCTGTATTGCTGTATTTCGAGTAACGACGATTTTTGTGAGGTAAGAATTCATGAAAGGTATAGGTTATTGTTAGTCAGGTCCATTCTTTTGTAGCGATTTTTTAAAGTTAGATTGCGTTGCGAAAAAATATTGTGTCTCACTTTAGTGAATGTCTGAGTACGTTCAGTTTTGCTTAGATGTTTGAAAATCAAATAACGTAGGGGTTTATCAGCACAGTAATTCATTAAATTTTCTAAGGGGAAGTTACAAAACGTAACAAAATAATTTTTTTAGGTGTGAAAGTTCATCATTTTTTCACTGTCTAATGACTGCATTTGTTGCTATAGGTACACTTTTCTTCATAAGTTAGAGAGATTCTTCGATGAATTTTGCACAGCATACATACCATACTTACAGGTGTATTAAACTCTAGAATTTATTTAATTTATGAAAAAAGGAATGATCTGTTGTATTTTAAACTTCATGTTTAGAAAAAACACAAATTTTGTAGTTAATTACATCAATTTTTACCACAGTTTTTAATAGATTTGGAAAATTCTAGAGTTCACATACACCTATAAGTATGGTTTGTATGCTGTGCAAAATTCATCGAACCATCTCTCTTACTTATGAAGAAAAGTGTACCTATAGCAACAAATGCTGCCATTAGTAAGTGAAAAAAAATGATGAAATTTCACATGTAAAAAAAATTACTTCGTTATGTTTTCGAACTTCCAGTGTTATGAGTGTGAATTCTGAATCCTTCCTGGTCATACTGACAAAGTTTTATGAATTTATTCGTAAAAGTATAGACAGTGGAAATTAAAATGTCCTGTGGTGCCTCTCCTGCTCCAAGTCGGCCCGTTCGACGTCCTACCCCCCTTAAGAAATGGAATGGAGTGCACACGCACTGTATACGTCTGAGCAATCCATAGAAGTTACACCTGCTCGAGTGCGCTAGCAATAAATTCCTTAGTCATGGATCTCTTTCAGATTGCATTTTAGAAACGTACGATTTTCTGAAACACGTGTGTATACGGATATATGCATTACCCGTGGCAGTGAAAAATATTTCTATTCAATGTTTAGAAGTGGAAAGATGAAGGTAATGTGCTAACTGAAAGACTTTCCACGTAGCCTTTGTGCGAGTAAAGCTGCACGAGAGGAAAAATCATCGTGCAGTCTTCATTACCGCACTGGAGAGTTAGAATGAAGTGGTAAGGCATCTCGAGCATTTCTTATTGCAGGCGGAGTCGCAGAATTACTCGGTGCGCCGGTGCCGCCGCCGCGACGCAACACAAACGACGCTAATGGAGTACGTCAGCGTCAGCGTCAGAGGCAGCGGCAGCGGAGACCCGAGTGAGAACGGGCGCAAGCGAGGACGTAGACGGCCGTCCCGGGGTATTTGCTGCGAGTCTCGGTGCACCTGACGGGGACGACGCCTCGCGCCTGATTAAATTTTAACATTTAATCCTCCGGAGAATATTTCTTGACACGGTGAGAAACTCACTTGCACGAGCACCAAGATGACGTCTTCAGAGAAATTCTTACCAGGCCGTAATGAGAGGAAAAGGGGTAGCAAAAATGGAACAAGTTTCTCCCGTCATAAACACGCAGAGATTACAGCAGACCCAGAAACGTAAATTACTTTATACGTCAAACTGCAGCTTCGTTGCAGTCCTCCATTTAATACCCAATCGTGTGACTGCAACTGTCAAGATGGATTGTCTCTCTAGCATTATGAACGCGTCAGAAATACAGCTACACGAATACTCGAGAAATTGAAGGAAACATTGAAAGTATGTTAGAACTAGACTTCTTTCGGAGAGGGTAAGGAAAGTGTACGAGAAAACTTAATCAACATACCGGGTGATCAAAAAGTATAAATTTGAAAACTTAATAAACCACGGAATAATATAGATAGAGACGTAAAAATTGACAAACATGCTTGGAATGACGCGGGGTTTTATTAGAACCAAAAAAAATTTTGCTAGGCTCGTGAAAGATCTCTTGCGTGCGTCGTTTGGTGATGATCGTGTGCTCAGCCGCCACTTTCGTCATGCTTGGCCTCCCAGGTCCCCAGACCTCAGTCCGTGCGATTATTGGCTTTGGGGTTACCTGAAGTCGCAAGTTTATCGTGATCGACCGACATCTCTAGGGATGCTGAAAGACAACATCCTACGCAAAGGCCTCACCATAGCGCCGGACATGCTTTACAGTGCTGTTCACAATATTATTCCTCGACAACAGCTATTGTTGAGGAATGATGGTGGACATATTGAGCATTTCCTGTAAAGAACATCATCTTTGCTTTGTCTTACTTTTTTATGCTAATTATTGCTATTCTGATCAGATGAAGCGCCATCTGTTGAACATTTTCTGAACTTTTGTATTTTTTTCGTTCTAATAAACCCCTATGTCATTCCCAGCATGCGTTTCAATTTTTACCTCTCTATTTACATTATTCCGTGATTTATTCAGGTTTCAAATTTATACTGACTTTTTGACCTCCCAGTGTAGTGTGATCTGAAACAGTCTGAAAAGCTTGTAATGGTGTTTCACGGTACTTTATGCTGAGAAATAATTATTTAAAAGTACTCGATACATGGCGCCGTTTCCAGGTTAATTAGCATTGAATTAGGCATCAGGCCATTGCGCGCGCATATTCAAGCGGCCAACAAGAAAAAGTGTAGACGAGCCTGCTCAGCCTTTGTCTCGGGTTCGATCCTTATTATCGCCCCATGTCTAGTTTTTGTATCGCTCTTACTGGGCTTTAGAAAACCAAACGAAGAACACGTCTAGCGACACCCTATCTGCAAGGCTTAATTGACTAGCTTCAATGCTAATTAGCTGGTAAACGGCTCAACGTATAGATTTTTTTCCTCGACAATTATTTATCAGCTCGATCTGCCTTGCAACACCCTTAAAAGCTTTTCAGACTGTTTCTATAGAGCAGAAGCCTGCCGCTGTGGCCGGCAGGTTCTAGGCGCTTCAGTCTGAAACCGCGCGACCGCTACGACGCAGGTTCGAATGCTGCCTCGGGCATGGATGTGTGTGATGTCCTTAGTTTACTTCAGTTTAAGTAGTTCTAAGTTCTAGGGGACTGGTGATTCCAGATGTTAAGTCCCATTTTGCTCAGAGCCATTTGAACCATTTGAACGGAGCGAGACGAATTCTATAAACAACAAGGGCAAAATCTACAGACATAAATGACCTTGACAAAGGCCAGATCATTATGGGCCGGTGCCAAGGAACATGTATCTCAGAAATGGTGAAGCAGTTCTGCTTTTTGCATGCTGCCGTCGTTTAAATGTGTGAAAACTGGTTGAAGGGCGGTGAAATCACAACTAGGCATCAAAGTGCTGGATATCCACTATAATTCACACAATATGGAGGTCGGAAGCTTACCTCCTGTGTAAAGCTGTATAGGCGACAACCGGTGGAACATCTGACAACAGGGTGCTGGTGCAGGCTACGTACTTTGGAGAACAGTGTGTAGTGGGACGAAATTAAGCGTCACCCATCCACCAAAGTCAGCCCAGTTTGCAGGTGACTATAAGTTTAATTTAGTTTTGTTTATGTGTTTTCTTATTATTTGTAATAGATGTGAATTATCTAAAAGTTTTGTATTTTTTTTATGTGTTTCATGTACGGAGAGGGCGGCGCAACGAACGGGGACAGCATCTTCGTTGCCGCGACCAGAGAGGAAATTGCTGGCCGCTATACGTCGCGGGTCGACAGCCAAGGAGCAACAGAAGATCCTGGAACCGAGTTGTTGCGTCGTGCTTCTAAAAATTAAAAATGAAGTTTTATACTCTTTTTGTACAACAATGACATCATATAGAGCTTAATCTTATTGAAATGTCAGTCACTGTCTGTCAACGCTCAAGTTCACATCTGTATGTGTAGGAAGCTAATAAAATAGTGTATGCTATTAAAGTTGAAACACGTGTCTTGAAGATTTATTTATGAAGAATTGTGTGAACGGATTAATAATATATTTGACAAGATTAGTAATTCTTACGTCGTTCACCGAAACTTTGAATCTAAAAAGTTTATTTAATGTGTGATTCTGATATCGATTAGATCAAGATAACGTGTGTCAATATAATTTCTGAGGAGAAACAAACGAAATTTAAATTCGAAAAAGTTACAAAAACCAATTGGCCCAAGTGATGTAATTCTTTGCACACGACTCAACTGATGTTTTACAGTTTCGTTCAAGAACCATTCTATGACAATTTAAAAGAATATGAATCATTTTTGAAGTGGGTTGTAACTGACGTAGGTGACGAAGTCTGCACATGGTCATACATATATCAAACGAAAACTAATACGTCGTTACACCACACCGTGGCGACCTTAGAAACAGGACTTGTGTGCAACTAAGGCACACAGGTACGAAACAAAACATCAAGAGTCCTTCGGAAGTCAACGCGAGTTTTCGTGGAGCCTTCACCAGCCAGCGGCGACTTCGTGGGTGTGGGCATCTGACGGAGCCGCAGCCAAGCAGTACGGTCACGCAGTTGTTCCACGAGAAGGCGCATCTGTTGGGCAGCAGCTGAACGCTGCAAACCCCGACAACCTTTTTTCTCCCTAAACTAGTAGGCCCAGTACGTCAGCTGCGGGGCGTTCCTCCGGCTGGTATTAGAGGTGTTGCTGAGGGCTTCGCCTGTCTACGGCGGTGCCGGGCGTGGTTGCAGCCAGCGACGTTTCCGGTGTTCGACTCAGCGTCCTGCCGGTTGCGGAAGCGGGGTCGCAGCATCTCAGCGGCTGCATCGACGGCTGTTACATCTGCAGCCCATAGCAGCACACTGATCATCGAGAACTACAAATTACAATATTAAGTGTCCGGTGAGTTTGTTTCAAGTTGGAAGTAGAGTGTTGTATATAGGGAGTGTGCTTTTATAGGATTGTTGATTCCAAGTCTGCGTGTGTAAATAGTTAATATCTTACAATAATGTCGGGAAGTGAAATGTCAGACGAAGAGCAATCTATGTCCGATAGGAGCATGAGATCCCTTTTTAGGGCGATCGCTAAATTAAAACAATCTAACGGGGATTTTCTAGCTGAATTAAAACAGTCTAACGAAGAATCTATGGCTAAATTAAGACAGTCTAACGAAGAATCTGCTGCTAGATTAAAAGAGGAACTAAAACAGGAATTAAAACAGTCTAACGAAGAATCTATGGCTAAATTAAGACAGTCTAACGAAGAATCTGCTGCTAGATTAAAAGAGGAACTAAAACAGGAATTAAAACAGTCTAACGAAGAATCTATGGCTAAATTAAGACAGTCTAACGAAGAATCTGCTGCTAGATTAAAAGAGGAACTAAAACAGGAATTAAAACAGTCTAACGAAGAATCTATGGCTAGATTAAAACAGTCTAACGAAGAATCTGCTGCTAGATTAAAAGAGGAACTAAAACAGGAATTAAAACAGTCTAACGAAGAATCTATGGCTAGATTAAAACAGTCTAACGAAGAATCTACTGCTAGACTTAAAGGGGAGCTAACAAAATCTACAGACAGGTTGCAGGAATATCTTAATGAAACCAGTCGAGAATTAAGTGATAAAATAGAGTCTTCTAAAGTTGAAATGCAGGAAAAATTAGTAGGACTTAGTAATAAGATGGCTGATAATTGTAAAAGGTTAGAAGAACATATCCAGGAATCGCGCGAGGAAAAAGCTCGCATGCGAAACGATATCACTGACTTAACCGAGAGACTAGATAGTGTCAATATCTTAGTTGTAAATGAAATACAGAAAAATAACGATATGTTACGAGATGAATTTTCTATGCAAACAGAAACTGTTCGCAGAGAATTATTGAAATCTATTAAAGAGGTCTCTACCAAACCTGTAGAGATTTCTTCAATAGATAATGTAGAATTAGAGACATTAACTCATCAAGTAGAAAAGGACCATACCGAAATCGAAAACATGAAATCTTTAATTACTGAAATATGCAGTAACCTTGAGACTGCCAAAGATAATAACATTGATGGAGGTACAGAGCGTTCACATCGTGAGCACAGTGAAGAATCGATATTAGCTAATCGCGTATCCAATACAGAAATGCGGATACAGGAAATTACTAGACGGTTATCGGAATTAGATAATAACGAGAACATTTCAGGTAGCAGAGGTAATAACATAATCAGAGACAACAGTCGCATCGAATTTGCTAGCTCGGACGACAACAATATGAATAAAGCAATCACGGCAAGCCAATCCGATGCAACTCCGTCTCTGCAATCTAAACAAAATCCGACTATTTCTCTCGCAGAATGTCTGGATGACACAACGACAAATTCAACTGTAGCAAGTCGATTTCCTGTATTCAAACCAGGAGGCGAACTTCACCCTATAATCTTTATAAAAGCTTTTGAAACATCATTATCTCCTAAATGGAGTAATGAAAAACGCATTCAATTTGTAATAGGACATTTAGAAGCAGAAGCTGCGGAATGGGCAGTACTGCATAGAACTGAATTCAGGGATTGGGATGATTTTGTTAAGCAGTTTAAACAAAATTATTGGTCAAGAGGAAAACAACAACACTTAACTTTAGAGTTGTTAGACCCTCCTCCATATTCTAAACGGTGGGGAGGTTATAGGAATTATTTTGAATGGTATTTAAACCGTGCTAAATTAATTGAAGAACCAATTATTGAAAGTCATTTAATACGAGTCCTAATTAATAGGTTACCGTATTACGTAAAGGAAAGAATGATAGAAAGAGAATGGTCACAGCCGTGCGAATTGTTAGGATATTTTGAGCAGTTAGATATACTTAATAGAGAAAGGGAAGACGAGAAGTTTATATTTGGTAGAAATGACAATCCTCGAAACAATAATAATAATTCAGAACCACGAAAAGCTAATAACAACAATCATAGCCGGTTCTGTTATATAAAACGTCAATCTAAAGATAAAGAGAGCCAACAAAATCGTGGTAATAACTCTAAAGTGCGGAAATTATACAATAACGATCATGAGATAAATCATCCTCAAGTAATTAATGAAGGTCAAGTGGTAGGTGACGTCATCATAGAAAGCTCGGAAAACTAGTAAAGTCCTTTAGTACGGGTCAACTACAGGGAACTATTGGTCAAGATTATACAAGACCCAATTGCAATTTATCATTAAGCTGCCAAAAGGACGGTGACTGGCAACAAGATTTACTTCAGGAAGACAATCAGATAAGGGAGAATGTAACATATAAACCCGTTATTAAAGGTTATATTAAAGATACCGAAGTAAATATTGTAGTTGATTCGGGTAGCGAAGTAAGTATTTTATCCAAAGAATTATTTCAGCTTAAAAGAAAATATTGGAATTTCCCGACTTTACCTGTAACTGGGGTGAAAATTATAGGAGTTACTGGTAAAAGAAGTCAAAATATTACTGAGGAAGTTTATGTAACTTTTGAAATTGCTAAACAGTTAATTGCTCAATCTGTACTCGTCGTAGCCAACTTAAATGTGGCCACAATTTTAGGTATAGATTGGCTGTGTAAATATAAAGCTATATTAGATTTTAAAGACTCTTCCTTAACCATCCATAAGGAGGCATGTACTTTTAAAGTGAGGTTCTCTAATAGTCAAGTACCTGAAAATTGCTACGAATCCTTACAGATTAAGTATGCACCGACCATGAATCTATTAACAGATTTTAGTGATCTTGAGTATGCAGTATACCAATGTCAGGCTAGTAATAGTATCGAAACCGAAGTGAAAGAAAAATGTTTATCTACGAATTGTCTATCCGAACAAGAAAAGGAAGAGTTGGAATCTTTGATGTTAGAATTTAGAGCCGTCTTCTCAGATGAACCGGGGAGAATTAAAGATTACGTTTGTAAACTTAAGATTAAAGATAAAAAACCATTCTTTAAGAAACCTTATCCCATTCCAGTACAATTCAAAGAACCGGCTAGTAGAGAAATAAGTAAGATGCTAGAACAAAACATTATCGAACGATCATGTAGCGCTTTTAACAGTCCGTTGTGGGTAGTTAAGAAAGCCACTGGTGGGGTACGACTAGTTCTGGATGCCCGGGAATTAAATAAAATTATAGAGATGGAAAGAGACAGACCTATTCCTATGGAGGACGTACTTCTTAAGATTGCTGGTTCTCGTTATATGAGTACAATGGATTTAACCGCCGGCTACCATCAAGTAACATTACACCCGGATTCACGGCAATATACGGCTTTTCTTTTTGAAGGCAGATCATATCAGTTCCAAGTTTTACCTTTTGGACTTAATATATCAGTGTCAACTTTCATTAGGGCATTAGATTCTGCTTTGGGTCAGCAATTGTTACAAAAGATTATTTTATATGTAGATGATATTTTGGTAGCTACTAAAACGTGGGAAGAACACATAACGATATTACGGGAATTGTTTAACCGTTTAATTGACAGAGGAGTTACTTTAAAATTATCTAAGTCTTACTTCGGAAAGGAGGAAGTAAGATTTTTGGGGCATATAGTGGACCGTAACGGTATTAGGCCAGACCCAGCACGTATTGAAGCTATTGCTCGATGCCCGAGTCCTAGAAATCGGAAACAATTGAAATCATTCTTAGGAATGGTAGGATTCCTGAGAAGATTTCTTCCAGGGCAGGATATTGTTAATCCTACATTACTAGATTTATTGAAAGAGAAGTCAGTATGGCTCTGGGGACAAGAGGAAGAGGAAGTTTTTAATAAGATAAAAGGAGCGTTAACCAAAGCCAAAATGTTATACCACCCAGATTTCAATCAGGACTTTTGTATGTGTACGGATGCCTCTGGTTATGGCGTGTCTTGTGTAATATTCCAAGGTGATCTGATCAATGAAGAGGAATTATATCGGCCTATTGGATTCGCTAGTCGAACTTTAAATAAACATGAAAGAAATTATTTTGTATCCGAGAAGGAAGCTCTCGCAGTGGTATGGGGTTTTCAACGATTTAGAGGATTATTAATGGGAAGAAAAACAATTGTATATACTGATCATCAGGCTTTAATCTTTTTGAACAATTGCCGGTTACTTCACCGTAGGCTATTACGTTGGGTATTATGCTTGCAAGAATTTCAGTACGAAATTAGGTATATAGAAGGATCTCAGAATGTAGTTTCAGATGCTTTGTCAAGGCTTCCCGTAGGAATGGAGAATATTAATATTGCAGAAGAACCAGGAACAAATTACCATGTTTATTTCCTTTTAACTAAGGAGAACGAACGTAAGGTTAAACGGATAGTAACTGCTGTTAGATGCAATCAAAGAAATGACGATCAATATAGGGACCTTATACAAAACCTTAATAATGGGGACGAAGCAGTTAACACCCGGGGTGTGTGGTTATATTTTAACGACTTGTTGTATTGGAAAGCACAGAGGGAACACCAGAGATGGAAAATCTGCATTCCGAAAACTGTTGTGGACGAGTTAATTACTTATATTCATGAAGGTTACGGGCATTTTGGAATTCATAAATGTATTAAACATCTAATGAAGTATTATTATTTCAAAAATATGTCCCGTATTGTGAGAAGTATTATTAGGGCTTGTGAAACCTGTCAAAAGGCTAAAGTTAATAACAAATCCAATCGTTATAAATTATATGCTGTAATTCCTCGAGGTTTGTGGGATCTACTGTCATTAGATTTTTTCGGCCCTCTGCCTCGGAGTTCAGGAGGATTAACATATGTGTTTGTTGTAATGGAATGTTGGTCCAAACATGTGAAGCTATATACTTTGAAACGAGCGAATACAGCAAGCGTTATACGCTGCCTCACCCGAAGTTACTTTGTTAACTGGGGCATTCCTAAACGACTTATGTCTGACAACGGTAGTGCCTTTATTAGTCAAAGATTTCAAGATATGATAAGACAATATGGAATCAAACATATCTTAATTTCGAAATATCACCCTCAAAGTAATTTAGTAGAAAGAGTCATGAAAGAACTAGGACGATTATGTAGAACTTATTGTGCACATAAACATACTCGGTGGGCCAAACTAATGCCTGAATTCGAAAAGATATTAAATGAATTGCCTCACCTAACGACGGGATTATCACCTATAGAAATTTTAGGCAAACGAATTATAGGTGAGCCTTTACTAGCTGCTTTACCTTGGCCACCAGTAAATGAGATCCAACAATGCATTCCAGACGAAAAAGTTTGCGAACAGATTGTAAAAAATGCCGAACGGAGAATTAAAAGTTATAATCAACAGGCTATAGAACCCTCATTTCATGTAGGAGATCTTGTGTTAGTACGATCTCATCCTAAAAGTTCTAAGATCGGTAAGGAATGTAGAAAATTCTTCTTTATCTTTGAAGGTCCATATGTTGTACATAAGATTGTACATCCCAAAGCATTACTTCTTATGGAACCTTCATCAGGTGTAATTAAAGGATTATATAGTGTTGATCAAATGAAACCCTTCATTTCTAAATAAGTTAATATTTAGTATATGTTACATACGGAAGAGCGTTCATAGTTTATTCATGTGAAGTTTTTCGCGATAGTTACGTGTTATTTTAAATAAATGAGAGAAAGCTTAAACAAGTGTTCTACAATAATCTAATGGTACTTCAAAAAGAGAAAGATAACCAAAAGGGGGATTTATATGGAAGAAATTTTGCTCTTAGGTCAAAAGGAACTTTGCATATTTTAAATTTACTCGGATAGTAGGAACCAAAGGGGATGGTTAATAGTTTAGGGACCATGGGCGTCCAGAGCTATATGGCTCACGAGAACATAGCAGAGTGCCTTTAATAGAGGTTTGTAATAGTGTTAATATAGAACACACCAAACGGGGCACTCTCGCTTGTTTCTCCTAAATAAATTGCCATTACCCAACAAGGTGTCCGAAGGCAAAGAAAGCCGTGCCGAGATTCTAAAGAAAGTTTTGCTTGATTTCTTCTTGACCTCAGGTATAAATAAGGCATTAGGGAAAAGAATGACGTAAGGTAAATAGTACTATTAGTTATTGTGAGAAACTTATTAGTAATATACATTCTTGAAAAGAATAACTCTAGTAAATAAATGAAACTGAGACTAGTCTATCACAATTTGAACGCTCTGTCCTAATGTACAACGTTAAAGAACGTACTAAATTAGTATTTATTAGCAACTATTAACTGAAGAGGAGCAATCTCCCTATATTCGGTTACGAATTACCATAATAGCACAATTAAGAGTAAATGACAAATAGTCACAACAATATCGTATTAAAAGGATTAAATCTATCTAATAGCAAGGACTCTAGGTTACGTAAAATGTGAGGAAAATGTATTAACAGTTAAATATTGTATATTGAAAAGTTTTAATTTCGGTTAAAACCTGACAAACTGAGCTTGTGGGTGGGGTATGTAGTGGGACGAAATTAAGGGTCACCCATCCACCAAAGTCAGCCCAGTTTGCAGGTGACTATAAGTTTAATTTAGTTTTGTTTATGTGTTTTCTTATTATTTGTAATAGATGTGAATTATCTAAAAGTTTTGTATTTTTTTTATGTGTTTCATGTACGGAGAGGGCGGCGCAACGAACGGGGACAGCATCTTCGTTGCCGCAACCAGAGAGGAAATTGCTGGCCGCTATACGTCGCGGGTCGACAGCCAAGGAGCAACAGAAGATCCTGGAACCGAGTTGTTGCGTCGTGCTTCTAAAAATTAAAAATGAAGTTTTATACTCTTTTTGTACAACAATGACATCATATAGAGCTTAATCTTATTGAAATGTCAGTCACTGTCTGTCAACGCTCAAGTTCACATCTGTATGTGTAGGAAGCTAATAAAATAGTGTATGCTATTAAAGTTGAAACACGTGTCTTGAAGATTTATTTATGAAGAATTGTGTGAACGGATTAATAATATATTTGACAAGATTAGTAATTCTTACGTCGTTCACCGAAACTTTGAATCTAAAAAGTTTATTTAATGTGTGATTCTGATATCGATTAGATCAAGATAACGTGTGTCAATATAATTTCTGAGGAGAAACAAACGAAATTTAAATTCGAAAAAGTTACAAAAACCAATTGGCCCAAGTGATGTAATTCTTTGCACACGACTCAACTGATGTTTTACAGTTTCGTTCAAGAACCATTCTATGACAATTTAAAAGAATATGAATCATTTTTGAAGTGGGTTGTAACTGATGTAGGTGACGAAGTCTGCACATGGTCATACATATATCAAACGAAAACTAATACGTCGTTACACCACAAGTGGTGTTCGCCGCAAATTATTCAGTATGAGGCTCCGCCACAGAGGACAACTATGTTTTCCCATGTCGACCCAATAACATCGTTAATTACGATTACAGTGGATTGTAGAGTGAACAAATGGAGACGGTCGCCTGATCGGATGAAACGCGAGTCTTGTTACACCAGCTGAATGCACCACGTCCAGATACGCTTCGATCCACGCAGATGGCTGCTCGAAATGCCCAGCAGTATTGATGCAGGGCGGTGGGGCCAGCAGTTTGCTATGGAAGGCATCCCTCTGGCCTTCCATGAGACCACAGATAGTAACCAAATCGCCATGACAGCTATCGCTACACTACATTTTCAAGTTTCTCGTATTCCCAGTAGCGATGGAATCTTCCAGCAGGATAACTGTTGGTTTCACAAGTCCAGAAGCGTGCTACAGTGAGCGAAGGGACGGAAAATAGTGCGGTTGAAGAGTTCACACGAATGTGCAGATACAAATGTTCGTTAAAAAATGTTAGTGCAAATTTTGGCTCTCACGTAACTCTAAGGGGATGATTTCCACACTTGGTGCATTAGTACACTGTTCCACATACGCGCATTAGTTATAGTTTTTGAAATAATATTCGCCGGCCGGAGTGGCCGAGCGGTTAAAGGCGCTACAGTCTGGAACCGCACGACCGCTACGGTCGCAGGTTCGAATCCTGCCTCCGACATGGATGTGTGTGATGTCCTTAGGTTAGTTAGGTTTAAGTAGTTCTAAGTTCTAGGGGACTTATGACCACAGCAGTTGAGTCCCATAGTGCTCAGAGCCATTTGAACCATTTGAAATAATATTCAGTCACACATGAGTGCAGTTTATGCTAGGGAACAAAAATTAGGCGATTATTATAGCGAAATCATTTTTCACGACACATTTCAATTAAGTTTTTATCATGACTATTTATTGGCGTCGTCCTTTTCTTTCAAACAACGAAATTAGCACTGGTGAGACGGTGCACAGTTTTACTTTAATAGTGATTTGACTCCAAGCCCCCAATAGCAGTAATGTAGGCTGCTATAATCGAAAGTTACTCAATCAACTCGAACAGAACCACGAGTCCCACTGTCCTCTTTGTTCTAACAGTTTTGGCGCGAAATCACGGATCGCCACATGTTCCCTTACCCTGATGTACAGGGTGATTCAAAAAGAATACCACAACTTCAAAAATGTGTATTTAATGAAAGAAACATAATATAACCTTCTTTTATACATCATTACAAAGAGTATTTAAAAAGGTTTTTTTTCACTCAAAAACAAGTTCAGAGATGTTCAATATGGCCCCCTCCAGACACACGAGTAATATCAACCCGATACTCCAACTCGTTCCACACTCTCAGTAGCATATCAGGCATAACAGTTTGGATAGCTGCTGTTATTTCTCGTTTCAAATCATCAATGGTGGCTGGGAGAGGTGGCCGAAACACCATATCCTTAACATACCCCCATAAGAAAATATCGCAGGGGGTAAGATCAGGGCTTCTTGGAGGCCAGTGATGAAGTGCTCTTTCACGGGCTGCCTGGCGGCCGATCCATCGCCTCGGGTAGTTGACATTCAGGTAGTTACCGACAGATAAGTGCCAATGTGGTGGCGTTCCATCCTGCTGAAATATTAATTGTTGTGCTTCTTGTTCGAGCTGAGGGAACAGCCAATTCTCTAACATCTCCAGATACTGTAGTCCAGTTACAGTAGCACCTTCGAAGAAAAAGGGACCAAAAACTTTATTGGCTGAAATGGCACAGAAAACGTTCACCTTAGGCGAGTCACGTTCATACTGAGTTGTTTCCCGCGGATTCCCAGTGCCCCATATACAGAAATGCACGCTGAACAACTGTCGTCGATTCACTTCTGCCGTACTCAATAACACAAAAAGCTTTCTGTTGAGCGGTCGCCATCTTAGCATCAACTGACGCTGACGCCTAGTCAACAGAGCCTCAAGCGAACAAATGTACAACTAAATGAAACTTTATAGCTCCCTTAATTCGCCGACAGATAGTGCTTAGCTCTGCCTTTTGTCGTTGCAGAGTTTTAAATTCCTAAAGTTGTGGTATTCTTTTTGAATCACCCTGTATATCTCGTAATTCGTATTCACACAAATAATCGTAGCTCTTCCAGTTCAACAAATATATGCTTGCACACTTGTACTGTTAAACAACGCTCGTTGTCGGAATAAATTTGCCAGAAAAATTCTTACTCAAACGACCACATGGGCCACCCATAAGTGGTACTCGCTCGCCACCCACCCGCCAAATGACTGATCGACGGCTGCGCAACGACTGGCCCCTGGCCAAGATGGCCACTCGGTTATATAGGCTCGGATGTCTACCCCCCTGGTGATCCAAGTACCAATCTCACCAGTTAAGGTCACAAATTTTGACACATACGTTCCTCAACAGAAACAAAGACTGTTATATCCTAGCCAGTAATGCCACCCGAGCCCGCTGCCAAAAGGTTGGCAGCATGAAAGTCCGGACGCCGTCCGCATAAGCAGCGCCAGCGAGAAAGGAAATCGCCGCAAGTCTGCGCGCGCCACCGCTGGCTTCTGGGTTCTTAAGCGCTGGAGTCGCGAGCGCTAGGACAGTTCTGTATTCGCCGCTCAGTTGTATACTCGCCACCGAATTGTGTACTTGCTAGTCAGTTGTGTGTTCATCGCAGCAGAGTTGTTGTTTGTCGTCAGCCGACGGTGACCTAGCCGCTCCGACTCGAACTAAACAGATTTCTGTAGACACGGAGTTCACTACTGTGTTGCTGTATCTTCGTTAATAAAGTACCGACTTTTATTTAATCAGAGTGTTTGGGTTTTCATCTTTCTGTTCACAGTTCCAGCGGACCGGTCGGCCCGCTATTAAAAGTGTGGCGGTGACTTCGTAAGCTGTTTCTACAGCGAATTGCTTGTCGCTACGAACACCGCCACAAAAAAGACACCATCGGAACCACGCTAAAAAATACATCTTCTTTACTATGTTTCATTAATTTCTAGGATTATTCTATCTCCCATAAATCAAGTTTCAGTTCTTGCAAAATTTTGCCTCTTAGCGCAAATTTGTTTGTTTAAATCTGTGCTGCAAAGTTTTATGGCTCAAATCGCTCTGACCACTATGGGACTCAACATCTGAGGTCATCAGTCCTCTAGAACTTAGAACTACTTAAACCTAACTAACCTAAGGACGTCACACACATCCATTCCCGAGGCAGGATTCGAACCTGCGACCGTAGCGGTTGCGCGGTTCCGGACTGAGGCGCCTAGAACCGCTCGCCCACCTCGGCCGGCTGCATATAGTTTTTAGACGTAATCTTTAGCGATCTACACATTGCACTGCTCAAAATCTTCATATCTTCAATAATTAATTAATTATGGTCCATAAATGTTAATAATAAATTGCAAACAATGAAAACTATTGCAAGTTAAGTGTATAGTATATCTTAACTAGTTTAAAAGACGTGTGATGCCACCAAAAATATTATACAGTGCCGTTATTTACGTAATTAATTTTCTATAGTATTTTATAAACAATTTCCCATCGAACTTTGTTTATTGCCCTTTACGAGCTTAATTATTTATGAACCTTAACATATGACTACGGCACTCTATCCGCTATGACGAGGCGTTCTTAATGAGCGCTCGCTCATCCCTGTAAGTTGTTATTTACT
The DNA here is from genome assembly GCF_021461385.2 of Schistocerca piceifrons. Lineage (NCBI taxonomy): Eukaryota > Metazoa > Arthropoda > Insecta > Orthoptera > Acrididae > Schistocerca > Schistocerca piceifrons. The sequence continues at coordinate 18,924,240 of NC_060139.1, read as the reverse complement.
ATTTTTATTAATCCTTCAGTATTCGTGATATTGACCGATTTTGAGGTTACTACAACTTTTGTTTCTCGTGACTTAAAATAAAGATCGATCTTTCAGAAGGTAATTATTGCTGATCACAACTCTCTGCCGCGTCTCTCTTCACCGTAAGTTACATAGTTTTCGCGTAATGCGCGAAAAACCAAACAATGCCCCGAGCTGCGGGCCACGTGGCCCCCTGGCGACCGAGGCATCCCACCGACTCGTTGCAAATCTGGCGCGGCCGCGCCACGCGCTTCTGTGAATTGCGCACCATGTCACGTGCTCGCTCACCACAAAGCAATCCTTGAATACTAGACCTGTTCATCTAGTGACTGGGGTTTGTACCGTCACAAGTGGTATGAAAAGCATGATAGTGAACTCATGTTGCTGTCTTGGCCACAACATTCGTCTATCAGAACACATGTAGGACACTATCTGGCGCCAGCTTCGAGGCCACTGACCACTGGCCCGTAATGTTCCGGAAATTGCTTGACATTTGCACAGACCTATGGTGCCAAATGCCTCCGGAGTCGTACCAGTGAGCTGTTGAATTCATGCCATGCAGAACCACTGCTCTTTTGCACATCAAAGGCGGACCGGTGCGCTGTTACACAGGCTTTTATAATGTTTTGCATCTTCAACGTATGTCGCTTTTGTGTATTTGTGTACTGGGTATGATAATGTGGACTAGAATAACTTTTCCTCATTGTCGGGCAATGTGGTAACATTCTACAGGCATCCAAAGGTAATTCATGCTCTGACGTAATTATACAACAGAGAAAATTATCAGGAAATCTATAAGATGCGGTTGTTCATGTGATAATTCTTTTTATGTGGAAGAAACAATCTACGTGATACGGTTTGCCGACGAAAGTCGGCTTAAATGGATAGAAACTGGGCTGTATGCTTAAGGAATTGAATCGTGTGCCAGCTGACGCTTGTGATGATACACTTATTCAAATTTCAATGTCAAAAAATGTGTATTTATTTAAACAGTGTCGAGCGAAATTCGACTAAGTAAAATGATCGATCTTATAGTAAAGGTTAGTGTTAAGGAAACCTCTGTAACTGATTCGGGGGTACATCGCCGCCTCATAAAACGGCCATAAAGGAGTAAGTGGATAGACTGGACCTAGGGGGAGGGAGAATTTATTCACCGATTGTTACTCACAAGGTTTTATTCATAAAACAATTGATTCAAATAATAAGTATAGTGAAAATTTTTTTCCACATGAGTGTTTACCATATATCTAAACAGGCACAAGTTTACATTTGAGGCTGTAATTCTGATACAGATTTAATCAGTAAAAGGAACGAACTAGAATTAAAGATCAATTCTCCGAACAGCTTACTAGGTACACATCAGAGGGCAGCAGTGGGTTTAGGTTCAAATGGTTCAAATGGCTCTGAGCACTATGGGACTCAACTGCTGAGGTCATTAGTCCCCTAGAACTTAGAACTAGTTAAAGCTAATTAACCTAAGGACATCACGAACATCCATGCCCGAGGCAGGATTCGAACCTGCGACCGTAGCGGTCTTGCGGTTCCAGACTGCAGCGCCTTTAACCGCACGGCCACTTCGGCCGGCCAGCGGGTTTAGGCCAATACAACTTGCACGGGGTTATTCTACCATGATTAACAGTACAATGATAGGGATCAATCGTTAAAGGTGAAACGGCAGAAGACAATTTACGTTATTACAAATTTCATTGGATTATAATGATGCGATTACGATAAAATGCTGTGGATGTTAAGTCTCTCGAGAACTAGACTGAAAAACTGAATAGTAACAAAGTTGACTTACAAATGACGCGCTTGGCAAATACATTCATAACTGGATAAATAGACTAAGCAACTTTAAATGTGCATGTCTTTCACCAAACTTCTTCGCTACACAGTCCATCCCGAAACGCAGCCAATACAGCGAGCGCCGACCCGGCAGGACGTTTTCATCGCGACGGTATTAGCCGCCAACGTTCCCTCTTGTGTCCACTACAGACCAAACATTGTTACTAACTGCTTCTCGGTTCCCACGTTCACTAGATCTCGCGCGCACCACCTCCTGCCCGCATCATGAGCGCCGAAACGGTATGATCTCTGGAGTAGAATCGATAGGAATAAAGCCGGCATGGGACAGTAAATATTTCAGTATGCAATAGTATGATGTCTGTGATAAATATTCTTTGGAAGGAGAGAGTATTTTGTGAAACAACTGATAATTTTATGAAAAATAAAATATAGATGTAAATGTAAGTTATAAATATACTGACGAACTGTACATACACTCCTGGAAATTGAAATAAGAACACCGTGAATTCATTGTCCCAGGAAGGGGAAACTTTATTGACACATTCCTGGGGTCAGATACATCACATGATCACACTGACAGAACCACAGGCACATAGACACAGGCAACAGAGCATGCACAATGTCGGCACTAGTACAGTGTATATCCACCTTTCGCAGCAATGCAGGCTGCTAGTCTCCCATGGAGACGATCGTAGAGATGCTGGATGTAGTCCTGTGGAACGGCTTGCCATGCCATTTCCACCTGGCGCCTCAGTTGGACCAGCGTTCGTGCTGGACGTGCAGACCGCGTGAGACGACGCTTCATCCAGTCCCAAACATGCTCAATGGGGGACAGATCCGGAGATCTTGCTGGCCAGGGTAGTTGACTTACACCTTCTAGAGCACGTTGGGTGGCACGGGATACATGCGGACGTGCATTGTCCTGTTGGAACAGCAAGTTCCCTTGCCGGTCTAGGAATGGCAGAACGATGGGTTCGATGACGGTTTGGATGTACCGTGCACTATTCAGTGTCCCCTCGACGATCACCAGTGGTGTACGGCCAGTGTAGGAGATCGCTCCCCACACCATGATGCCGGGTGTTGGCCCTGTGTGCCTCGGTCGTATGCAGTCCTGACTGTGGCGCTCACCTGCACGGCGCCAAACACGCATACGACCATCATTGGCACCAAGGCAGAAGTGACTCTCATCGCTGAAGACTACACGTCTCCATTCGTCCCTCCATTCACGCCTGTCGCGACACCACTGGAGGCGGGCTGCACGATGTTGGGGCGTGAGCGGAAGACGGCCTAACGGTGTGCGGGACCGTAGCCCAGCTTCATGGAGACGGTTGCGAATGGTCCTCGCCGATACCCCAGGAGCAACAGTGTCCCTAATTTGCTGGGAAGTGGTGGTGCGGTCCCCTACGGCACTGCGTAGGATCCTACGGTCTTGGCGTGCATCCGTGCGTCGCTGCAGTCCGGTCCCAGGTCGACGGGCACGTGCACCTTCCGCCGACCACTGGCGACAACATCGATGTACTGTGGAGACCTCACGCCCCACGTGTTGAGCAATTCGGCGGTACGTCCACCCGGCCTCCCGCATGCCCACTATACGCCCTCGCTCAAAGTCCGTCAACTGCACATACGGTTCACGTCCACGCTGTCGCGCCATGCTACCAGTGTTAAAGACTGCGATGGAGCTCCGTATGCCACGGCAAACTGGCTGACACTGACGGCGGCGGTGTACAAATGCTGCGCAGCTAGCGCCATTCGACGGCCAACACCGCGGTTCCTGGTGTGTCCGCTGTGCCGTGCGTGTGATCATTGCTTGTACAGCCCTCTCGCAGTGTCCGGAGCAAGTATGGTGGGTCTGACACACCGGTGTCAATGTGTTCTTTTTTCCATTTCCAGGAGTGTAGATACAAGGTCTTAGATATAGGGGTGTGGATAAAACCAAATACAGGAAGGCCATATAAACTGCTGTGTGTATAAGAACTAGTGTGGCCTGCCAATCTTGGAAATTGAACCCCATCCTCCACACCTCACTTTAGAGAGAAGTTTTAAACATAAATTGGTGGATTGCTAACAACAGTATTCTATTAGGTAAAATGTGTCAACTTTTGGTTTTGAGATTGTTGTTAATGTTAGTAATGTAATTGTAATGTAGTGCAGTTTTAATGAAAATGCTCTACTGGGCGAACTAAAAGCTGTATTTTTGTGAGAAGCGCCACAAAGTCATTGGGGGAGGGACGAAGGTTCTTTTTTTTGTAAGGCAGTCCCTGCACGTAGCGGCAGACGCGCCGCGTGTTGTAAACCCGGTCGCTAATCTGATTCATTTTCCGAAGCGCGGCCAACACAATATTTTCGCTTTCGGAGGGATACATAAATTATTCTGCACATTATTAGCGTCATGTGAAGCAATATTAGCGTGTAATAGAGCTTAATATTGTCAATTTCGTAGTTAAAAGGTATTCCTGTCCCTGCTACGAAACGTTAACAACGGTTCGATTACACGCAATTCGGATTCGGACATGTAAAATATAAACTCGAATCGGTCAGAGGTGGATTTGGTGGATTCGGTTACACACTATAATACGCAACTAAACCTTAACTAAGATCCTGCAAAGGTGTGGTCACGGGTCGTCACGTTGCAGGCTTATAAGTCTCTTGAAGAAGTGGGCATATTTTTCTGTTTAATAAGTAGAAGATTGGGGTTGTTTTGGGGGTGGAGACCAGACACCTAGGTCATTGGTCTCATCGGATCAGGGAAGGACGGGGAAGGAACCATACCGGCATTTGCCTGGAGCGATTTAGGAAAATCACGGAAAACCTGAAACTGGATGGCCAGACGCGGGATTGAACCGTCGTCCTCCCGAACGCGAGTCCAGTGTGCTAACCACTGCGCCACCTCGAAGAAGTAGAACAGTTTGCGCAAGGAAAATGGGATATAACACACTGAGACTACAGGAACAGGAGAATAAACATTTGCAACTGCCCATAGTCCAGTATTGCTTCATTGCAGGGGTGTCTCAACATATTCCAGCCAAAAGGCGTAAACATTTTGCCGTATATAGTTGGTCACCAAGAGTTCGAAAAATGTCTCTGAGCACTATGAGACTTAAATGCTGAGGTCATCAGTTCCCTAGAACGTAGAACTACTTAAACCTAACTAACCTAAGGACATCACACACATCCATGCCCGAGGCAGGATTCGAACCTGCGACCGTAGCGCCTAGAACCGGTCGGCCACTCCGGCCGGCCAAGAGTTCGAGCTCTACATCTACGCTTCTGTGTTTGAGCGCGATCGAGCTCAGCAGAAAAGTCTTTGCAACGAAAGCCTTCGATGCTCTCATAAAATTAAGTAAGATGCACTAGAAAGGTTTGAAACGCGTACCAAGGACCTGACGGAGTAGTTATTAAGATATAGTCCGAGACCACTGACCACTCCTAATAGACGGGACCAATTCGGTTGTTACGAGTGACATCTCACACCAAAACCACTTCTAAATTTAGTATAAACGCTGTGACCAGCGGACAGACTAACAATAGGATCGATGGTATTCATGCCATTTGCACTCGATTCTTTGATTATTGAGGTGTAAGGGTTTGCATAAGATTGTCCCAGTATTGTCACGCTGTACCGGATACATTCTCTTCTCTCACTGCCTGGTGTTGTGGCAGCGGTCCAGAGACAACTGACGCCGGAGTCGAGAACGGAATATGCCATTGATGGTTCGTCCATGGGTCCACCGCCACCATTCCAGTTCAGGAGGCGATATGGTCTGATACTTCCGCTTCATACAGACCAGAGGGCGTACCTAATCGGCGGGACAGGATCAGTGAACATCACGACTTCGGACTTCGTGGCAAAGGGTACCTCGATCTAACTAATGGGACAAGATGGGCAGTGACCAGAAAGGGGTTGAACACTCTCGAGACGACGTGTGAATCAGTTACACATGCACCACGGTCACCCGTTCTTCGATACCACCTGCTGCATGGAAAGTACCTACCGATCAGCATGCAAGCGACCCACCATCACCATACCACGAGTCGCTGGCCGATGCTTCGGGCGATGTAGCGACATCCGGTAGCCTTCAATCTACCACTGATGACAGAAGATACCACTATGGCCTATGCGGAAACAGGTCGTCGCTGGGACCACAGCTACGAGATGTTTATTGATCAATAAATCGAGTAATAATTAGTCTTGTTTTATCAGCGTCAAAACACGCCCCACAGGTCCTTAGAACAAATATCCTGACAAAACAGTAGGAGCTCAAGACAGGGTCTGGGCAAATCCTAAAGTGCTTTGTGTAGAAATAAACAGCTGCTAGCGACAGAAAAAGATAGGTTTGAAGCTCAGTTCTGTGTTGATATGAGACATGATCATTGAGGAATTCGAAAATGAAACTATTAGAAAGCCTTCGAGGTATGACGTTACAGGAGTCTGTTGAAGGTCGAGAGGGAAATAAAATCCTAGAACGGATAAAGAAAAATATGTCTACTAATCGCATAAGAAATCGAAAATATTGAATGGCTAAGTACATATTACAAGTGTTGCTATTGAAAACATTAGTTTAGGTGATGATGCAGCCCTAGATGTGAGTGCCTTGGTCAGACTGCAGATGTTGTGGGACGCAACAGTCGGGCTGAAACGACGAAGACAGCTAGCAAGCGACAATAATGGAGAGTTTCATCGACGTTAGGATTGATGATCACACACTACAGTTTATCGATTATCTGAAACTTGGAAACCCTCTCTTTCTATTTTGAACTTAAACTAATAAATAAAATGACGTGTGACTAAGGCCTCCCGTCGGGTAGACCGTTCGCCTGGTGCAAGTCTTTCGATTTGACGCCACTTTGGCGACTTGAGCGTCGATGAGGATGAAATGATGTTGATTAGGACAACACAACACCCAGTCTCTAAGCGGAGAAAATCTCTGATCCAGCCGGGAATCGCACCTGGTTCCTTAGGATTGACATTCTGTCGCGCTGACCACTCAGCTACCGGGGTCGGACAAACTTAACCTGTGTACATAATATAACTACTTCAAAATTTCCCCCTTTGTACAAGATTTATGCCCAATAATAATCACTAACGCTATCTTGCCTCGGTTTAAGTGAAACATTCAGAAGTAGGAAACATTAAAAAAATATTTGCATCAAGGTAACGCTATGATTATACCCTCTAACTTCGTGGTACTAATAATAAGGGAGACGGTGACCTTCCTTATAGGCAGAACACTTGCAATGTAGATGTGAAACCTCAGGTTGCAAGCATAGCACCTGAGGAACATAAGGAACATGTCATGTAACAGTCATGTCGAAAATAGTCCGGAACAGCACTAAGTCTCGCCCACACTAACTTACTTTACTAGCTGTGCTAATTATTATTTCTGGTAATGACAGCTGTTTTTTGAATAATAATTCCGCTGAAGGTAAAATGCACTTTCTAACTGGTAGTCAGTTCAAATACTGTCTCATGAAAAATTTAAGTGCCCTAGGGAACAGCTTAGGACTCTAGTCACTTTTATGAATAACTGTAGTATGTGAATACATTGAAAGTAGCTCATAATAACTCCTTATTATTGGTCATTAATTCAGTAAACAGTGTCAACAACAAGATTACATGTGTGCTTTTATGAACCACTTGCAGTATTATTTGATGAAAAAGTGAGAACAGAATAAAAGGAAATTCCGTACACAATAGAATCCTCTGAGCAATATCAGAAGAGTGAGAAAGTAATAAATATCATACTATAATTTAACGGATGGCCAACTGAAATACCAATATTGTTCCGAGAACATGGAACAGAACTCGCTCTTTGAACAAATCTGGACACGACTGAAAGAACCTCTACAGCCCCGAAAACATTGCAAACATATTACGCCAAGATTGTAACACTACCGTCTACTTCGAAGTTAGCAGTGCACCGAAAATGTTACTCCTGTGAAAGGATATACATCTGACCGTGATCATGTGATGGAAAGCAGTAGCATGGGAAGCAGCAGCAGGACAAACAGGAATCGAACTAATGTTCTATTAGTAATAAAGTAAACCACAATTACGTAAAAGGAAATGGTCACCAGCCTAATTAGAAAAAGTTGTACCAAGTTCTAGCATGGTCCATAAAGAAATTGAACTATTGGGACTGACTTTATTTGATACTGAAACACTGTTTCGCTGATAAGATACAAGACAATAGGGTTATTCAGCAAATAATGTACCAGAGATTTGAATTGGACTACATAAGACGAGTATTAATACGTTTAGGCAACAACTGACCCTCAATAACATTTACTATCTGTACATTACAATAAGAAGCTAATTATCACTACAGGTAAGTGAATACTAATGGTGCGGCACCATTATGTTGGAAAAGGTGTTCTTTCGCCAGTTTAGTTATTGGAAACTACTTCAGTGAAATAGTTTTCAAGCAAGTATATCTTTTATATTATTATTATTTATATTCGCAAGTAGCATTCACTTCCTAGTACTATTTAGCTCATTTGGGACATGTGATACCTCAATACCGTATACTTTGAATATTTGTAGCTATTTGCTTACTACAGTGGACGCAAGTTATCAGAATGAAAGCTGCACTTCTTGATTACTGTTATTGTGATATGCAATTTAAATTTGGCTCAACTAGTAGCACGAGGACCCATCAACGAATCTATCGATGGACTCAAATCAACACTGGACACTCTAGTCACGAAATAATCTGAGAAACACTGTTAACTACGTAACACATGAAGCTATAAACATTGTTATTTCAATAAAAACAATATTTAAACTTAATATTTGAAATCAGCTCATAGTAATTGTACCAGGTGATCAAAAAGTGATTATAAATTTGAAAACTGAATAAATCATGGAATAATGTAGGTAGAGGGGTACAAATTGATACACATGCTTGGAATGACATGGGGTTTTATAAGAGCCAAAAAAATACAAAAGTCCAAAAAATTTCCGACATATGGCGCTTCATCTGATCAGAATAGCAATAATTAGCATAACAAAGTAAGACAAAGCGAAGATGATGTTCTTTACAGGAAATGCTCAATATGTCCTCCATCATTCCTCAACAGGACCTGTAGTCGGGGAATAATGTTGCGGAGAGCACTGTAAAGCATGTCCGGAGTTATGGTGAGGCATTGGCGTAGGATGTTGTCTTTCAGCATCCCTAGAGATGTCAGTCGATCACGATACACTTGCGACTTCAGGTAACCCCAAAGCCAATAATCGCACGGACTGAGGTCTGGGGACCTGGAAGGCCAAGCATGACGAAAGTGGCGACTGAGCACACGATCATCACCAAACGACGCGCGCAAGAGATCTTTCAGGCGTGTAGCAATATGGGGTGGAGTGCCATCCTGCATAAACATCGTACGTTCCAGGCCGGGCAATGATGCGATTCTGTAACATATCGGTGTACCTCACCCGTCACGGTAGCAGTTACAAAACCAGAATCACGCATTTCCTCGAAGAAAAATGGCCCGATAATGGTAGATGTGGTAAATCCAACCCATACCGTGACTTTCTCGTCGTGCAATGGAGTTTCCACTACAGTTCTAGGATTTTCGGTAGCCCATATTCTGCAGTTGTGGGCGTTGACAGACCCTCGGAGCGTGAAATGAGCTTCATCAATCCACAACACGTTACTCAACCAATCGTCATCTTCGCCATCTTTTGAAACGCCCACACCGCAAATGCCCTCCGCTTCACTAAATCGCCAGGTAACAGTTCATGATGCCGATGGATTTTGTACGGACTGCATCGGAGGGTACGCCTCAGTGCCAATCAAACAGTAGTGTATGGAATGCAGGTGCGACGTGCGACTGCACGAGCGCTGACTTCCCCGTGCATAGACGAACCCGCTACATTCTCCATTTCTTCCTGGACTCTCACAGCAGCATTACGCCTTGTGCTCGGTCGGCCACTAAGGGGTCTATCGTCTAAACAACCCGTGGCTTCGAACTTCGAAATCATTTTCGCCACAGCTGCATTTGTCAACGGACCTTTACCCGTTCGAATCCCCTTTCTATGGCAATAGGATCGTAACGCTGAACTAGCACATTCCCCATTCTGATAATACAGCTTCACTAAAAGCGCCTTTTCAGGTAACGTCAACATGCTGCGACTGCTGGCGCATCTGATTCTCTCTCTCGTTACAGCTCCTTTTCTACACGATTGTCATGCGCAGTCACTGACGTTTTGCTGTCCAGCGCCATCTGTCGAACATTTCGTGAACTTTTTTTTTTTTTTGTTCTAATAAAACTCCATGTCATTCCAAGCATGTGTGTCAATTTTTTCCTCTCTATCTACATTATTCCGTGGTTTATTCATCATCATCATCTTGGAGAGTTTCCAGCCACTGGCTGGGTCTGTCGGGAACACAAGCCTCTCCATCGTGTTCTGTCTTTCCACCATTCCCCCTCTTCCACCTTCGTCCAGTTCTCTCCTATTCTCGTCACACATTCCTTCACTCCCTTCACCCATCTATCTCTTGGTCTTCCCCTGGGCCTCTTCCCCTCCAGTTGCAGATCAAACATCCTCTTTGGGATTCTTCCCTCATCCATTCTCTTCATGTGTCCATACCACTGCAGTCTTGATTTTTCTATCCTGTCCTGTACTGGTCCCTCCTTTAGTCTTTCCCTCACATACACATTTCGCAATCTGTCTCGTCTTGTTACACACAACCTGCTCCTCTGGAACTTCATTTCACTAGCCTGTATTCTACTTTTGTCGCTTTTGTGCATTACCCATGTCTCACTTCCGTATGCCAATATGGGGACAAAGTAGGTTCGATATATAATTCCCCTGGATTTCTGTGGCACCTCCTTGCTCCAAATAAGCCCCCTAATGCATTTGAAGAACTGCCCTGCTTTTCTGCACCTTTCATTTATTTCCATTGCGTTTCCCCCCTTACTTTCAATCATGCTTCCCAGGTACTTGAAGTTCTCTACCACTTGTAGTTTTTCCCCTCCATAAGGTATATCCACATTTGGCCTATTCTTCTTCCTTGTTGTGACAATTATTTCACTTTCCTTTGCAGAGAAATGCATTCCATATTGTGCTGCCGTCGCCTCCCATACATCTAACTGCTCTTGCACCTCCTTCTCGCAATTTCCCCATAACATCAGGTCATCGGCAAAAAGCACTGTTTTCATTTTATGATCTCCAATTGCATCTGATACTTGCTGTAGGATTTCATCCATAACAATAATAAACAATAAAGGCGAAAGTGCACTTCCCTGTTGCAGCCCATTTTCCAGCTTGAACCATGCAGTACGTCCCCTCCCCACTTTCACAACTCTCACTTCCCTCATACATTTTTCTAACTTTTCGTGTTATCTCTTCATCTATCCCTTTTGCGTTCAGCACATCCCAGAGCTTGTCCCTATAGATACTGTCATACGCCTTCTCAATATCTAAAAAGGCCATGATTAAGTCCTTCCCGTACTCATAGTGCCTTTCCTGCAGTTGCCTTACCGCAAATATGAGGTCCGTTGTTGATCTTCCCGTGGTGTATTAAGTTTTCAAATTTATACTGACTTTTTTGATCACTCGGTACTTTAACAATCCTTTTATGAAAATTACGTGGAGTATTTCAAAGCTTATGCTCACTAAATAATTACGTACTTTACAGCTCCCCAGTGTTAACTGTGTAGTTGTACTTTTCACTTCAAGAAAATAGGATACACTGGATAATCGCAGGACTGGTTTTAGGGGCCTGGCTAGGAAAACGACTGAGGATAAAATATGTGCGCCCAATGCAAACTTATTGTTGAAAAAGAAACTGCATAACAAGTCCATGAAGTTGTACAGTACTCAAATGGGCTCAGGTCAGAGTATGGGGAGGGACATCTGAACCACGTGTGGTGCGTCTCACATCGGTGAAGCTGCCATTAGCAGAGAACTGTTCAGTTCGCGGCACTAAAGGAAAACAGTGATCACATGAGGAAGCAAGCCACGGCGGCGACAGACCTACAACAACGTCTTGGATTTGGAAGTTGTGCAACTTATGAATTATGAAAATTTTATGATGTTTTTATAACGTATTATAACCTCGACAAACCACAGATTTTAATTAACTCCAACGACAGTATTCTCACCAAACAAACAAAAATTATCATGAATTCAGTACGATTGTACTCACAGAAAAATGTTGGCCTTCAACCATAATTTCAGTACGTCATTCAACTCAACATCACGTTTCGAGGGACAACGCTCTTATCATCAAGTTGTACAACCTAGCCCGTGAGGTGAAAAAGCTAAAACGCAACGTCTACATCGGACTGTGAGTCATCGTCTTACATTAAAATCGACGACTCCTGTCACTGGACGTCCCATTTCACACCGTACACTGCACCAGGTCGCGCCCTGCTCACCTGCCGTAGGCTCCAGTAATGTCGAGTTGAGACCAGAGGTTGTCGTGAACTGCCACGTCCGCTGTAGTACTGTGTAAGCGCAGCTACTGGCTGAACCAAAATACTGTTCTATTGGTCGCCTATATTTTCCTCATTTCCTAAGTCTACAGTCGCCACCGTCTACCTTCTTCGTAAAAGAGGCACAGCAAATTTATTATTATGTATCTGTCTTAAAATAATTCTACAGAGGTGTTAATAAATCTCATTTCGTTGTTATTACCTTGCATATCCAGAATATTGCTACGTTTGTTTTCATCAATGCCCATCTCCAGTTCTTCCGGCAACTAGACTTTATTCCCCCCCTAAGGGCCAGATTTAATAATCATCTAATATGCAGTCAGTGAACCATCGCTACCAAAGTCGGTTGTACAACTGGGGCGAGTGCTAGGAAGTCTCTCTAGACCTGCCGTGTGGCGGCGCTCGGTCTGCAATCACTGATAGTGGCGACAAGCGGGTCCGACGTATACTAATGGACCGCGGCCGATTTAAAGGCTACCACCTAGCAAGTGTGGTGTCTGGCGGTGACACCACATTCCTCCCCCGCAAATCGGCGTACGGTGGTGGCATGAGGCTTCCGCCCGCCGTGGGGAGTACCCCATATTGACGTATGCGACGAGGTGGGGAGCCTAACTGCAGGCGAGACTGTGCCACCCGCACCCTGCCATTCGGACCGAGGGGAGCTAGGAAACGCCTGAAAACCTAGTCCAGGGCGCACGCCAACATGCGGTGTATGCGCCCGCAGAGAGACGAGAGGGGCCGAAGGGTCGACCTCCATCGGGCCGGGGCACCCGACGGGCGAAGACGACATATGGTCCGGAGCGGGCAAGAGTTCCGTGTAGGAGGACAACTGGTCACGGGAAGCGATCGGCGGCGCGTGACCCAGGGAGGCGCCCGGCGTTTGCAGCGACGCGTCCACTGCGGGCGTCGCCGGCGGGAGAACAGGCGGCGGCGGCGCGTCGCCATGGGGCAAAATATAAGGCAGCGTCGGTAACCCCTGGGGCTGAGGCAAGCCAGTAGATGGGTCCCCAGGGCGCTGACCGGACCGCACCGTCGCTGAAAGCAGACGGCGAGCGGCAGATCCCGTGCGACGACAGAGGCGCAGCTGGTTGAGATGCCGACGCACCTCACCAGAGGCCCCCAAAACCAGATGCATAGCGCGGCCGAGGCAGCGAAGAATGCGCCCTGCGAGCCAATGCCGTGAACCCCGATAGTGACGATAGTAGACAACGTCGCCTGGGGCAAAAGCGGGTGTCTGCCGCTGCACAGTAACCTGATGCGGCGGATGTAGCAAAGACATCAAGGTTCGATGAGGGCGACCGTGGAGCAACTCAGCTGGTGAGGGACCATCTCGGGGCTGAGAGTGATACGTGGACAAAAAGAGCAATAAAGCGTCCTCCCGAGAATGCGACTCTTTCAACTTCAACATCTGTGACTTGAAAGTCCTGACCAATCGTTCAGCGGCACCGTTTGACTGTGGCGAAAACGCCGCGTACGTCAGATGTTGAATACCATTGGCCTTGCAGAATGACTGAAATTATGCGGACATGAATTGTGGGCCACTGTCGGAAACAATAGTCTGTGGAAGACCTTCAATGCAAAAGATAGCAGATAACGCTTGGATAGTGGCAGATGACGTCGTGGAAGACATCCGGACAACAAAAGGAAAATTACTGAATGAATCTACCACAACCAACCATCGAGCATTCCAGAATGGACCAGCAAAATCGATGTATAAGCGTTGCCAAGGGGAAGTGGCTTTTGGCCATGCAAAGAATTTCCGCGGTGGTGTTGATTGTTGTTCGGCACACACCATGCAAGAAGAGCACATATTCGTAATCGCGGCATCGATTCCGAACCAAGTACAGTGCTGACGAGCAAGTTGTTTCGTTCTCACTATACCCCAATGTCCTTGGTGGAGAAGCTGTAAGCCAGAGGACTGTAACGAACGTGGGACCACGACCCTGGACTGATCATTATCAGAACGCAACAGCAAAACACCACGCGTTGTACAAAAAGTCTCTCCTGGTGAGCAAAAAATCGGCGAACCAACGGATCCCCGATCCGTGACTATGACAAGGGCCATTGCATAGCAACAAACCGCAGAACGGTAGCAAGGACAGGATCGGCAGCTGTGGCTGTAGCTACACGACGAAAATCAATCGGAAACGATTCGACCACGTCAGCAGTTTCCGAATCAATGAACATGCAAGCAAGTTCGGAGGAGTCGAATGCTCCATCCTCAGCAACAGGCAAATGGGAGAACGCATTGGGGTTTCCATGCTTAGCAGTGGACCGATACAAGATATCGTAGCGGTACTGCGAGAGGAAAATAGACCAGTGAATGAATTTCTGCGCTGTATGGGGAGGTACAGGCTTGGTCGGATGAAAAAGCGATGTCAAAGGTTTGTGATCTGTGATGATGGTAAGGTGACGACCATACAAGAAATCATGAAACTTAGTAACACCAAATACGAGAGCCAAAGCTTCTTTCTCGATCTGTGAATAATTTCTTTGCGCAGACGAGAGCAATTTGGACCCAAAGGCAATAGGGCGATCGTGCGAACCATCTTTGTGCGCAAGCACAGCACCGATCCCGAAATCCGATGCATCCACCATCAACAAAACAGGCTTCCGGGGATCGAATGGCATAAGGCAAGTATTGGAAAGCAACGCCGATTTCAACTGGCGAAAGGCGCGTTCGCATTCCGTCGTCCAGACGAACGGAACACCTTTACGGCGGAAGCGATGAAGCGGAGCTGAAATGGAAGAGGCCTGTGGAACATAGCGATGATAATAGTTAATTTTTCCCAGCACACACTGTAGCTGCTTCAAATTCTGCGGCGAAGGCAAGTCTTGTATGGCACGGAGGTGCTCAGGACTGGGATGTTTGCCTTGGGCATTGACTACATGTCCGAGGTAGGGTCAGTCACGAGCAAAACACACACATTTGTTCTTCCGTAAGCGAAGACCATTTTGTCGTAAGACCTGAAATAATGTTCTGAGATTGGCTAAATGTTCTTCTTCCGTCTTTCCGGAGATCACAATATCGTCCAGATAGTTTGCTGCAGTAGGGACTGTGGTGTCACCGCCAGACACCACACTTGCTAGGTGGTAGCCTTTAAATCGGCCGCGGTCCGTTAGTATACGTCGGACCCGCGTGTCGCCACTATTAGTGATTGCAGACCAAGCGCCGCCACACGGCAGGTCTAGAGAGACTTGCTAACACTCGCCCCAGTTGTACAGCCGACTTTGCTAGCGATGGTTCACTGACAAATTATGCTCTCATTTGCCGACACGATAGTTAGCATAGCCTTCAGCTACGTCATTTGCTACGACCTAGCAAGGCGCCATTATCATTTGCTATTTATCTTGTGATGCATGTACCGTCAGACCGATGTTCACCAATTATGGATTAAAGTTAAGTATTACAGAAGCTCCGTACTTTTTTTTACTAGACTCAATTCCTTTAACTGTTCCACACCTCACGCCAGCCAGCGTGAGCTTAAACGCGTGCTTTTCGGCTGTCTCCTAGTGGCTTGGCTGTCTTGCCAAGTCACAATAGGGACCGACGCACAAACAGTTTGTAGATATTGCTGAAACAATGTAGGGGCGGATGCACACCCGAATGGCAGTCGTTTGAATCGATACAAACCAAGATGCGTGTTAACCACCAAAACGCACTGGTATTCTTTGTCCACCGGTATTTGCAAGTAAGCATCTGCTAGGTCCAACTTCCAAAAATATTTACCCGGGCACAGTTTGTCAAAAAGATTCTCCGGGCAGGCTAAAGGAAAAGTTGCAGTCACTAGTTGTGGATTCACTGTTGCCTTGAAGTCCACACAAAGTCTCAATTTTCTGGAAGGTTTTGGCAAAATTACTAAGGGTGATGCCCAGAGAGAAGCATGCACACGTTCAATTACACCTTGCGATTCCAAATCGTGTAATGTTCTTGCGACCTCATCACGCAATGCGTGGGGAACATTGCGCGCTCTGAAAACTTTCTGTTTACTTTCAGTTCCAAATTTGCTTTATAGTTCTTAGTGCAACCAAGGCTTGGTGCAAAAATGTCTGCAAATTCTTCACATAGACGAGAAACACTGTCGGAAGGCACGGTCTTGTTCACTGATAGGACCTGATTTACTATAGACGAATTAAACAACTGAAATAAATCGAAACCAAACAAGTTCACTGCAGAAGAAGAATGAAGGACGTAAAATGACACAAGTTTTGTTTGTCCCTTGTATGTTGCAAGAAGGCTGCACTGTCCTAACACAGGGATCTTGTAACCTGAATAGGTAGTTACCTTAACAGTTGCGGCACGCAACGGAGGTATGCCTAGCAGTTTGTAAGTGTCTTTATTGATCAGTGAAACTGCAGCCCCGGTATCGAGCTGGAATAGTATCACATTGCCGTTGATGTCCAAGTCCACAAAAAGTTTATTGTCCTTCTGACGACAAGAGCGACTGTCTCATGCAACGTGAACTGATACTGGTACAAAATCACTTGCGACTTGACGGGAGTTCCTGCGATGTCGACGCACACGATTTGTGGGACGAACACAGTCACTGTTAGAGAGAGTGGCACTGAGTGGAGTGGAATGACCTACATGAATTTCCATGGGCAAAGTTTCACGAGCCTGAGTATCCTTGGTTCGAATTCAGCGCGAAGCAAAGGGCCTGGAATGGTTGTGAGTTTCCGATCTGAGCTTTTTCTGGCAAACACTCTGAACATGTTTATTACAGAAAAAGCAAATAGACTGGCGTGACGGGCAATTCTCACGCGAATGTCTAGTAGCACACCGCGGGCATGATTTGAGCACTCCATTTGCTTGCCTGCACGGCACACGTGGCTGAGAGCCTGGTGGCAGCTGCGCCGCTGGGCGCGAGGACTGTTTACTGCTCCGTGCAGCTCGCCCGGCGGGCTGGTTAACCTGACACATGGCTGGTGAAGTTTCAAATGATTCCTGAGCAAAGTCAAGTGTGTCCTGCCGATCCAATATGTCCATCACTTCTTGAAGGGAGGGATTGACTAGTTTCAAAATCTGTTCCCTTATATGAACATCAGAAACGTTCTGTGCAATTGCATCACATACCATAGTATCGGAATAAGGGAGTCCACATTGACACTCAAAAGCGCAATCTCTAGTAAGGTCTTGCAAGGTAGCAACACACTCCCAATTAGTCTGACCTGCCGTACGTTTTGTACGAAAGAAGATATACGGTTTGGCAACTACACTAACTGATTCTTTGAAATATGTATCTAATGCACACAAAATTTCGTCGTAGGATAGAGCTGCTACATCGCGTTGGGGAAATAATTTGACTATTGCATGGTCCATGGTCACCCCTACTGAGGACAACAAAAAAGGCTGCCGCTTGTTACCTTGAATACTGTAGGCGGCGAGATGGAATCCAAATTGGCGTGACCACTCCGTCCAGCTTTCCAGTGCAGCATCGAAAGGACGAAAAGTTGGTGCAACTGCGTGTTGTGGCTGCGTTAGCGTTGGAGCGGCGGCTGCCGCATCGTTTTGCATTGCACATTGACCCTGGATGAGCTGACCAAGGGCATGCAGTAGGGCCTGCGTCTGCTGATTCTGTAAGCGATAAAATTCGGACAGTACATCTGGAGATGGTGGTGAAGCCATTACACAAGTAAATCAGGGCAGTATACTTAAGAACGCAGTGTTGCCTCGTCGCCAATATTGTGGGTTGGCAGGAGAGCCAACACCGTGTTATTAGAGGAAGCCGAAAGGCACGCGTTTAGCTCACGCAGGCTGGCGTGAGGTCTGGAACAGGACAAAGAAATTATACACTCCTGGAAATGGAAAAAAGAACACATTGACACCGGTGTGTCAGACCCACCATACTTGCTCCGGACACTGCGAGAGGGCTGTACAAGCAATTATCACACGCACGGCACAGCGGACACACCAGGAACCGCGGTGTTGGCCGTCGAATGGCGCTAGCTGCGCAGCATTTGTGCACCGCCGCCGTCAGTGTCAGCCAGTTTGCCGTGGCATACGGAGCTCCATCGCAGTCTTTAACACTGGTAGCATGCCGCGACAGCGTGGACGTGAACCGTATGTGCAGTTGACGGACTTTGAGCGAGGGCGTATAGTGGGCATGCGGGAGGCCGGATGGACGTACAGCCGAATTGCTCAACACGTGGGGCGTGAGGTCTCCACAGTACATCGATGTTGTCGCCAGTGGTCGGCGGAAGGTGCACGTGCCCGTCGACCTGGGACCGGACCGCAGCGACGCACGGATGCACGCCAAGACCGTAGGATCCTACGCAGTGCCGTAGGGGACCGCACCGCCACTTCCCAGCAAATTAGGGACACTGTTGCTCCTGGGATATCGGCGAGGACCATTCGCAACCGTCTCCATGAAGCTGGGCTACGGTCCCGCACACCGTTAGGCCGTCTTCCGCTCACGCCCCAACATCGTGCAGCCCGCCTCCAGTGGTGTCGCGACAGGCGTGAATGGAGGGACGAATGGAGACGTGTCGTCTTCAGCGATGAGAGTCGCTTCTGCCTTGGTGCCAATGATGGTCGTATGCGTGTTTGGCGCCGTGCAGGTGAGCGCCACAATCAGGACTGCATACGACCGAGGCACACAGGGCCAACACCCGGCATCATGGTGTGGGGAGCGATCTCCTACACTGGCCGTACACCACTGGTGATCGTCGAGGGGACACTGAATAGTGCACGGTACATCCAAACCGTCATCGAACCCATCGTTCTACCATTCCTAGACCGGCAAGGGAACTTGCTGTTCCAACAGGACAATGCACGTCCGCATGTATCCCGTGCCACCCAACGTGCTCTAGAAGGTGTAAGTCAAATACCCTGGCCAGCAAGATCTCCGGATCTGTCCCCCATTGAGCATGTTTGGGTCTGGATGAAGCGTCGTCTCACGCGGTCTGCACGTCCAGCACGAACGCTGGTCCAACTGAGGCGCCAGGTGGAAATGGCATGGCAAGCCGTTCCACAGGACTACATCCAGCATCTCTACGATCGTCTCCATGGGAGAATAGCAGCCTGCATTGCTGCGAAAGGTGGATATACACTGTACTAGTGCCGACATTGTGCATGCTCTGTTGCCTGTGTCTATGTGCCTGTGGTTCTGTCAGTGTGATCATGTGATGTATCTGACCCCAGGAATGTGTCAATAAAGTTTCCCCTTCCTGGGACAATGAATTCACGGTGTTCTTATTTCAATTTCCAGGAGTGTATTTTAGAAAAAACGGACGTAGCTGGTGGAATACTTAACTTTAATCCATAAATGGTGAACGTCGCTCTTAACTGTACATTATTCACAACATCAATAGTAACTGAACATGGCGCCTTGCTAGGTCGTAGCAAATGACGTAGCTGAAGGCTATGCTAATTATCGTCTCGGCAAATGAGAGCGTATTTTGTCAGTGAACCATCACTAGCGAAATCGGTTATACAACTGGGGCGAGTGCTAGGAAGTCTCTCTAGACCTGCCGTGTGGCGGCGCTCGGTCTGCAATCACTGATAGTGGCGACACGCGGGTCCGACGTTTACTAACGGACCGCGGCCGATTTAAAGGCTACCACCTAGCAAGTGTGGTGTCTGGCGGTGACACCACAGTGAGCAAGTACAATGAGCTGACAAAATTCGCATCACGATCGCTACATGCACATATACTGACGGCTCTATTATCGCGCGCACTCAAGGTACAAAAGGGCAGTGGATTGACAGAGCTGTCTTTTCAGCTCAGGTGAGTCATGTGTTAAGGTTTCCGACGTGATTATGGGCGCACGCATGAACGCGGTACGTAGTTGGAGCTAGACGCATGGGACGTTCCATTTCGTTAACCGTTAGGCCATTCAATATCAGGAGATCTACAGTATCAAGAGTGCACCGAGAATACTAAATATCAGGCATTTCCTCTAGCCACGGTGACCGACTGCCTTCACTGATTGACCGAGAGCGGTGGGGCTTGCGTACAGTTGTCAATGGTAAAAGACAAGCAACACTGCCTGAAATGAGTGCAAAAATCAATGTGGGTCGTAAGATGAAAGTATCCATTAAGACAGTTTGGCAAAATGTAGGGTTAATGAACAATGGCAGCAGACGAGCAACGCGAGTGCCTTTGCTAACAGCACCACATCGCCTGCAGGGCCTCTCCTGCACTTGTGACCATATCGGTTGGAATCTAGACGACAGGAAGACCGTGGCCTCGCCACATGAGTTCCGATTTCAGTTCGTAAGAGCTGATGGTAGGGTTGGAGTGTGATGCAGACCCCACGCAGCCACAAAGCCATGAACCCAAGTGTCAACAAGGCACTGTGCAAGCTAATAGTGGATCCATAACGGTGTGGACTGGTTACATGGAATGGAATCATTCCTCTGGTCCAGATGAACAGATCATTGACGGGAGATGGATGTCCAGCTACTTTGCGACCATTTGTAGTCATTCTGGGACTTCATGTTCCCAAACAATGATGCGCCATGTCACCAGGCCACGACCGTTCGTGACTGGTTCGAAGAACATTCTGGACAGTTCGAGTGAACGACTCGTCCACTCAGATCGCCCGACATGAATCCCGTGGAATATTTAAGGGCTATAATCGAGAGGTCAATTTTGCGTAAGATCCAGCACCGACAACACTTTCGCAGCTAATGACGGCTGTAGAGGAAACATGGCTAATTATTCCTGCAGGGGACTTCTAGAGATCTGATTAATGCATTCCTCGTCGAGTTGTTGCGCTACGCGGGGCAAAAGAGCTGCCACATGATATTACCAGGTATCCCATGACTGACTGTGGAATTTAAATTTAAAATTGTTGTGATTTACAATAATTCGTGTGTTTTAAGCCCTCAAATAACAATCGAATCACTTTTACCCCAGGGACTACGTATATGTCGTTTTTCAGGCAAGAAGCAATGTCAAATTCCTCCCCATGTCCTCGTTATAGTAACGAAGTCAGTGGTTTTCTGCTACATTCATCTGTCTGAAGGATTCGATCACTAAATGCTTAGAGATGTGTCCCGCAAGGACCACATTCGACACCAAATTTTTCTCGTTGGCATACGAAGAGAATTGTTCCTGCATACATGCATTTTTGTTTTCATATTCTGTCCGAACACTGGTTTGATGCGACGCTCTATGCTTGTCTTTTCTCTGGGTAACTACAATAAACGACATCCGTTGAAACATGCCTGCGGTTGTGAATCATCCTACGAATTCTAACCACCACTCATTCCAACATTACCAAACTCACTGTTCTTCAATGGCTCAAGGTGTACCATATCAACCGATCCATTCTCCTAGTCAAGTCGTGGTATAAATTACTTTTCTCCCCAAATCGATACAATAGCTTCAGATTTGTTGATCTACCCATCTAATGTTCAGTATTCTTCTGCAGCACCACATTCTAAAGCCTTCCATCACCCTCCTGTTTTAACTGCTAGTTGTCTACGTTTCTCTTCCGTTCCAGGCTGCAATCCAACCACCCTAATACAGAAACTGATATTTGATGTTAACCAATGTCTTATTGTCAGAACGCTGTTCTTGCTGTTTGCATTGCTCCATCTTGTATCCTCTCGAGCCGGCCGGAGTGGCCGAGCGGTTCTAAGCGCTTTAGTCTGGAACCGCGTGACCGCTACGGTCGCAGGTTCGAATCCTGCCTTGGGCATGGATGTGTATGATGTCCTTAGGTTAGTTAGGTTTAAGTAGTTCTAAGTTATAGGGGACTGATGACCACAAATGTTAAGTCCCATAGTGCTCAGAGCCATTTGAACCATCCCCAGTTCCTTTGCCACTCAAATGTCAAAACTAATCTACTCTTTTTAGAGTCTCGTTCCTAATGAAATTCTCTCAGCATCGCCTGATTTCCTTCGACTATATTGCATTACCTCTGTTTTACTTTCGTTGATTTTGGTATTATAACCTCTTTCCTAGACACTCTCTACACCGTTCCACTACTCTTGCAAGTACTTTGCCGCCTGTGACAGAACTACAATGTCATTAGCTAACCGCATAGTTTTCATTTATACGCCATGAATCTTTTCTCCAAATTCCATTCACTACTTGCTCGCCGGCCGGAGTGGCCGAGCGGTTAAAGGCGCTACAGTATGGAACCGCACGACCGCTACGGTCGCAGGTTCGAATCCTGCCTCGGGCATGGATGTGTGTGATGTCCTTAGGTTAGTTAGGTTTAAGTAGTTCTAAGTTCTAGGGGACTCATGACCACAGCAGTTGAGTCCCATAGTGCTCAAAGCTATTTGAACTACTTGCTCGATGTACGCCTCTCAACTACTGCTTCCCTTTCGAGTCCTTCGACACCTGTAAGTGCTGTCTGTTGTTGGTATAAATTGTAGATAACTTTTTCACTCTTTGTGTTGCGACATAAACATATTATGTTTTACTTCTTCTAATATCAGAATTTTGAAGGGTATGTTCTAGTCAACATTGCCAAAAGTTTTCGCCTAATCTGCAAATGCTGTAAACGTAGGTTTATCCTTCATCAGGCTGTCTGCTGATAATTTGCAGAGTCCGTGTGGTCTTGCATGTTCCTACTTTTATGCGGCAGCAAAATTGATCTTCTAGAGGAACTGTATCAGCAATAAGTTGCAAGCATGACTTATTAAACTGATAGTTTGGTAAAATTCATGTCTGTCACCACATATCTTCTTTTGAATAGAAGTTACTGCATCCTTCCCGAACAGTGAGTGTATGTCACCACTGTGATATGTTTTTTAATAGGAAACGGAATGGTTTGGCAAGTTAATGTTCTTCAAAAGTCAGCAGGGTGGTCGTCGTCTTAAGAGATGCAAAGCGTACATAAACGGAGGGAAAAGTCATTAATGTACAAAGGTCAAATAAATAATATCCGCGTTTTCTTATTGGTAGTGTTTCATGCTTGCGATTAAAGCGAGACATGCGGCAAGAATTCGAAATAAGAACAATCGTGATCAGTGAAGCTGAGTAGAGAGCATAATGAGATAGTACAATGCCCTGCAAAACTTAAGGTCGAGATAGGTAATATGACGTATTAACAACTCAGTGAAAACGAATAAAATTGCCCAAGGATGTTGCCAGGGGTAAGCTAGTTATTCACAGAAAGATGGACTTCACAGGGCGTGACGTTAACACGACTACAACGCCAGACGGGGCTGTCCCTGTAACGCGAGGCACTTGAAGGAAAGGGGAAAAGACAGTGTTTATCAATCAGCGAGCAGTTAAGGTGCACTACGGTGGCCCATAGACAACATTTGGATGACTTCATACGCGGAAGAATTATCGGGAAGCTCGGATAACGAGGAAATATAGAATGTCGATAATCAGAACGATCAACAAACTGTTTTGCAACATAGCAATGGGATGGTGGTGCTGGGGTTTACAGGCGTGCTTAATAACATCGCAATAAACAAAGTTCCTTCCTTTTGTTGCACGAAAATATTTAAGGAGGAAAATGATTCAAGAGGTAAACCCCCAGTTAATCCTACAATAAAATCGATAAAATAATTTTTATAATAGAATATTCTGAACGCTGAACAAATAAAGCTTTTTAAATAAGACTTTTAAGATCAATAAACAGGGGACAATTTACATTTAAACTTTCATGCCGGCCGGGGTGGCCGAGCGGTTCTAGGCGCTACAGTCTGGAACCGCGCGACCGCTACGGTCGCAGGTTCAAATTCTGCCTCGGGCATGGATGTGTGTGATATCCTTAGGTTAGTTAGGTTTAAGTAGTTCTAAGTTCTAGGGGACTGATGGCCTCAGAAGTTAAGTCCCATAGTGCTCAGAGCCATTTGAACCATTTTTTAAACTTTCATTCCCACTTTATAAGCAACGAGTAGTATTAAGACAGCAGCTAATGAATCAGCATGACAAAAGCGTGCTTAGAATCAACCAAAACATCTTTCAGTTATGTACTAGATTCACCTTCCTGCATTCAAAACAAAAAATTTTACAGCACCCACAGATAACGTTTACATAAAAAAAGAGTTCCCATCGAGTAATACAGGAGACAGAAATCGCACAGATCTTACTAACAATTAAATGAAAAGTTTTAATTTTTCGCTATGAGTTCACCGTCCTGCATTTCAGAAAAAAATAATAGTAAAATTACCACACGTAATCCTTATACAACATAAACGTCCATTACTACATTGAGTTCATAGCTCACACGGTAACTTTGCCCTTATACAGGCCTGCTCCCAAAATATGAGCGACACCTTTTTTTAATAATAATCAGATAAATAAAAGGATATGCAGTACTCAAATGACTAGCACACAATGAAACAAATATGATTCTTGGAAAGGTAAGCATGCCTTTCCAAAACCACATGGACTCATTACAGTAACCACGATGTGCACGATCAATGCACTCACTACAACCGGTAAAAAAAACTAAATTTCTTTTGTGCAACTGATTCATTATTACTTCATTATTCACTACAACAGTTGCAAACTGCCATCTCATCCAGCATCACCTTTTTTCATGCGTGTGTTTAACTTTACTCAGAGTCGACAATTTGGCGAGTGGCGGTGTGCAGCAGTTCTAGTGTCCCTCCTCCGTAAAACCCTTCAGGCTCACTCGACCATATGCCCCGATCGAACGGATCACCAGGACAAAGACTGGTAGCCACTCTTCGGCAGCCATCTCTGTTGCACCGAGAAGTTTACGTCGTCCACGTCCGGAACGTTCTGGCCTCAGGCTGCCAGCAGCAGGAGCGCGACCGATCCTGGTGTGCCCTCTCAGGATGCCGAAGGCGCCGCTAGGCGCTAGGCTGCTGGCGCCGGAATCGAACAGTCACATGTTTAATAACAACAAATGGATGGGCTCCTATCAACACCATGATTCAACTGCATCTGGACGAACAAGACAACCCCCTGCACCCTGTGGACCTTCCGATAACACATTTCCACAATGGACTGCATCGAGCTTAAAACCATTTCCAGTATAATGTGCACTTGTCCCTCCCATCCTCTCCCACCCCAACCCGCTGCCGCACCTGCTCTCCATCTTCACACTCTCCATGCCCTTGCCCGAGGTGGCTTCCACCAACTCCGCCATCCTGATGATGTGCTCGTTCCCTCCATACAGCCCTCCTATCAGATCTAATCCTCCCCTTCTTTTCCTTCCCCTTTTCCTCCAGGGCTCCTGGTCTCCCTCGTCCCCCTTCTTTCTCCCTCCCACCCCACCCTGAGCTTCCGCACATAACCCTACTCTCTCGCCACCCCTGTCCCCTCCCCTCTCCCTTCCTATCTCCCATTGGCTACTTCTCCCCCTCCTTCCCCCCTCCCTGCCCGTTCCCTGCATCCAGTGGCAGCCCCCCCCCCAATCCCCCCATCCCCATCACTGTGTTCAGTGCGTCGAAGATCGTCACCAATCCGCTACAGTGTGCTCTTCACCTACGTGCGTCAGTGTTCTTCTTCAGTGTGCTCCTCCGTTCACGTGTGAAACTGTTTGTCAGCGTTTGTGTGCACTGCTGAACTTACTTGTACAACCAGTGCCTTCCGCGTACGCACTCATTTCATTTCTTATGTATGTCTCCTGTTTTTACCATTCATGTATGTCTGTTTTTCTGTCTCCATGTTTTCTATCTGTTATTCTGTGGCCGAAGTGTGGCGCCAACAGGCCGCTGGCGGCCTACCATTTGTAAGGTATTAAAATAACAATAAAGGTAAAAATTGTGCATTAACATGTAAGTTCAGAAGACAGTAATCTTTTATTTTTTTTAATTGGAGCACAGGACTTTGGTACCGCACCCAGAGTTGTTTCACGTACAGCCACAGGTACTGACGTCCGAAGAAGAGGAAGCGATCGACGCCAGTCAACTACAGAAGCAGATGGCCGCTGCATTGTGCAAAAGGCAAGAAGGGACACACGTCAAACAGCGGGTACAATTGCAACCACATTTAACAGTACGGGAAAGCACGCAATCTCTAGCTCCTCAGTGACACGGCGACTGTATGGGGCTGATCTCTTGGTCCAGCGATCAGTTTGTTGTGTTCCGTTTGTGGGGCAGCGGTTAGAAAATTTACTGTTGTATAAATGTTTGAATGTTGAAACACTTCATTTCCCGGCCGATGCACCATATGAGGGGCGGCGGGTGGAATTTAATCAATTTTATGTTGTTTATATAAATGTTTGGTTTGTAGAATGTAAAACCAGTTCCTATTATTTATGCTGTTGTTTGCCGTTCTCAACACTGGCTCTCTAACTACAATATTGGCAACCAGAAAGTGATTAGCAAAACGTGAAGCCTGTAATTAGAATTCCTAGTGCCCACTTCATCTGAGAAATACGCTTATAGCTACAGCTTATAGCTCTGAGGAATTAGCAGATTGTCTGGGATTTATAATCAAAAACGATCGTGAAATAAAAACTTTCTCTATATTCTGAAAGTCACAGATGAAAAAAAAAAAAAAAAGAATCCACACAATCTAACTAACAGAGCAGTTCAGAGTCTAATGCGCTGATGCCACTATGACTGTCCAAATTAAATATTTAAATGAATGCTCGCCGTAATTTGATGATTAGGTTCATCAAACGCTACGCTAAATAATGGTAGAACGTCTGTCCCGCGACGGCACGCGAAATTACGACGTACGCAAACTGAAGATAGATAATTAAAGTCATCCCAGAATTAACACTCCACTCGAAAACGATTTCATGGTTACGCGTATCCCGAGTAACTTATTACGGCATCGGAGGCTGTTTATAGCAATGATACCGACGCGACGCGACTCCCGACGCAGATGGCGTGCTATTCAGCGTCTGGAGAGAACTGGGGCCTTGCTTCCTCGCGCACCGTTCTTATATATAAAGCCGCGGTGCTGATGGCTAAGGGAACGCCTGATCAAATCGGCTCTCCCGACTAGCCGCTGGGCTAGTAATGCACCACATTAAGTTATTGAATAAATCATAGCTTCTTTTGCAGATGGCAGATGAAGCTCTCAATTTAAATGCGCATTCAGCACACAAATAAGTAATCATAATAACAGTGTGACGTGGCTAAGTAAAATATTTTGGGCGAGAGAATTAATTTTTAATTTAATTACACTGCACGCAGTAGACGAGCTCTGAACTTGCCCTTTGGAGATACGCTAACGCTATAGTTTTATAGTTATTCAAATGAAACTTCTCACATCTTTATGATTATAGCGGATCTCCAATCTACTTAAATATAAACATCCTAGCCTTATTTATTAGCCTACTTAAAATATCTTGCTTCTTTAATTTTTAAGACAAAACCCAGAAAATTATGAATTTCAACAATAATCTTAATTTGTGAGATCCAAAGTACTGTTTCTATTAAATTATTATGAAAAAGGAATCTGAATATAAATTTTTAAATCTCTAGCTCTTTTCTGTTGCGCCAATGATTTTTACAGAAAAACGTCCAAATTTCGAAAATGGTTAAAGTTATCGAACTGATATTCAACACATATTAATTTAGTATTACACCTGACATGCTAGAAACATTTTAGGTTATTTACTTGATTTTTAAAGTATTGCGCAGCATTTATGACGTCAGAGCTAATTACAGCGGACTAGGCTGGCACACAATGGAAAGACTGATGAGAATTTTATACAGCGTGTGTAGGCTGAACACCTGTACATCGGCGATGCTGTCTTCGATAGTCCCAGTGGCAGGGAGACCGGTCCAACGAAGAAGCGGATCACGTGCTGCACTCGGAGGAGCGCTGATTCGTTTAGAGTGGTGACTGTGGATGCATCCTCGTATGGTCAGAGGGGGTCACACGTAATGCACCCATGTGCATTGTCGGACATGGTCGACTTGGTGATCCTGGTGTTATGGTGTGGGCAGGCGTAACGTTGCATGGACGTACTGGCCTGCAAATTTTGAACATGGTACAACCACTACTCAACGTTTTTCTGACACTGTATTCCTTCCTTATCTGCATGTTTTCACGGGTACATTCGGCCATGACTTCATTTTATAGATGTCAATGCGCTCCCGCATCGAGCAGTGCAGGTGGGGCAGCTCTCGGAAGAAGATGATATTCGGCGAATAGACTGGTCTGCCCGTTCTCCCTTCTTAAATTCCACGGGCACTTGTCTGAAGCATTGGGGAGACGTATCGCAGTGCGTTCACATGCACGAACGACCATAAAACCTTTGTCAACCGTGCTGGTAGAGGATTGGAACACTATATCTCAAGAACTTACCAGAAATCCTTACCAACTTGGCCGCCAGCATGGGAGCACGTTGCAGAGCCGGCATAACTGGTAATCACGCACCCCATTAGAAACCATTACCGGCCTTTCATAATGTCCAGAAGAACATCATAAATCACCGTGAGTTGCCTAAGAGCGTCATTTCTGTTCGTATCATTGTGGGTATCTTTCAGTTACCCTCTGTACTACACTGTAGCAGTTCTTTCAATGTACAATTCAAGATTCGTCGAGCTGTGTTACCTAGCAGTGAAACATCATGAGAAAGTTTCTTTCGTTCTTACATTTTACACACCAGAGTATTTATTACTGCAGCAGCTGCAACAGCTATGGATGTGAGACTTCGACGCTCATAGAGATCGAACGCATCGTATGTTTTACATCTCCAGCAGTACATCTACATACTGATACCTCTACGTCTATTCTTTGCAAACCACTAAGAAGTGCGTGGCAGAGAGTACTTCCAATTGTACCTATTAATAGCGCTTCTTTCTGTTCATACACGGAAGGGGTGAAGAATGATTGCTGAAACGCCTCTGTGCGTCCTATAATTAATATGACCTTT